>NC_051218.1:18452526-18800859 GCF_015220715.1 Pygocentrus nattereri
AACACACTTGCCAACACAAATTACCACATTATGATTTGATGCTGTGTGTATGCAGTCTGTATGTACATCAGACCAAATCTGGTCAAGTCTTTAAGAGACACCCCCCACCCCCACCCCCCACCCACCCTAAAAGTCAGGGGGTCATTCGAACACTGACTTAAAGCTTTCATACTTTACAGATAGGACAAAATCAAGCCCCATTCCTGCTTCAGATCTTAAAAATACAGGTGTTTCTGTCCATCCTTCCAGTGTGAGAAGACAAGTAAACTATGGGTCTGAAAGCAGGTCTAGCTGTCAAGAAGTCCTCAAAAGGAAAAATAAAATAAAATCAAGCAAAGAAGCTGCTGGTGTTCTAAGAAAATTGGACTGCATACCCTAGAGCCCAGGCCTCTTGAGGTCTTGAGAAGCCAGCCAACTACTAAGACTGAACTGTGGAAGTGTGGAAAAATATCCCTGTAGATTTATTTGAAAAACTGAAAAGAATGGAAGCTGAAAAGAAAGGAAGCTTCAGCACTAAAGACTGAAATAAAGCCTAAATGAGATACTTGTATATAATGGCTGTTTTTTTACTAATTGAAGGTGATCTCTGACTCATGTACAGTATTGTTTACCCAAAAGTAGCCAGAAACCTTGTCTAATGTAAATTACTTTCAGGTGCACTCATTGCTGACATAGATGTTCAGTTGCTCACGTACAGCTAATCTTCATAAAAAAGCACTGACTATGGAAGCATCTACATATGAGTGTAAGGTCACTATGCCCAAAGCTGATGTTGGTTTTTTGACATTTGTATTAATGATGATTTTGGTGGGTATTTCAGTATATTTATTATTTATTTTATTTACAAAAAGTTTATTCCGTATACAAAGTATTTTGTTGTGTTTCCTGATCCAAATTAACAAATGAATATTTTTCATTCTTGTATACAAGAATTATTTTTTGGATTATTTTATTATTTGGATAGGTCTGGGCTGCTTAGGACTCTTAAATGTTCAAAAATGGTCCAGCCAGGCACAAAAAAATCTAAACTTGACCACTGAATCAATTTTTTTTCTTTTGGAAGCAAGTCAGCCATTAAAAAACCCTCCCTAATGAATCATTAGTAGGTACTTTAAGCTTAAAGGCCCTGTTTTTCCTAATACATCTGCAAGCCACATTCACCGCAAGTACTGAAACATCCAAAGAGAAGCTATGTCAACAGCTTGAAATATGTTACCACTACAGGGGCTCATTCTTACATATCACAGTGCTTTATTGCCACTCTAATGTGATAATGGACATGTTTTTTTTATTTATGACCTGTACACCCAATTATGAGGATGGATGTTCTTGCATCACCAAAAAGTAAACACAATTCATCTTGATCTGAACATCTTAAGTTTTTTTTTTTGCATTATTTAAAATGCTCTGTTTGCATATAGCATTCTTGAACTGGAATGGCTTTTATATGTTAGTTAGAGGTCTCAGTTCAGTCTCAGATTAAGGGCGATTTATCACTAAAGTCAAGGGAATACTAAGTACCATCAGGAGAAGCAGAGATAGGCCATAAAATCAGCAGAACATACTGCGACAGCCCTCTTAGGAACAATACACAATAATTGGCTGGGAAACTGCTTTCGAGATTTGGCTCTTTTCTTTTTCTTCTATGGATGCACCACTCCTGGTTGGCTCACTACAAAATAAGGCTTTGCATGGTGGTCCCCTTTTGTTTCTAGTGAAGACACTATTGAAGCCTTGCTGATGGTCATTAAACATCTTTAAACTTGCTTGTTTTCCAATACAAATGTCTCTGATAGTGTTGATCTTAGCAGTAACATGACACATAATCCAAGAACTTCACAACTGTTTTATATTCTTTATAATCTTGAATAAAAAGGCATGGGAGTGATAAAAGTGAATAAAAGAAACAGGTATGTGCTTTTTCTGCCAAATTTGTTGTGTGCATTTTACAGTTGTTTACAAAACAGCTAATTCTGGTCCAAAAATCTGATTGGTTGATCCACCTTCAAAGTTGTTGCTAAATGCACAAAATAGATTCTATTTAAATGCACTTTAAAGTTGCTCACATGGGCCACTATGTGTATGGATAAATGGGACCTAGCATTAAAATTTTTATGAAGTAATAAAAAACTTTTATTAAAGTATTTACTGAATGATTCACTGCAAAACTGTAACATGCAGACTAAAGAATAAGTTACTTGAATGTCTTTAAAGCTTAAAATGTCTGTGTTTTGGTAGATCTGCTAAAAGTAGTATTATCTACTTATTTAATTAGTTATTTAACTTGACAACATAACACAGCACATCACATCAAGGCAGTGGTGGTTTGACAACCCAGATACCAATCTATCACTGTCAAATCAACTAGACATCAATGGTAACCTTGAAACAACTTTCCACCAGAGGCTTACCTTAGCGAAAGTAAAAAAATCCACCAAATAATAGTAAACAAAAACAACCACTGCCATTTGGATTAACTGCATTTGAAAATGCATCAAGCAGATTTTCTTAAAATATATTCCAGAATTAATCCCTATTGTAGACTCACAGATGCACTCTTCCTTAACCTCTTAAATGGCCAGGGCCCACCACACTTCTATCTTAGGTCCTTGTTGTTACTGAACAATAAGCCTTAGTATGTAATATGTCTGGGGCTTTAAGGGGTTAAAACTCTTTTCTTCCCAAATGATTTCATGTGAATATTGGCCACTTTTCATTAGTTCTTTTTCATCTGAAGGCAGTGTTGGGCTGTTGCCACTTTGCAAAGCATCTAAACCTCCAGGGCACAGTCCTTGGTTTTATGACTTCATGCTCCAGTATGAGACTTTAAGGGAGGCTGTGAGCCTGGCTTCACATCCATATGATTGTGTCTGATGCAGATGTGGTCCTCATGACCCCATCTCCTAATCCCATCTGAAAAATAGCTGGGCTTTGATGTATATTAGCCATACCATTAGTGATCCACGAAGGACATTCGTAGATCAGCATTCCCGAGGTGACACGACATTCTGCCTTCTGCATGTGTTAACTCAGCCTGCACCATTCCATTACTCTAGATTTCATCCAAGCATTTCACTATGGGAACCTGGGAGACTCACCTCAGCTCTGGCCCTGACGTTGCAGTATGCACCAGCCTCAAAGCACGGGGCAGATTACTTGACTTAGTGATTAAAAGTAGGGGTCTTATGACTGGAAATCCCATAGTTAAATGAAACTCCAACATTCCGCAAAGCGAGGCACGATATCTTACAGCACTGGATACCCAGCAACCCGCCTAATCTCTTCTGAGGGTTTAACCACCTTGCTGTTATAGAACTTTTCAGTTTAGCTGAGGCAGACAAACTCCTGCGAAACAGAATTTCCTTCATGCTCTCAATTCTGGCCAACGAATCAATTTCTTGCAGATGTGGTGACACTCCGTTTACTTTGTCCATTAGGCTGTCTCAGCCTGAACTTGGTCACACCCAGTGGGAACAATTATTCCTCCAGACCTCCAGAGCATTAGGGGCCAAGTAACTTATGTGAGGATGAAGCAATTTTAGTAATCCACTGTCAAATTATATTAAAAAGGCAGAATCCAGGTCACTTCATCCAGAAATAACTGTACTCCATATACGAAGGTAAATTAGACTGACATACGCATACACCGATATTTATTTTAATGTATTAAAGCCCAGCACACAATGTCATATTCAACTCCAATGATACAATGAATTCTTCCACAGAGGTGTCTTGGACTGAAGTTGGCACTTCAATTCTTACAGTGGATGGAAGTATAATTAATTCAGAACTGTGTGTCACTAAGGATGATAGAATCCAATTCAAATAGAAGAGTAAACAGAGACTTACTGCACTCCAGATTGTCTGGCTTACAATGGCCGTGGTCCATTATTAGTTATGTGCATCTCTCTCATTATCATTATGCTAATGCATGCAGAGTGTTTGTTGGACAGAAAACATATTCAGCATATCTACACCACTAGAAAACCTGCATTTGAACTCAGAATATGAGTTGAAATTATCTTCAGTGAGACCACCTGCCTGCATGCTTTAGTTGACATCTCCAGTTCTAGGTTCTAAAAATAGTTCTTTCTCTGGTGAAGGATATTGTTGTGGGTGTATTGTTTAATCTGTTTTCAGCTCATGGTAAAAACTATCTCAGTTGGCAATGTTTCTAAACTTGCCCCATGTTGGGAGCCGCCTTAGACATAGTTAACAACACATTTGTGCATTCCATGGGCCAAGAACAATGAATCAATCACATCACTTCAATACATTTAGTCAGGGAACATAATTGTACCAAATTCTATTGCAGTCATGTTTTAGAAGTTATAAGTATTGACTCCACATTCTGTCTTATCTTCATTATTTTAATTTGCTGCTCTGTTTTAAAACATTAGGATATGAAAAGGTATAAATACCTGCCTTTACCATGAGAAAAACATAATATACAGTTGGATCTTAAAGCCATTGGTCTATATTTAAAGTGACATTTGCATTAATTATACTTTGATAAATAAAAACTGTAGCTGTACAGTACCTTTTTGGACAGTGTCTGATGGCTGATATAATTGATGTAGGCTAAAACAGAGCAGCTGTGTGAATATGCACTGCATGCAAACTGAGGTCTAAAGCAGTTAGTAGCAGATTTCACAGCCAACTTCACTATATATTACTCCTATCAGCTTTATGTGATTTTGGTCTATCTACGAAATGACCACATTTTGAGCATGACTTTGTTAGATAAGATCTCCTGCTGGAAACACAACATTCAGTTACCTCATATGAAGATGAATTTCTGCCTATTACTGCCTTTATTCACCTGATAAAGTGCATATTGCTTTGTTCAGAATGGCACTGTGAAACAGCTGTCAGATCTTTGCAAATGTTTCCACTAAAACTCAGATTAAGCCAAACACAGATAGGCATTGTTTCATTTTTTGTTATAGTCTCCCTTTCCTGAGGGAGTTGCGGGTTTGTGAACACCAAACTACAGTTCTGGCAAGTTGTAGCTCACGGTTTGAGAACGGTGCAGCAGTATTGTTTTTTTTTTGGATATTTATCTTGGCTGTTTAGTCCAAGGAGTAGGAGTGAATGGGGAAGTTTGAGTCGTCAATCATTGATTGACCATTACATTCATTTTCCTTTCTTTATCTTATATTTTTAAGTATTTTTTGCAGCATGTAGATGAGACAAAGAATTTAGTTCAATGCATTTCTGTGAGAGACAATGGAATGAAACCTGACACAGTAAATGGCAAGAAATGGATACACTAAATATATATCCAACAATACATGACATTATTCCTGGTAATATTGATTTTATTAATGTTATTATTATCAGTTGTTCTTTCGTCATATTAATTTAGCCATTAGATATATGATAATGTGGTAACTGTACATGGAGATGTACTTTTTCACCTAGTTGTAAGCTTTAATTTTGGTATGTACGCTTTAGCCCCAACTTGTCAGATCAAATCTGCACCTCTGACTCACATACCAAATATATATGCCTACACTATTATGTGATGAAACATGAAAGGTCTGCTGACATTACATCTGGCTCCAAATGGATTAAAGACCTTATCATTTAGCTAGTCTAGTTAATCTGCCAAAGGGAAAAGGGCAATTATCATGAATAGAGAGATACAACAATGACATACCTTGACATTCCCTTCATAGGGATAAGCTGTAAGCATGCATTTAACATAATCATTATCCTCACAATTACAGCCTGTCCCTTGCTTCAGTTTTCTCGTTTTCTCACTTTCGTCAAGAAAAGGTAGTTATAGAAGCACCATGACGCAGTACTTACTTTAAATCTCAGAATACAGTGGGTGTCAGAGATTGTTTAACACAGCTCTAATATCCTTTAAGCTTCAGCCAAAATTAGTAGAAAAGTAGCTTCTTTGGCTTCATTTCGCCTTTTGCTACAGAAATTTGCTGTGTCTGCCAAAGTCAGCACAAATGGGACTCTAGCAGAGGATGCGGCCTTGGGACCGGGGGATTTCAGGGGCATTAAGAGGATAAAAGGTTGCATCTTAGCAACAGGTTACACAAAATCCAAAGGGAATGAGGACTAACACACCATAAAAATATAAATTGCAGACAAGCAAAATACAAGACAAGGAAAAGGAGGACAAAAGGGACACATGGAGATCATGCCATGTTATTTTGAAAAGCTGCAGGAAAGAAAAGGGGGTTTACAGCAAGGAGCAGAAGGTCAGAGTTTTGGCTTGGCCTATCAATGAATAGCATTATTCTGAATGGACTGTGCACGACCAAGCCAGTATGCTGCAGGCAACTTCAGATGTGTTTTGCAGAGTTTGTTAGGTTCATGAGCACATATTAACATGCTGAATTACAAATTCTTACCAAAGTGAAGTGGTCAAACATGGACTGCAGTCTTCAAAATTAAAGTGCCAATAAGAACCAAAAAGACTCTTTTTGGCCGAAATGTAGAAGGAATTGTAGAACCTATTATTGTAATAATTTCTCAATAAGGCAATAACCCCAAAAATGTAATTAAAACTTGCACTTAACTTGCTCAAGAAAGTAAAAAAGCCCAATTGTTATCTAACAATATAATACATTGTCTTAACCAATAATGTATGAATACTTTTACCAATAATGGAATTTATTACAGGAAGGGAGCATTGATGTGTCATTTTTGGCTCTAAAAAAACTCCTAATAATTCACAGCACCTGTTCACAAAAAGGTTCTTTCTAGTGCTTGTTGAAAGATTCCTTATAAATCCCTAACCGGTATCTCCTAGAAAGTTAGATTCCCAGATAGCGAGCATGCATCGGCATGTATCGGTCCACTAGCTTGATAAGGTTGGCACCCCACTAACTGTATGCCCTGCACCTGAGGTCTAACTAGTTTTTAATCTCCTTAAACAGATAGTAAATACACACAGCCTTTTATTATGGAAAATGAATTAGCACAAATATGAAAAACACTTGAGAGAAAAAAAATGAATGGCTAGGCCTACTGTGAAATAATTTTGTTGTGCTAGATTGGCTACAGCTGTATAACCAGCATTATTTATGACATGGCTATTGAATTTATTTACTAAGCTAATTTACAAAGGATAATGAAAGAAATGAATAAAGGGTAAAAAAGGAAATTGGACTACGAGTGGAAAATCAGTGATGAAAAATTGTCATTCTGCTTAACCCCTGGAAAACACTGAGCAGAATACAAGTAAGCATCCAGCTTCGCCCTCAGATGGCCAACAACGGCCCACTCTCCTCTGGCTATCTAGCTTTAGAGTGTTGTTAATCATTGAAATCCAAACCTAAAGGTAAAAAAATATACAAGAGTAACCATCCTAATAATTACTAAATTAGAATTAACATTTTTACCTTTATAAACTTAAAGGAAAGAAACCCTGTAGAACCTTCACAATCCACCATTCACCATTCTCAATCACCTGAATACTGATCTGCTTCAGCTGTTCTGTTTGTCACATAACTAGTCTTTGTTTAGCTTATAAGACCAGGCTTTAGACTAGATCTTTTGCAAGATATTACTTTTCCTAGTAGAGGTACTGAATGTTTGCTATTTCATCTTATTGTGAACCTGACCGTGTTTTTGGCCTTTTTGCCTTTTCCCTTTTTGGATCTTGGTAACTCTAACCTTAAACCTAATCCTAACCCTACCCAAAACCTAAACTTACACCTGACATGAGCCCTTACCCTGCTGCTGATAAATCACCAGGACATTTGTTAATAATTGTTAATAATTTCAATATCTGTAGCTTATTTATTTGGGACCGTCAAAATAAAACGTGATATCAAAGCTACCAACTGTTGGAAATTATTAGACCAGCTGAGTGGTCACCGACCTTCCTCCTGGAGGATTACTTTCCTGTTCAGTTTCTACCTACATCTAACATGCTGCCTGCACTTATCTAACACTAATACATCTGATCAATTCAGCCAGGAACTAAGGAGAAGTTAAGTAGCTGGTGCAAGAGTAGTGCAGATTGTGGTTGAAACTAAACTCTGCAGGAAGGCATACAGGACCAAGGCTGGTGACCACTGATCAAACTCAACTTAGGACAGCAAGCAGTGACGTACTGTCCAACTTCCCTCTCTCACGTTCACACAAAAAAATCGATTAAATAGATTAAAAACCAACATCATTCTGTAACGGATATTACCACTTGGGCTCAGGAACACTTCAGAAAACCACTGTCAGTGAACACAGTTCGTCACTCCATCTACAAGTGCAAGTTAAAACTCTGCCATGCAAAGTGAAAGCCATATATCAACAACACCCAGAAACGCCGCCGGCTTCTCTGGGCCCAAGCTTATCTGAGATGGACTGACGCAAAGTAGAAAAGTGTCCTGTGGTCTGACGAGTCCACATTTCAAATTGTTTTTGGAAATCATGGATGTCATGGGGCGGCACGGTGGCGTGGTGGGTAGCGCTGTTGCCTCACAGCAAGGAGGGCCTGGGTTCGATTCCCCAGCCAGGTGACTGGGGTCCTCTCTGTATGGATGTTTTGCATGTTCTCCCCGTGTCTGTGTGGGTTTCCTCCAGGTTCTCCGGTTTCCTCCCACAGTCCAAAGACATTCAGTCAGGCCAATTGGACTAAAATGCTAAATTGCCCCTGGGTGTGAGTGTGTGAGTGACTGTCTGTGTCTGTCGGTCTGCCCTGCGATGGACTGGTGACCTGTCCAGGGTGTATACTGCCTTTCGCCCGAAGACCACTGGGATAGGCTCCAGCACCCCCCCGCGACCCTGATGGAGAAGCGGCTTAGAAAATGGATGGATGGATGTACGTTGTGTCCTCCAGGCCAAAGAGGAAGAGGACTGTCCGAATTGTTATCAGCACAAAGTTCAAAAGCAAACATCTCTGATGGTATGGGTGTGTGTTAGTGCCCATGGCATGGGTAACTTGCACATCTGTGAAGGCACCATTAATGCTGAAAGGTACATAAAGGTTTTGGAGCAACATATGCTGCCATCCAAGCAACATCTTTTTCAGGGACGTCCCTGCTTATTTCAGCAAGACAATGCCAAGCCACATTCTGCACATGTTACAACAGCGTGGTAAATGTAAATGAGTGTGGGTACTAGACTGGCAGTCCAGACCTGTCTCCCATTGAAAATGGGTGGCGCATTATGAAGCTCAAAATATGACAACGGAGACCCCGGACTGTTGAGCAACTAAAGTTGTACATCAAGCAAGAATGGGAAAGAATTCAACCTACAAAGCTTCAACAATTAGTGTCCTCAGTTCCCAAATGCTTATTGAGTGTTGTTAAAAGGAAAGGTGATGTAACACAGTGGTAAACATGCCCCTGTCCCAAGTTCATTGGAATGTGTTGCAGGCATCAAATTCAAAATGAGTGAATATTTGCAGAAAACAAAAAGGTTTATCCGTTTGAACATTAAATATCTTGTCTTTGTAGTGTATTCAATTGAATATAGGTTGAAACGGATTTACAAATCATCGCATTCTGTTTTTAGTTATGTTTTTCACAATATCCCAACTTCACTGGAATTGGGGTTGTACAAGATCTCTTGTCTTGATGAAGACAGAATCCAAGTGGCATGGAAGAGGCTTCAGGATCACGTAACGCACTTGAACCATCTGCTCATGACTGAGAGGATGGACAAACAGAAAGAAAAAAGCAGGCAGAAAGGACAGGGGCGAGGACAGGGGTCAATCAAGGAAGACTGCCTGGTGTTGCACATGAAGAAACTCAATGTTCACCTAAAGACAAAGGACTGGCAGCTGGACCAAGCCAGAAAAATGGAAGAAGCGTTCAGAGAGAGAAAGAGAGGATCCCAAAAAAAAAACATCAAAAAAGAGTGCACAGAAAAGATGAGAAAAGCTGCTGAGACATTAGAGAAAGAACATCTAGAAGCCCAGATGAAGAAGCACATCCAGAAGCTCTTAGAGGTGAACAAGCAACTACAGGATGATGTCCTGATGAAAGATTAAGAGATTGAGGTGATGAGAATGAAGTGGGAAGTAGAAAAGAAGAAGGTGGAGAAGATTGGGGAGATATCAGATGAGCTCCGCTCCAAAAATCTGGAGGGGAACGTAAAGGACAAGGCCATGATGAAGCAAAAGATGGAGGATCTGAAGCGCAAGCAGGAGATGATAGGGGATCCGGTAGCTGAGATTAAGGAGAGCAAGGACAGGCTCCTATCAGAGATTCTTCTGGTGGTCATTCGGAAACACAGGCACAGACCAAAAGAAGATCAAGGAGCTCAAAATGCAGAAGAAGGCCGAGAAGAAAAGGAGGAAGGAGGCCTTGAAGAAAAAATGTTCTGGAAAACATTTTGGTGTTGTAAAGGGAGAGAGTGAAGAACCAGAATGTTAAAACATCAATAAACAACATTAATAGTTTGTCAAATTAATAATAGGCCAACAATACTATACTATAAAACAACAAAAATATATCTATAAACAGAAGAAACTGAATCCTAAAAAATAGTTACAGGGTGGATTTTAGTAGTAAATAAAATGTTTTTTTCATGACAAATAACATAAGGTAATTGCATTTCAGATTCTTATTTGAATAGACCTAATTTGCTATTAAAGTTACATTTGCCAGTTTTGAACAAAGTTATCTAAAATAGCCTGAATGACAGATGATGCCCACTGGAATAAGTATTTACAAACATTTACATAGTGTTATAAAACCATATATGAAAAGCTACTAAACGTTGAAATAAATATCAAGTTGCCAGGCTAAATGTGGAAAAGTGTAATATCACGGAACAAACATTTATTTGGTATCGGCTTTTTTAGCATTACCTTTTAACATTAACAGTTTTGGATGTGAGGAGTTAATCTTCTCACATCTCAAACCTTGTGTCAGTTTTTGACAATGTCAGCTGATTACACATTTGTCAAAGCAAAACTAAACACATTTAGCATTTCATAGAGTATTAATACTAGTGTAAATGGTTTCTGTGTATAGGATGAACTTATATACATGTGTTGAAGAGCTATGTATCCTTTTTTGAACTCTATAAAAAAATTAATATATTGCGTAATCTGCACTTTAAATGGCACCACAGCCAAGTCTGTAGACACAGGTTAATAATAATCTTCTTGTTTGTAAGAACATCAGGAGGAAGAGAAAAGCAGGCTGCTTACGTCAGCCAATGAGCCAGAGGGAATCCTGTGAGATATAATGCACACATGATATCAAGAATTCTAAAGATGGAGAAACATAATGATGTCTTTGTGGCAATGAACAGGATGTTGCAGTTAGTGTTTCTGGCCGAGCAAATTTACTCAACTCACCAGTGAATTCGCTTGAAGTATCACAGTGAAAACAAAGCTGCAAAACTACTATAATGGTAAAATAATATTTATGTTTAAGAATTTTATGAAATTGAAATGAAATGAAAATTCAGAAATTCTACAAAAGGTAGCCCTGATGCTTAGTTACAGCCTTATCTATGTGTAATATTTGCACAATGAATATGCAAGTCATGAACAAAAACATCCCCTCCCATCAACCCACCATCAATGGGAGGGGCAGTAGTAGGGGTTCGGTGCTTTGTGGATCAGGCAGTGTCCGAAGGCGTGGGCCTTGGCGTTCTGATCCTCGGTTGCTGAAACTGGCTTTTGGAACTTGGAATGTTACCTCACTGGCGGGGAAGGAGCCTGAGTTGGTGCGCGAGGTTGAGAGATACCGGCGAGATATAGTCGGGCTCACCTCAACACACAGCTTGGCCTCTGGGTCCAATCTCCTTGAGAGGGGCTGGACTTTATTTTTTTCTGGGGTTGCCCATGGTGAGAGGCGGTGGGCAGGTGTGGGCTTTCTCATAGCCCCTCGACTCGGTGCCTGTATGTTGGGGTTTTCTCCGGTGGACAAGAGGGTAGCTTCCCTACGCCTTCGGGTTGGGAAACAGGTCCTGACTGCTGTCTGTGCTTATGCACCGAACAGCAGTTCAGAGTACCCAGCCTTCTTAGAGTCCTTGACAGTGTGACCTGGAGTGGTGTGATTGGGAGGAATGGCCTCTCTGATCTGAACCCGCGTGGTGTTCAGTTTTTGGACTTCTGTGCAAACCACAGTTTGGCGATCATGAACACCATGTTTGAACACAAGGATGTCCATAAGTGCACATGGCACCAGACGCTGAGCTGTCAACTGATCACCACCTTGTGGAGAGTTGGATCAGGGGGTGGGGGAAGATGCTGGTCAGACCGGGCAAACCCAAACGTATAGTGAGGATTTGCTGGGAATGTCTGGCAGAAAAACCTGTCAGATTGATCTTCAACTCAGACCTCTGTCAGAACTTTGACCAGATATCGGGGGAGGTGGGGGACATCGACTCAGAATGGGCCATGTTCCACTCCTCCATTGTTGAAGCAGCTGACTGTAGCTGTGGCCGCAAGGTAGTTGGTGCTTGTCGGGCAGGTAATCCTCGAACCCGGTGGTGAACGCCCCAGGTGAGAGACGCCGTCAAGCTGAAGAAGGAGTCCTACCGGGCATGGTTGGCCTGAGGGACACCAGAGGCAGCTGACAGGTATCGACAGGCCAAGCAATCTGCGACTTCAGTCGTCACCGAGGCAAAAACCCGGGTGTGGGAGGAGTTTGGTGAGGCCTTGGAAAGTGACTTTAAGTCGGCTCCGAAAAGATTCTGGCAAACCGTCAGGCGACTCAGAAGGGGAAAGCAGTGCGCCACTAGCGCTGTATATAGTGTAGATGGTGTGCTGCTGACTTCGATTGAAGACGTCATTGGGTGGTGGAAGGAATACTTTGAGGACCTTCTCAATACCACCGACATGTTCTCCAGTGAGGAGGAGTCTGGAGACATGGGAATAGGCTCGTCCATTACTGAGGCCAAAGTCATTAAGGTACTTAAAAAGCTCCTTGGTGGCAAGGCTCCAGGGGTGGATGAGATCCGCCCTGAGTCCCTCAAGGCTCTGGATGTTGTGGGGCTGTCTTGGCTGACACGCCTTTTCAAGATTGTGTGGACATCGGGGACGGTGCCACTGGATTGGCAGACTGGGGTGGTGGTGCCTCTTTTTAAAAAAGTGGATCGGAGGGTGTGTTCCAACTACAGGGGAATCACACTCCTCAGCCTCCCTGGTAAGGACTATGCAGGGGTATTGGAGAAGAGAGTCCGGCTTATAGTCGAATCTCAGATTCAGGAGGAGCAGTGCGGGTTCCGCCCAGGTCGTGGAACACTGGACCAACTCTTCACCCTCTCCAGGATCCTAGAGGGCTCATGGGAGTTTGCCCAACCAGTCCACATGTGCTTTGTGGATCTGGAGAAGGCATTCGACTGTGTTCCCCGGGGTATTCTGTAGGAGGTGCTTCAGGAGTATGGGGTACATGGCTCTTTGCTACGAGCCATTCAGGCCCTGTACAAACAAAGCAGCAGCTTGGTTCGCATGGCCGGCAGTAAGTCAGACTCGTTCCCAGTGAGAGTTGGATTCCATCAGGGCTGCCCTTTGTCAACAATTCTATTCATAATTTTTACGGATCCATCCATCGGGACATTCTCCTGCAGTCAGGCCCTGAAGCAGCAAAGTACCCCTGCACTAATACACCTCCACTACCATGTTTGAATGTAGGTATGATGTTCTGAATGTGGAATGCTGTTTTAGCTTTACACCAGATGTAACAGGACACCATCTTCCATTTTCAACTCATCAGTGAACAGAACCATATTCCAAATAGTTTGGGGACATGAGGGTGTTTTTGGCAAATGTGAGATAAAGCTTTATGTTCTCCTTGGTTTACATTGGTTTTTGCCTTGCAACTCCTATGGATCCCATTTTGACCAGTCTCTTTCTAATGGAAGTAAACAAGCCCTGATGTGTCTAATTGATTCAACTAAAGTTGGTTAATTGGTGGATTGAGTAACTGTGGAGGCAATTCAATTATCATTTAAAACTGTATTTTGTATTTACTCAGATTGTCTTTCTCTTATCTTCTTCTTCTTTTGGCTGCTCCCTTTAAGGGTCGCCACAGCGGATCATCTGCTTCCATCTTGCCCTATCCACTGCCTCCTCTACTTTTACACCAACCATCTCCATGTCCACCTTCACTACATCCATAAACCTTCTCTGAGGTCTACCTCTTCTCCTTCTACCCGGCAGCTCCATCTCCAACATTCTTTGACCACTATTCCTCCTCAACACGTGTCCAAACCATCTCAACCTGGCCTCTCTGGCTTTATCTCCAAACTGCTCCACCTTCACTGTCCCTCTGATCTGCTCATTTCTAATCTTGTCCATCCTTGTCACTCCCAACGAAAATCTTAGCATTTTTATCTCCGCCACTTCCAGCTCAGCCTCCTGTCTTTTAGACAGAGCCACAGTCTCCAAACCATACATCATATCAGGATGCACTACTGTCTTGTAAACCTTCCCTTTCACTCTTGCTGCTATCCTTCTGTCACACATCCGCCCTGACACCCATCTCCACCCACTCCTTCCTGCCTGCACCCTCTTCCTCACCTCTTTTTTGCACTGTCCATTGCTCTGGATGGTTGACCCAAGATATTTGAAGTCATCCACCTTTACGACCTCTACTCCTTGCATCTTCACCTTTCCACTTGCCTCCCTCTCATTCACACACATGTATTCCGTCTTGTCTCTACTGACCTTTATTCCTCTCCTCTCCAGTGCAAATCTCCACCTCTCCAGATTCTCTTCCACCTGCTCTCTACTCTCACCACAGATTACAATATCTGCAAACATCATGGTCTATGGAGCCTCCTGCCTGGCGTCATCTGTCAACCTTTCCATCACCATTGCAAACAAGAAGGGTCTCAAAGCTGATCCCTGTTGTAACCCTACCTTCACCTTGAAACCATTTGTCAACTGCACACCTCACCACTGTCTCACTATCCTCATACATGTCCTGCACCACCCTAACATACTTTTCAGCTACACCGGGCTTCCTCATACAGTACCACAGTTCCTCTCTTGGCACCCTATCATATACCTTCTCTAGATCCACAAAGACACAATGTAGCTCCTTCTGACCTTCTCTGTACTTCTCTACCAACACTCTCAATGCAAAAATTGCATCTCTGGTACTCTTTCTGGGCATGAAACCAAACTGCTGCTCACTGATCTGAACCTCTCGCCTTAGCCTTGCTTCAACAATTCTTTCCCATACCTTCATGGTGTGGCTCATCAACTTTATACCTCTGTAGTTACTGCAGCTCTGCACATCACCCTTGTTCTTAAAAATGGGGACTAGTACACTGCTTCTCCACTCATCAGGCATCCTCTCACTCTCCAGGATTTTGTTAAACAACCTGGTTAAAAAGTCCACTGCCTTCTCTCCTAAACATCTCCATATGTCATCTGGACCAACTGCCTTTCCATTCTACATGTTTTTAAAGTTGCCCTCACTTCCACCGTACTAATTCTCTGCACTTCCTGATCCACTATCTCTCCCCCCGTTGTCCTCCTCTCTCTCTCGTTTTCCTCATTCATTAGTTGTTCAAAGTACTCCTTCCATCTACTCAACACTCTCTGTTCACTCACTAGTACATTTCCCTCTCTGTCCTTTATCAGCCTAACCTGCTGTACATCCTTTCCAGCTCTATCTCTGTTTAGCCAAACAATACAAGTCCTTTACTCCTTGTTTACTGTCCAGCCTCTCATACAGCTCATCATAGGCATAAGCCTTTGCCTTTGCCACCATTCTTTTTGCTATGCGACTAGCCTCACAGTACTCCTGCCTACTTCCTTCATCTCTCTGGTTATCCCACGTTTTCTTAGCTGCCTTCTTCTTCTGAATACTCTCCTGGACTTCCTCATTCCACCGCCAACTTTCCTTGTCTTCTTTCCTCTGACCAGACGAAACACCCAACACATTTTTGCCAGTTTCTCTCACCACCATAGCTGTAGTTTCCCAGTCCTCAGGTAGCTCCTCACTGTCCCCAAGGGCCTGTTGCAATTTTTCCCTGAACTGCCTGCAACCATCCTCCTCCTTCAGCTTCCACCATCTAATCTTTGGCTCTGTCTTCACTCTCTTCCTCTTCTTTGTTTCTAATCTCATTCTACAGACAACCACCCTATGCTGCCTTGCTACACTTTCCCATGGTACCACTTTACAATCTCCAATCTCCTTTAGGTGGCATCTCCTGCGTCCACCTGTGTCCACCTCCCTCCACCCTTGTATGTCACCCTGTGTTCTTCACTCTTCTGAAAATACGTGTTCACCACAGCCATTTCATTCTCTTTGCAAAATCTACAACCATCTGACCTTCCGCATTTCTGTCTTTCACACCTTACATACCCAGCACCTCTTCATCCCCTCTGTTCCCTTCACCAACATGTCCATTGAAGTCTGCACCAATCACTAATCTCTCCTCTCTAGGGACACCATCTACCACTTCATCCATCTTACTCCAAAATTCCTTTTTCTCCTCTAACTGACAACCAACCTGTGGTGCATATGAACTGACCACATTCAAAATTACACCATCACCCTCCAATGTCAGGCTCATGAACCCTTTCTGACACTCTCTTTACATCCAGAACACTTTTCACAAGCTGTTCCTTTAGGATTACCCCTACTCCATTTCTCTTCCTCTCTACACCATGATAGAACAGTTTGAATCCACCTCCAATGTTCCTGGCCTTGCTTCCTTTCCATCTGGTCTCCTGGACACACAGAAGATCTACCTTCCTTCTCTCCATCATGTCTGCAAGCTCTCTGCCTTTACCAGTCATTGTCCCTATGTTCAGATCCCTACTCTAACCTCCACACTCCTGCCTTTCCTTCTCTCTCGCTGCCTTCTAACCTGCCTTCCTCCTCTCCTCTTTGATGGTCTTTGACCTACAGTAGTCCAATTTCCACCGTCACCCTGCTGGTCAACAGCACTGGAGGCAGTCATTGTTAACCCGGGCTTTGACCGGCAATCGATGCTCGATGGCAATCATATTTGTGATCCGCATGATAGTTTTGGAACAAGTTTTACGCCGGATGACCTTCCTGACGCAACCCTCACCATTTATCTGGGCTTGGGACCGGCACCAGAAGTACACAAAGTACACCCCTAATAGCTGGTTTAGATTGTCTTTGTCTTATGATAAATTATATTTGAAGATCTGATACAGTTATGTGTGAGCAATATGCAAAATAGAAGAAATTTGGAGGGCCAAATACTTTTTCACAGCACTGTATCTTGAAGCTGAAAGGAACATTTGAAAAACTACAACTGCTTTGGCACGGCTATGCTTGAGGGCAGGTAAGTTGAATTTTTTTCATACTTCCTGGCTCAAGCAGGAAGAAGCCAGACAGCTAAAGGTATTTCTAGGAAGATGAACATCATGTCTGTGTTTAGCCTTCAGTGCAAGGGGAAAGGAATTCCCAATGGCTGTTTGACGCATGTGCACAATGCATGCTGGAAACTGTAGTGAGAAAATTTTGATGAACGAAAACAAAACATCAAAATTGTGAATTTTAAGGCTGACTGATAAAATGCTGAGCCAGAGAATGCTGCACAACATCAGATGTTAAATCCTGGTTTTAGGCCAGAAATCCTCTTTAAGCATAAAAGTAACACTCAGTGGAATATTTTCACTTATGCATTTTTTTCTCTAGCTGTTCTTGAGTGCCATTTTCTAAATACAATTTGAATTTTATGGTAAAATAAATGAATAAATCCACATAGGACTTGACCCCTTTGGAGTGGAGAGTATGAGTGCACATGATTAGAATCATGTGCAAAGAAATGGTCTCTGCAGGTGTAAAAACATTCTCCCTGCTTTGATCTCAAGGAATAATCCAATAGCAATTCTCTTCATTTCTGCTTCATTTGATTGCCTCTGCTGCAATAATTAAAGGTATTTTCAATCCAATGGACTACAGACTATGAGATTTGGCAAAACATTATTTTCAGAAGTTCTGTAGGCCAGCAGTATAAATATTTTATACTCTTTCAAACGATAAGTGAGTGTAATATTCACAGTGAAAGTTTGTTTAACCTGAAGCCCAGTGCTTAGAACGTGCACTTTAATTTTTGTTTTAAGCCAGGGTCACGCTGCACTACCTGATTTTAGCCCTAATTCTTAGTCTGGCTGATTCTGTGCTGGCTGGCTATAGTAGTCATGTTTTGGGGCAAGCAGAGTTGAAACCTGTTAGAGAGAATCGAGTAGTGTGAGAGGGGCACAGTCTAAGATTTTTTGCCTCTTGATCATGTTTCAGACCCATCAGAGTTTTGATTCTCCGAGCATAATCTAGTAGTGTATACTGGTCAGTGACTCCATTTGGGTGGACTCCAACAGCCAATGAAAACTGAGAGCACAAAAAAGAAAATACAGCAAATAAAAAAGAAAATTGTCAAAGCTTTATAATGAACTAAGTTTAAGGCAAAAGCACAACTGAGTCCATGTGCATCTAAAACTCTACCTCTACTAATCACATCTTTACACCTATGATCATCACTTAATCTGTGCAAACAGCAGCGAAAACTGCTGCAGCAGTGAGCTGCTCCCTGTTTGTTTATTTGTGTCTAGTAATGGGAGAATGTATGTGTTCTCCTGAGTGCGATGAGTTTGGTTTAGCAACACCTTTAAAGTTGTGTAGCGTGTGATTAATATATGACCCTTTGATTGGCCCTTTCATTGGCAGAATGCAATTTTGATCTCCTGTGATGCCACAGCCAACTGTGGCCGGGAGTCCAAGAGGACATAAATAGCCTCACTCTCTCTGTGTGGGTGTCTCATCCTTGTTCCATTACTCAGCATGAACCTAGCCAGTATAGGTACATGATAGCAGACATAATAGTAAAACAGTTAGTGTTCTCCTCCAAGCGTGTTGAGCTGTCCAGTGCTACATTAGTGGCAATTTGTAAAGATGCAATAGCACATGATGTGACTTGGAGGAAGCACATACTTAGCCTTCACCCTCCTAGCTTGGTGGCATCATATGATGTGGGTACCTAACTAGTAGGTGGAATTGGCCACTACTATTGGGTTGTGTAGTAAAAGTGTTTCTGACTAAATACTTTGTCCCACCCCTGAAAATTACTTAAATGATTTAACATCAGCATTATGCTGTTAACATTTTTTATGATGAATGGACCAAAAGAAATGGTCCAAAATTACTTGCAACAAAATCTTGTTTACCTGCATTAAGCCTTTGGTAAAGTTTAGGAGATACAGGGTTCCATTACAACAACAATAAAATGGTGCTTTTGTATGTAAAAGTTTAATTACCCCTGGTCAAATTACATGTTGATTGTCTAAATAAGTTCTCTACATTGGCTGTTTATTTACTGAATTTAATATATTGGAACAAAGTGAAACCTACAATGTAAAATATGCTGCAATGTTTGCATGGACCACATTTTATGTTTATATTTATTTACATTTTATATTTATTTCTAAAGATTTTTTACATTTTAATGTATACTGACAAATTTTTAATTCATGATGATTGGAATGGGTCCAAGAGATTTGCTAATTTTAACAATTATTTAAAGTCTAATATTGGTAGTCATTCTTAACATTGCTCTACAGACTGTACAGTTGTTAATGTTTCTGAATCTTCTATCTACCAGTAACACATGGGTGCTAATTTTACATGTCTATTCTATGTCAACTCAATCCTACTCTGTTTCTCCTTGTCTGGAATTCTGTTGCTATAGCTTGCTTTTTTATAGCCATGCAGTTCTATTGTACAGATACTGCAGCAGAAATGCAGAATGTATTCCGTATCTGCAGGGCATAGCCAATGGATGGCCAGAGATGGCCAGTGCCATCCTAGCTTGAGATAGTGAGATAATTAGGAAAATCTGCCATCAGGGTGTTTACCAATAAGTTATGAAAGTCGGATGAAGCTGCGCTCAGTAATCAGCTTGTCACTGCTCTGAGAAAGTAGATTTATTTTGCTTAGAGATGCAGCTAAAATTGGACTTATACGTTACGGAAACCCAGACAAAGGCACCTAAATGAGTGTCTACATCAGTATAGTACATTATTTTTGCTTTATTAATCACCTTGTATTTCAGGCTTATGGATGAAATATCCGCTTAGGAAGTGTCGTTTGTTACTGTTTTTAACAAAGTCAATGAAAGTCCACACAGGCAATCAAGCATCCCAGCAATAAAGATTTTATTTTTAATTTTTTCTGTTATGTTTGGACCCCGTAGCATTTGTATAAAATGCTGCCTGCTGAGGTTCCTTCATTGGGCTGTATTGCATTCAATCCTTCCCTGCCTTACACATCCCATAATCCTCTGTGTCTGCACTAATGCAGTTAGGAAAAACAGCACTGACACAGAGAAGGAGAGAGACTGGTTTGTGTACAAATACAATATTTATCTTATTGTAATTCTGAAAATGTAAGCATGCTATCCTTCTAAAAAATACTTTACTTGCGGGCAAATGATGCTAACGTCTAATGCTAACAGCTAGCAAAGAGCTGTCATATCTTAGCAATGATATGGCGCGTCGCAGCTTTCAGAGCACGTCTCAAAAGCAATACATTTGTAGATACCTTCATCCCAAACCTCCTTTATGAGACAGCACAAGCAGCAACATAAAGACAGCTGCCTTCAGTTTTCGGACACAGCTGATGTATAATGAGTTAAAGTTTCGCCAGACGTTCTGCCCATAAGTCACTCAAAGCAACATGGGTGCAAGAATAAGTTGAATACTTCATTCTGCAGATCACATGATGATCACAAAGACATTGCATTCATCAGTAATAATTATACAAGGAACAAAACAAACAATACTTGCACTAGATCATATCAGTGCTGTGAAAAAGTGTTTGTCCCCTTCCCAACTTCTATTTTTGCATATATGCCATGTCATGAATGTTAGATCATCTAATATTAGACAAAGTTAACCCAAGTAAACGCAAAATGCTGTTATTCAATAACAATTTTATTAATTGAGGGGAAGATGCTGTTCAGCACTGCCTGGCCATATGTGAAATGGTAATTCCCCCCTTATCTACTAAATCAACCAGTTAACTAAATATAATTGGCTATTGGGTTCAGTTTCATGAGCCACACCCAGGCATGATTACTGTCAGACCTGTTGGATCTAAACATCACTTAAACAGAACCTGTCTGGAAATGTGAAGCAGGCTAGAAGGTCTCAAAAAGCAGCACATGATGCAACATTCTAAAGAGATTCAAATACAAATGCAAAACACAATACAAAGTCACTGCTAATGTTCTGGGACTCCAGTGATCCATAGTAAGAGTTATCATCCAAAAATGGAGAAAACTTGGAACAGTGGTGAACCTTCCCAGGACTCGGTGCCTTACCAAAATTTAATCAAGAGCGCATCAACTTGCCTCAATTAAGGTCAATGTAAATGATTCCACAACAAGAAAGATACAGGGCAAAAATGGCATCCATGGGAGAGCTGCAATGCACAAAACACTGCTGACCAAAAAGAACACAAAGGTTCGTCTTGCGTTTGCCAAAAAACATCTACATCATCCCTAAGACTTTTAGAATAATATTCTGAGGACTGATGAGTCAAAGGTGAAACTTTTTGTAAGACATGGGTAACGTTACATATGACAAAGATAACAAAGCATTACACCATAGAAACATCATACCAACAGTCAAACATGGTGGTGGTAGTGTGATGATCTGGGGCTGCTTTGCTTCTGGAGGACCTTGGCCACTTGTCTAATGGAACCATGAATTCTGCTTTTTATTAGAAAATCCTGAAGGAGAATGTCAGTTTGTTCAAACACAGTTGGGTTATGTCCAAAGTGTACAAGTCCAGCTCTGATTGGCTCAAAAGAAACAGAATGTTTTAGAGCGGCTGTCAAAGTCCTGATTTGAATTCAGAATTAAAACAATTCTGCAAAGAAAAGTGAGCCAGAATTCCTCCTCAGTGATGTAAAAGACTCATTACAAGTTATGGCAAACATTTGATTGCAGTTGTTGCTGCCAACCAGTTATTAGGTTTACAGGCAGTTACGTTTTCACATGGGTGATATAGGTTTTGAATAAATCTTTTTCTTCAATAAATGGAGTAATCATTTAAAAGCTGCACTTTGTGTTTACTCATCTTTATCTTATATTAAAATCAGTTATGTGATCTGAAACATCTGAATGTGACAAATTATCAAAAATAGAAGAAATTGGCACAGCATATTATTCTACGGCTAATACAGGCGCAAGAGAACTTTATTAACTGCGGTTTTATTTTGTCTTTTCCAAGTAGTTTTCCAATCCAATTTAAATATGGTGCCTAACTTGGCCACCCCATTGTAAATGGCTTGCTTATCTGTTTTTTTAAGACTGACATGACTTAAACAACTTAATCTTTTGGCTTCACTACATTTTTTATTTGCAAAATGAATATGTACAGTCCTTGCACAGTCTTTCCCTGACACCTCTTTTCCTCTCTAAAATGCATGTTAACAGAGCAACATCTATTCATTCCTTTCAATGAAGTGTAAGTTTTCCAGGCCCATTTAATAAGAGAAGCAAAGTCAGTCAACTGTCTGTCCAGTATAGCAAACTTTTTAATAACATGATGGCAAATATCCAACTGCTAGAAGAACTCCTGGGAAATTTGAGTTTCTAAACCTTGTGGAGCAGTGCCAAGCTTTGCTTTTACACTTCAACTGTATGCAGGAAATAGTTTAGAGAGCAACACTTAAAACACTTCAAAACAATTTTAATCAAAAAGCATATTATATGTAATTGTGTGTTTTTAGTTGTTTAATAATTTAGTTGTTATAATTTATTTTAACTTTTTAAAAATGCATTAAACCCTTTTTTGGGGTTAGGGGAGGTAATGCCTTCGTAATAAAACTTGACAATATCACAGAAACCTGGTACTTCATACACGCTAAATTGCTTATGCATATTGCATCGGTTTCAGGCTCAGCCTTGTGTGGCAAAGAATCCAATTCAAAGGCAGTCAGATTAAATAGTTCATTACTAGAAAGTGAAAAGAGTTATTATTCTTTAGTCATATTGAACTGTTTTAACTTCCACTTTAACTTTCTTTTTTATTTATGTATTTTTTTTAATATTTTGATATGGTTCCATGAGGCATAATCTTTGAGATAAGGTAGGTTTATTAACCACACTGTATTTCTAATAAAATGTCTTCTTTTTTTTACATCTGATGATTAATGACAGCAGGAAGTCAGTTTTTTTGGCCTGACTTGATTCATCTAGACTTTAAGATTGGTGTCTTTTAACAATTGTGCTCCATATGTGTCTAACCAAAAGTCAGTTAATCCAAGTGATGGAATTTCGCAGCGTGATTTCCAACTTTTTACTTCCATTCAATGATGTCACACTGTCACAGTCCCTAAGTAACTGCAAATTTGAATGTGGTTAGTGGAAGAGCACTGTCTTGAATATGTAATTGGTAAGAGAAAACATGCATCGTTCATAAATGTTGATTTTATAGGGTAATGGTACACAGCACTTGGAGCCCCAGGCTTCTGGACTGAAATCCTGGAGGTTCGAATCTCAGCACAGATGGCAGGCGAAGCACTCAGAGCTATGGCTGGTACACAGCTAAAGCGGTCTGGATGTGGCAGCACATCAAGCACTTAAAGGGAATGTGTAAACTCACTTGCCTTGTTTTTGTGGAGATGTACTAACAAAAACTGCAAAATCACCAGAGTTGTTACTGCAGGCAATCTGTAGCAGAGTTATTGTGTCATTCTGAAAGAACTAACTGCAGTTTATTTCAGTGCAAACATCTCCACTCTTCTGGGAAGGATTCCCACTACATTTTGAAACATGGATTCACTTCTAGTCAGACACAGGAGCATAGACGTTTTGGCAGAAAAAAGACTGAATTAAGTCATTTTTCCATCCACTACAGTTATGCGAAGAAACTTTAGATGACATAGGCTGCCATGATTAGGGGCTGTATCAAAACGAGCAAAATGGAGAGATTTAACTTGGTTTTTGCTTCAAGTAGAAAAAGGAATTATCTATACAGCCAGTTGCTATCTTTTTATGGCAGCGTAATTTGCAGCGCAGAGATGCCAGGCAGAACAAGTAGTGGCCTACCTAAAGGTTCTATGAGGCATAATATTTGAGATAAGGTAGGTTTATTAACACTGCAACTCTAATATAATGTCTTTCTTTACATTTGAAGATTACTGACAGTAAGAAACCATGGCGGTGTTATTTACCATATATAGTTTATAGTCATGTTATCAGCTCAGAGATGCTGGGCAGTGAGAGCTGAAACATTCGTGCCTCCCTAACGACGTCCACCATGCACCTGGGAACATAAACACATCTGACAAATCAAGAAGCACATTATGTAGAGCCATTTTTCAAACAACCTTTAGATTAGACATTTCAGAATGTTGAAAGCAACCACTGAAAAGCTATGTACCATGATCAGACCATCTTTAGGAATCACGGAATCATGTGACTTACGGCTTGATACATCATTGTTTACTTAAACAACCCTTTTCCATCACTCTTTTTCTCATTTTGACTTATTAGCCATGTTCTTCTTTGCTCACACTTTACTATTTTACCTTCAACTTTCCCTTTTCAAGGCTCCATGCAGGCCATTTAAGGTCCTCACCAAACTTGGAAAACTATGTCTTTATGAACCTTGCTTTGTCAGACTGAAATGGAAAAGGGCCTAAACTGATGCGACAAAATTGGAGGCACACAATTGCCAGTGGAGGTGTTTAACACCACTCATACATACAGGGATCTTATTTGCACCTGCTCAGCCATGGAAAGCCATTCCATGAAGCTTCCGATGAACCGTTCTTTTGCTGAATTTATTTATAGAGATAGTTCAGAGCTTGATAGTGAGTGTTGCAAGTGGGGATGATTTTCATGTGCTGCACACTTCAATATTTTGCAGTCACATCCTGTAAGCATATACCGCTTCATGGCTGAGCTGTTGCTCCCTCTACACATTTCTGTTTCATAACAACAGCACTTATGGTTGACCAGAGCAGCTCTAGCAGGGCAGAAATTTGACTTACTGACTTGTTGGAAAGATACATCGAATGACAATGCCACAGTAAATTTCCCTGAGCTTTTCATTACAACTCAGTTTACTGCTAGTGCTTGTCTGTGGGCATTGCATTGCTGAATGCTTGGTTTAAAGAATGTCAGATCAATGTGTTTGTCAGATCAATAGCCAATAGATCAATGTGTTTGTTAGATCAATGTCAGATCACTAGCCAAATGCACAGATAAGAAGAAGCGTCCACATGCATTTTGTCAAGTAATGTACATAAGCATTAATAGCACAGTAAAACAAAGGGGATTTTCTAAGGGATAACGAGAAGAAAGAAGAAACATGTAGAATAGAATATAAATGGAATGAACATATATAACATATAGATTTGACCACCAAAGTCACACAGCACACATTCGCAGGCCATCGTCAGCTTCACTGAGGGTATAAGCATGCATCATGGTATTGGAAGGAACTGGATCCTCCTACTTCACCAGATGGACCTCATCTGTCTCCATGAATGGAATATTGTGCTCAATTTCTTGATTCCTTTGCAGGCGGATTGTGCAGAGCCCTCTCTGAATGGTGAGCTGGCCTCAAATCAGTCTATATTTGGCAGCAGGACCCCAGACTCCAAAGGTATTGCTCGTCTCTTAAGACTCAGTATCTTTCTCAAACTGCCCAGAGCTCCTTTTGAACAATGGGCTTTTTAAATGGCTACAAAACATATGGAAGGCAAAAGGTAATGTTCCTTCTGAAAAATGAAATGTGCTAAATGAAAGTTCTGTTCAGGTCTACAGGCAACATTTGAGTGCTACTTTTTTTATCTTATTAAGAATGAAATGATGGGTTTGCCATGGATCTCAGACTGGGGATGTTTTTGATGGATGATTCATACCAGAATGTGCAGAAGGGGATGGCTGTGTGTGTGTGTGTGTGTGTGTGTGTGTGTGTGTGTGTGTGTGTGTGTGTGTGTGTGTGTGTGTGTGTACAAATAAACAGAAGAAACGGGTACATACAGAACACTGGACTCAAGGGGGAGGTCACTACTAGCCACACACTTCACACACACACAGCGGCCAACCAGCTTAAGCCAAGTCCTTGGGTGTACACACAGTCCTGGCCAGCGCAAGCACTATAGGGCACTCACTCCTATGCATTGAGCACCCTTGTCCTCTCCTGTCACTTCTGACACCATTGTAACATTGCCGTAGAAGACCAAGATGTGGGAAACATAGTACTTTAAATGAGTGATATTTTATGGTGACATCAGCTGGGTAGATCACCTCCAGCCACACATATCTGGTCCTTACTTCAAATGTATTGGAGGAACTTGTCTTATGTAAAGCTCCGATATGTGGTCTGATTGGTCTTTGTTATTGGTGTATATGGTATCATGCCTAGATCAAAAGATCTCCCGAAGGCCTTCAGAAAGAAAGATGTATATGCCTACACTTTCAGAAAAAAAGACATTCACTGGGGTGGTACCCTCAAGGGTACATTTCTGTACCTTTAGTGAGGGAACATAATTACCATAATACCATACCATAATTAACAGAGTACCATAATCCATTGAATTTATTTTTTCTAAGTTGTACGGACTCCACACACCCTGTCTCATGCTATGACGTGACAGAAACCCAGACGCTAGCGGATGAGAGGTTTATTTGTCTACCTACACCTATCAAGTTTCAGATAAAACAATACCTCGCACTGACTGATTGTCATACCCAGGCATTTGTACTCTGTGTTCTAATGAGACACAGGTGACATCAATTAAAAGTCAGGGGACTGTGAGCGCTGATAGATGCGTGAGCCTGAGTCCGGAGTCACAGGCTCTCCCAGGGTATTCTGGAAGTTGGAGCTCAACTGATGAGTCCAATGCGTGACATCTCATCTCCAGGCTTTTTATTTTATTGTTCTGTTTTAAAACATTAGGTTATTAAAACAAGTGAATACTTTTCCACTGGGAAACTCTTATTTAAGGTACACAATTGGAGCTTAAAATCACTGTTGTACCCTTGAGGGTACATTTACATTGTTTGTATCTTGATAAAAGAAAAATGTACCTGCACAGTACTTTTATTTCTAACAGATTATGTGTCGGGGAAGGGGTTTAAGTGGATATCTACACCACTGAAAATAAATCCTTCCACTGTCTGGAAGAACATCTACAAGCAGAGATTTAAAACCACTGCCGACTTGTCCAGGCAAGTCCACCCTAACAAACTTAACCTGAGAGCCGATGCAAAAAGAAGTCTTTAAGATGTAAAAGATGTAAAAGTATATTCATCTACCATTACATGGGATCTACATCTACACGTGAGGTACACCAGGTGAAAGCCTTTGCTGTCTAAAGAGAACATCAGGGCAAGACTAAAGTATGCTAATAAATATCAAGGCAAGGACAGGGACTTCTGGAACAACGTGCTATAGACAGACAAGTCAAACATGGCACCAAAAATTAAAGACAGCATTTGCTCACAAGGGCCTATAAGGTATGGTGGCGGAAAAATGGTTTGGGGCTGTTTGGGGCTGGCCAGCCTGCAATCATAGAACCGACTATGCATTGTCTTTGATACCAGAGGGTATCTGAGGAGAGTGTAAGAATGTGATCATCTATAAAAGTCGAAGAGATGAATCTTCCAACAGGATAATGATCCCAAACTGTTACGTGTCAGCGCTGTGTGCGTCTCTCTCTCTCTCTCTCTCTCTCTCTCTCTCTCTCTCTCTCTCTCTCTCTCTCGCCTTTCCCGCTCCTTTTTTGTCTATCTTTCGCGTCATAGGTGGATGGGAGTGTCACTCTTGACTGTCTCCTGTTGGCCAATCAGAGAGCACGGCCGAGTAGGGGCGGGACTTCGAGTTCAAAAGCTCTCGGCTCGCTTGGCTTCGTGTTGTTATGCTGCTCTGTTTAATGATGCTCTGTTTGAGTAAACGTTTGTTTGTTGTGCTTGTGATCTTTTAGCTCTTTTGTTCTGATAGCTCTGGTCTCGGCTCTGTTACTGTTCCTGTCACTGTTGTTGCTATTGTCATTAACTCTTTGTCTACTGGGCTATTGTCTGCTGATTTCTCCCTGGGAGGAAGAAGAGTTTAGAACGTGCCCGCACTTACATTGCCACACATAGACTATACATCTGTACAGACACACTAGTTTAGAGGCAGGTACCACCCCCTGTATTTTTGGTATAGCTTAACTTAGAGTAGCAGTTAGCTGTTTACTTTCTTCTAGTTAGACAAAATACTTAAATATACAGGTTAGTGCAGTTCCCTTTTGTTTTCTTTTCTTTGGTGCTGTATTTTCTCCCAGGTTGGTTCAGCCATCTGTCATCCCTGCTTGTCTGTCTGTGTCCGTTCACCTGTGTGTATATAGCATCCTGTAACTTTGTGCCTGTGTTTGTAAATAAATACCTGAGTGTTGTATAGATACATTTTGGTTACTTCACTGGTTAGCCCCGTCCACTTGCTCCACACATGTTAGAGTTCCTCTAAACTGTAGCCTTCTGTGGGAATATAACATATCAGGGCTCGTCCGGGATAGATCTGTGAGCTGGGAGTTGGTGTGGCTTGGCACTGGTGTGGTAACTATTCATACGCGAGAGGTGTGGCAACCTTTGATTTACTGATTTACTGGCGATAGCTGCACGTTATAAGTTCAGATAGCTAAACAGTCCATTAAGAAAGACATAAGGAGTAAGCTCATTGCTAATGCCCTGAGGAATAGCCCAGAATGAAGAAGTGAAGAGTTATAGAATGGCAGTATAAGCCCAGCTCTGAATCCCATTGAAATGTTGTGGGTGGATTTCAGGGTTGGGATAGCTACTGAAAAATTAGTAGTTAGCTACTTTGTAGCTACCTTTCCAAAATTTGTAGCTAGCTATTGAGCTACTTTTCCAGAAAAAGTAGTGGCTACTTCTTAGCTACTTTGTGCAAAGTAGTGCACTACTTTTTAGCTACTTTCAAAGTTTGTGAATCTCCACCTGACACACCAAACAAGCCCAATGGACAGTGTGAACAAAATGCTGTATTTAATCATGTGCCAGAAAGAAACACACAATTGAAAAGCTGCAAATATACAAAAAGATCACCAAAAAGTGTAACCAACAATCAAACTAACACAACCAAAGGCGTGATATCCAACAAAAATTAAAACTAAAGGCAAAGTCAATCATTCTAGGTTTTTTCTAACAAAAATCAACAAAAAATATAGCCACAAGTGGCGATGAGTGGGTCCAAGCATGCAGGAGCCCATTTAAACCACATGGGCAACCTTGGTGAAAAGCAAAACAAATTTAAGCCGAAATACAGAAAAATTAGTGCAATTTCTGACATAATATGCAATTACAAAGTTTTTCAGTTCAATAAGCTGAATCAAGTGGCACCATTTGTTTAGCTGTGAACTTTTAATAACCTTGTAACAGCATTTTTGCAGATTTTTTGTTTTTGAGTGCTAACGCTTGCCCTAAAGGCCTATTTGGACCAAACTTTGCAGACCCCATCTGTGTCTCAATGTATATGAAGCCTTGAAGTTTTGAGAGGATTGGACAATAGACTGTTGACTTATAGCAAATCAAGCTAGCAATACCATGGCCTGATATAGTATGAATACCATGAATTGATAGAGCAACACCAGGTTGGGAGGAAAAAGTCAAAATTTTATTGTTAATTATTTACCTCGATACACTGCAGAATATGTCTAGACCAATTTCAAAAACTTTGCATCAAAAGCCAGAGACTAGTTCACAAAGCATGGTTTTTAAACAGTTAACAATTACTAAAAAAGTATGTATTTTGGCACACTGTTCTACATTTGATTCATATAGAATTTTGGACGAATTTGTAATTATTTCTTAATAACATGTAATAATTAAGTGATTTTCATAACTAGCACCCCCCCAGTGGCCAAATCTGTTGAAACTTGACTGGTTGTTAGAAAGTAGCTTGGTAGAGACACCATTCAAGGTTCATGATGATTGGTCAATGTTAAGCCTGTCAAAGGCCAGCTGAATACTAATTGGCTGATGGTGGCCATAAAATTCAATGTATCAAATTGGCCTTCAAGATTCACTTATAGTATGTGTAGTAGATGATGCCTGCCAAGTTTCAGCTTGATCGGATGCACAGAAGCTGAGAAACAGTTACTTGGCAATTGCCCAACCCCCTAATGACATATGCCCACCAAAATTGAAAGGCATCCACAGAACCTTGTCTTGAATAAGCATATGAAGTTTCAATGTTTCTGGCTGAAGAACTCTCGAGTTATAGAGTCTTAAATGAATTTAGAATATTGTCAGAAGGGCTAATTAGCATATGGCAGCCATATTGTTTGAAAATGTCAGGATTTTTTTGTAGATTTTTGATAAACAGACTCTTAAGTTTTCTTATACCAGAAATATGAGGATTGGGTGAAAATTGTAGGACTAGTTCACAAAAGTAGGTTTTGCATATTATGCAAATTAGCAAAAAATCTAAGTGGGCAGAGCAAAATGGTATCAGCAGCTTGACCCAAGGTATGAGGCACAAAAAGAATTTTGTCTGTGCACATCTTGGTTTAGGAGTTATGAAGCAAAACGTGCTTTGCTGCTCTATAGCGCCCCCATTTGGCCCATCGGGGTCATTTTTGTTGCCTGGAAAGATGCACACAAACTACACCAACCCACCAACCCACCAAGTTGGATGTCTCTAGGACTTACGGTCTCTTCTCCACAACACATTTTTAGGAGGAAAAGAATAATGATAATAATAATAATAAGAAGAAGAAGAAGAAGAAGAAGAAGAAAAAGAAAAATCTGAGCAAATACAAAAGGGTCCTACGCACACACGTGCTTGGACCCTAATAACTAAATATAAACCATAGAATTTTGTGCAAAACACAAAACTGTTAAAATAAAACTGCTCCAATTCAAACATTTTAGCAAGATACACTGATCAGGCATAACATTATGACCATCTCCCTGTTTTGATGCTCATTGTCCATTTTATCAGCTCCACTTACTATATAGGTGCACTTTGTAATTCTGCAATTACAGACTGTAGTCCATCTGTTCCTCTGCATACTTTGTTCTTCAGGACCACCATGAAGAACAGGTACTATTTGGGTGGTGAATCATTCTCAGCACTGCAGTAACACTGATGTGGAGGTGGTGTGTTAGTGTGTGTTGTGCTGGTGTGAGTGGATCAGACACAGCAGCAATGCTGGAGTTATTGAACGCCTCAGTGTCACTGCTGGACTGAGAATAGTCCACCAACCAAAAATATCCAGCCAACAGCATCCTGTGACCATTGATGAAGGACTAGATGATGATTAGCTCATACTGCACAGCAAGAGATGAGCTGTCGTTTCTGGCTTTGCATTTACAGGGTGAACCAACAACGCAGGTGCATCTAATAGAGTGGACAGTGAGTTGACACAGTGTTTAAAAACTCCAGCAGCACTGCTGTGTCTGAACCACTCATATCAGCACAACACACACTAACACACCACCTCCACATCAGTGTTGCTGCAGTGCTGGGAATGATTCACCACCCAAATAGTACCTGTTCTGTGAAGGTCCATGGAGGTCCTGACCACTGAAGAACAGGGTAAAAGGGATCTAACAAAGTATGCAGAGGAACAGATGGACTACAGCCTGTAATTGTAGCACTACACAGTGCACCTATATAGTAAGTGGGGCTGATAAAATGGACAATAAGTGTAGAAACAAGGAGGTGGTCATAATGTTTTACCTGATCGGTGTGTACAGACATTCACATTCAGAGTCTTTATTAAACTAATTAAGCAAAACTTTAGCCTCAAAATTCTCACCATTAACTCTGGCTCTGTTTGGGGTGAGAATCAGGCCTGAATAATCTCTCCACTGCTGCTTCTTCAACTCCACAGCAGAGCTAGATTTCTAGGTAAAATAATAATCCTCCTTTGCTGTAAAATCATTATAACACATAGTTCTAACACAGTTTTCACAATGAATGGTCTTAAAAGCTGGAGTTAACGCATAACTGCTAATTCATCAACCTTTAACACTGAAGACTGATGCACAGACTGCTGGACACACAGAAACGCAGATAGCGAAATGGCAAAGAGAGAGAAGACGAACATTGATCATTTGGAGATGAATGGACTTATTTACATTTATAATCACTCGGCTGGTTTCCTGATACGTTTAATCTGCAGCAACTCACAAAACCTAAGTTGCTTCTCTTTCTCCTGCTTCTCCTTCAAATTATCCCATTCCACCTTAAATGGCAGAGCAGGAATCTGCTACCATTTAAGGTGGAACGGGAGAATTCAAACGAGAAGCTGGAGCATGAGAAGCGACTTCAACCTCATAAAAAGTCAAACATTGAGGGACATTTTACAAGAAACTCACAGAGAAGTTTCCCAAAATGTGAGAAAAGCGGCTACAGCTAAGCTGAAGCTTAAAGCAGAGCAAGGTAAGTCTGAGTTTGCATTCATATTTTTAGCCTGTACTACATCAGCACAAACTGAGATATACTTACAGCCAAGATTGTAAAATGAACATAAGATGTTGTGGCTCCCAAGGTGGTTTTATTATTGCTGAAAGGACAAAATGGCTCTTCTTAACATTTTGTTTGCAACCGCTGAGTTAAGCCTGCTAGTAAGGGGTGATCAGTGCGTGGGGCGAGCGTGTGCCCATTTGCTCGAGCTGTCCACGGCTCAGTCAGGGTTGCACAGTCGCCACCAGCCCAGTGAACGACCACGCTGTGTGGTTCATTTTGCGTGGATTGACTGAAGCCTGTAGCTTCACAAAAATTAGCTACACAAAAATTTGTAGGTGCTACAGCTACTAGCTACATTTCATAAAACTGTAGTGGCTACAGCTACTAGCTAGAAATATTTGTAGTTAACTACAAAAAAGTAGTGTGCTGCTTCGCTACTTCCCCATTCCTGGTGGATTTAAAATGTAAATGGAATACAAAACCCCATGAAACAGTTCACAGTTGAAACTCTGTATGGAGAAATAAGCTAGAATTTCTCCCACTGAAACCTTGTATCTCCCTTTTTGTCTTTTTTCAGCTAATATATGATATGCCTAATATATTAGGCATAACATTATGACCACCTCCTTGTTTCCTCACTCATTGTCCATTTAATCAGCTCCACTCACTATATAGGTGCACTTTGTAGTTCTACAATTACAGACTGTAGTTCATCTGTGTCACAATTGGCCCCTTCCAGTCCTGTCCATGTGTTCGTGTTGTGTTTTGATCTTCCATGTGTTTTGTTTTGGTTTCCTAGTCCGGCCCCTTGTTTTGGTGACTCCTCCCCTGATTATTCTCACCTGTGTTTCCACCTGTGTCTTGTGAACCCTCGTTAGCCCTCTTGTATTTAAGCCCTGTGTTTTCATTAGCCTAGTGCTGGTCTTTGTTGTTTGCTTTGTTTGATCGTGCTGTGTTTTGGTTATTCTGGTTACTGTGTGTTGTTTGGACGTGTTTATTGTTGGTCTATCATGTCTGTCCCCCGTTCAATCCGTGTTGGCTCTATGACCCTGGACCGTCTTGACCATGACCCTGGATTTGCCCATAATAAATCTCGCTTATCTCAGCACGTGCACCTGCCTACTCGCTCCCCTTTACCATCTGTTTCTCTGCATGCTTTGTTAGACCCTTTTACCCTGTTCTTCAGTGGTCAGGACCCCCATGGCCCCTCACAGAGCAGGTGCTATTTGGGTGGTGGATCATTCCTAGCACCGCAGTAACACTGATGTGGTTGTATGTTAGTGTCTGTTGCGATGGTCTGAGTGGATCAGACACAGCAGTGCTGCTGGAGATTTTAAACCCCTCAGTGTCACTACTGGACTGAGAATATTCCACTGACCAAAAATATCCAGGCTGTGAGCAGCATTCTGTGACCACTGATGAAGGACTAGAGGATGACCAATACAAACTGTGCAGCAGCAGATGAGCTATCATCTCTGACTTTACATCTACAAAGTGGACTGTCAAGGTAGGAGTGACTAATAGAGTGGACATTGATTGTTTAAAAACTCCAGCAGCACTATTGTGTCTGATCCACTACTGTGTCTGAAACCAGCGCAGCACACACTAATACACCAGCATGGGGGTCCTGACTACTAAAGAACAGGGTAAAAGGGGCCTAACAAAGTATGGTGAGAAACAGATGGGCTACAGTCTGTAATCGTAGAAATACACAGTGCACCCATATAGTAAGTGGAGCTGATAAAATGGACAATGAGCATAGAAACAAGGAGGTGGTCATAATGCTGTTGGAACAATACCTCATATCTCCAAAATGGTAACTTTACAGGAGAAGGAAAAAACATGCATTACTTTCAATGTAAGTCAGTGGAACAACCCTTTTATTTACCCCCAATAATTTTTGGCCATTTATTTTGGTCCATCCTTCATGAAATTTACACACAATATAAAGGCCAACATGCACAAAAATTGAGCTACAGTTATCTATCTCTCTATCTATCTATCTATCTATCTATCTATCTATCTATCTATCTATCTATCTATCTATCTATCTATCTATATACCCCAATTCCAGTGAAGTTGGGACGTTGTGTAAAACATTAATAGAAACAGAATACGAAGATTTGCAAATCCTTTTCAACCTATATTCAATTGAATACACTACAAAGACAAGATATTTAATGTTCAAACTCATAAACTTTATTGTTTTTGCAGATATTCACTCATTTTGAATTTGATGCCTGCAACACGTTCCAAAGAAGTTGGGACAGGGGCATGTTTACCACTGTGTTACATCACCTTTCCTTTTAAAAACACTCAATAAGCGTTTGGGAACTGAGGACACTAATTGTTGAAGCTTTGAAGGTGGAATTCTTTCCCATCTTTGCTTGATGTACAACTTCAGTTGCTCAACAGTCCGGGGTCTCCGTTGTCGTATTTTGCGCTTCATAATGTGCCACACATTTTCAATGGGAGATACGTCTGGACTGCAGGCAGGCCAGTCTAGTACCCGTACTCTTTTACTACGAAGCCACGCTGTTGTAACATGTGCAGAATGTGGCTTGACATTGTCTTGCTGAAGTAAGCAGGTACATCCCTGAAAAAGACGCTGCTTGGATGGCAGCGTATGTTGCTCCAAAACCTGTATGTACATGTCAGCATTAATGGTGCCTTCATAGATATGCAAGTTACCCATGCCATGGGCAGTAACACACCCCCATACCATCAGAGATGCTGGCTTTTGAACTTTGTGCTGATAACAATTCGGACAGTCCTTTCCCTCTTTGGCCTGGAGGACACGACGTCCATGATTTCCAAAAACAATTTGAAATGTGGACTCATCAGACCACAGGACACTTTTCCACTTTGCGTCAGTCCATCTCAGATGAGCTCGGGCCCAGAGAAGCCGGCGGCATTTCTGGGTGTTGTTGATATATGGCTTTCGCTTTGCATGGCAGAGTTTTAACTTGCACTTGTAGATGGAGCGACGAACTGTGTTCACTGACAGTGGTTTTCTGAAGTCTTCCTGAGCCCATGTGGTAATATCCGTTACAGAATGATGTCGGTTTTTAATACAGTGCCACCTAAGGGATCGAAGGTCACGGGCATTCAATGTTGGTTTTCTGCCTTGCCGCTTACTTGCAGAGATTTCACCAGATTCTCTGAATCTTTTGATATTATTATGGACTGTAGATGATGAAATCCCTAAATTCCTTGCAATTGTACATTAAGAAACGTTCTTAAACTGTTGGACTCTTTGCTCATGCAGTTGTTTACAAAGTGGTGAACCTCACCCTGTCCTTGCTTGTGAATGACTGAGCCTTTCAGGGATGCTCCCTTTATACCCAATCATGATACCTGTTTCCAATTAACCTGTTCACCTGTGGAATGTTCTAAGCAGGTGTTTTCCCTCAACTTTCCCAGTCTTCTGTTGCCCCTGTCCCAACTACTTTGGAACATGTTGCAGGCGTCAAATTCAAAATGAGTGAATATTTGCAAAAAACAACAAAGTTTATCCATTTGAACATTAAATATCTTGTCTTTGTAGTGTGTTCAATTGAATATAGGTTGAAAAGGATTTGCAAATTATCGTATTCCTTTATCGTATTCATTTTTATTTATGTTTTACACAACATAAATAAATAATGTATAATAATATATAATTATTATACAAATATATAATGTGTGTGTATGTATATATATATATATATATATATATATATATATATATATATATATATATATATATATATATATATAGTGAATATGCATTAAATAATTTGTGCCCTGTATGAAGCATTCTCCTGTGAGGGAGGTTTCGCTATAAATAGCATTTCCCCATTGAAAGGAGCATGTCTCAGATGAATGGGCTTTGCAGGGGAAAAACAAGTCTATTTTTAGAGCCTTAGCATTCATATATTTATACCTTTATGTGAATCAGTTTGTCTTTTTCCCTTTAGCAAATGTGCACTGCCTAGCCTCACCATAAAGGCTGACTGAACGTTAGTACATGCTTCCTCAGATGAAACGCAATCAATTGTGGCAGGTTAGGGACACACGTGAAGCGGGAGGAAGCAGACACAGCAGACTTGAGACTCCAGGGCTTTTCTGAGCGATCAGGGAAAAAACGTGACAGGCAGTGGACGCTCCTCTCTGAATAAGTCTCAGTGGGGAGAGAGGCTGCTCATTGAGAATGGGGCAAACAGAGTTCAGTGAGAATATTGCTGCAACAATGAGCAGTCACATTGTGGCAAAGCAGAAATGGACAGGAAATAAATAATTGGGCAATATGATTAATTCTGTGGGCTTTAGTGGGTTCACTCAGGCAATTTTTTACATCTACGAGCTGTCGCATCCTTTGCACCTCTGTAAGTGTGCAAATGTACAAAAAAAAAAAAAATCTGTTCTCTAGAGGATACCACACATCTGCCTGCACCTTTCATCAGTGTATGCATTTGTAAGCATCATATATGCATACTATCTGCAATTGCTCTTACTGACTTTTAAAAGAAAAATTAATTATCTCATTTCCCTTGAATTGTTAATGGCAGCCTCAAATTACCAGGCAATCTACTAGGAGGCTTTTCATCATAAAATGAAGAAATTACAGGCTTTCACACCAACTGATCCAAAAGGAAACACCACGTCTTTTCATTTTGTTACATCCCCTAGAGGCCGGACGGCAGTGGGAGGCCTGTAAGCTGGCTCAATCAGTGTGCATGGGTGAACAGAGCAGGCTTTAAGCTATGATTCACTGCACTTAGCCTGAACCTTCAGCTCTCTCAGTCTCTCTCTCTCTTGTTCACTCACTCACACACACACACACACACACACACACACACACACACACACTCAGACACACTCCATTCTGCACTCTCCTCTCCTAGGAGCTCACAGCATGGTGTAAGCAGAGAACAGAGCCCCACTGATCTCTACAAACAGATGAAAATGTTTTAATGCATGAGGTATTTTGCATTCTTCTTGACAGTAGTGCTGTACTAATAATCAAATCACACCAAATTTTTGTAAACAGCCAAATACTTCAGACTAGGGTTTTCCTAGTCTTTAAACAGGAAATTATCACTTGGAAGACTATAGTGGTGTCACTGTAGGAAGTGAGTAGGCACGTTTGCAACAGATGAAGCAAATAAATAGATTTTTCATTTTGGCAGCAGTGTATTTTCAATCTATTGCTTTCCACTTTTACTGGAAAGAACAAAGATTATTGTTGCACAAAAACTAGATTACTACAGGTGCATACAGCAGAAAATCTGAATTAAAATAGAGTAGAAATGTTGTCTATGTCAATATGTGTCCTTGTCCACTGTTGTATGATGGTAATACTAGCTCCGTGGACTGGAATCATTGAACATAGTGCAGTTCGTAGACAGAATGACTCGTCTCTAGTTTTCTGTCTTTTTGATTTAGTTTTCGGCTAAACATTCATCTGCAGATTTAGGTTTCTTGGCTATTGAGAAGGTTTTGATGCAAAGAACAGGGGAGATCAGGACAAAAAATTATTACAGAGAGAAGCCTTTTGGAGTTGTGAACTTTTATCTCTGTTTTCTTATGAAAAGTTTTATCTCAATTATTTTCTTTAAAAAGACTATATTTGATTAATATATAAAATTTTACATTTGACTACATCCTCGTACTGGTGTACTGTCACTTTAAGAAGGCCAGGACCTACACAGGTGAGGGTGATTTGTCTGTGTCTTTAAAAGGAAGCAGGTTGAGAGAGTTACTTCATGAGCGCTGATGATAGCAAGAAACTGAAATGGTTGCTTGGTTTGTGTCTGTTTTTTTTTTTATATACTTTTGCTAGACTTTTCAACAGGCAATTCTCTTTCTGCTCTATTTTTGTTCCACTATTACTGTGAATGGGTCAATGTAGACGGGCAGCAGAAAGCAAACTTTATACAGCTTCCAGTCAGAAAGCATAAATATTCTACAGTGTTCATTTACCTTTAGCTGAAGACCAACCATATTCTAATATCAGCATGCCTTAACTGATTAGGATTCAAAATATCTTAATAATATTTAAGGGAATTAATTAAAGTTATATGATTCAATGTTCATTAACAAAAGTTGGATTTGATACAAAATTACATCCTCAACTTCCACGCCTAATTGGAAGTGTGTGGGAGATTCAGTCCACATGATGATTGACAGTAGCATAACCACAACAACATAAATAACATAAAAAAACAACAGCAGGTGGTGACAGAGTGAATAAACCTTCGAGGCCAAGCCCTGGGTTTAAGCTGTTTTTTTTCTATGGGAAAATAAATGGTGGTTTTATAATCTCTATTGCACTCATTGGTTACCTGATGGCTTTCCAAAGTGAATGTTTTTTTTTTCCTTTCCAAATAACACTCCTGTGCAAGTTAACACTTCTGTGCATTTACGTGACATCATAAGACTGATAACTTAGCAGCTTTGAGAAGTTGTGGTAGCCAAGTGATGCATTAGCCCTACTTTCAGCAACATAGTTACGTTGATCAAATTCACAGTACTGTTAACTTGCTTGTATAATGGATGTAGAAACATTCTCATTTTGATACTTAACAACCTCATAATTCAGAGTATCTTAGTGATTTTCAGGGTAGGAATATACAGACGATGAAACACATCAGGCCTGGGGATCAGGGGGATCAGAGATTTTCAGGAGTTTGCAAAATGAAACAATACCTCACAACTGACCAAAGCTAAAGCCCGGGCTTATAAGCTAACTGAGTCAGTCACATGATTAAAACATGCAGGTGTATCACATCAGAATTCGGGCGATCAAGAATACTGATAGGAGTGTGTGGGGAGACCCGAAGTCAGCTGATCTCCCTGTGTATTCTGGGATTCTAGGATATTGAGTGTGTTTCTTCCGCTTCTCTTGTGACATTCATGACACAGTCATACCATTTGTGTACAAAGAATGGATTTGATTCCCTCAGTGTGGGGCCATTTGAGAGAGGTACACTGCAAGTGACTAGGCAGCTTCAATGTGATAACTGAAAAGATAAGGTTCTGTTGCTGAACTGACATCTGCCTACTTTAGACTGTTTTGTGAGCATAGCAACCTGTCTGCTGAAAATAGTAAAAAAATAAGTAGTTTTTTACAGTAGCAACCCTACTTCCAGAGATTGGACACGTCATTGACTAAAGTGATGCACATCTCAGATATACTTGGCCGTAGCAGAGACAATGTAAAGAATAGGTGCAGTTGTACATGTTCAAGATGGGAGATTATGATTTTCAAGAAGGAGATGCAGAGGTCCTTGCTTCCAGAGAACAAATTCATTCAGCTCAGGCACTGAATGCTGAATAACAAAACAGATAGTAGAGGACTGTGGAGCACAACATATCAAGGGGCAAAGTGTATGACTTTTTTTTTGCATACCAAGTAGAACATACTTTTGGTCACCTCCTTGTATTCCACATAGCATGAGCATCTGCAAATTCTCCCAGCAATTGGACATATATTTGTCAAGATTAACCATGAAGGCCATTTTTATACCAGGCTGTGTGCTAGCCCAGTTGTAAGAGAGGTGTGCCAGCAATGAAAGTTGTGTGTTCTTATACCCTTGGACATAACATGACATTGCATCCAAGCAGGAAGTAGGCAGACTGAAATACCTCAAATGAACACAAATAAGCCTCCCAAAGCAATGTCCAATCCACACACACACACACACACACACACACACACACACACACACACACACACACACACACACACACCTTCCAAGCCACCCATCCTTTCGGGTCACGGGGGCAGCTGGAGCCTATCTCAGCAGAATCCCAGCAGGGTACCAGTCCGTTGCACGGCAGATACACAGACATGCACACCGAGGGGCAATTTAGCATGTCCAGTTGGCCTGGCCACATGTCTTTGGACAATGTGAGGAAACTGGAGTACCCAGAGGAAACCCATGCAGACCCTGCATCACCTGGACCCTGGACCCTGGTCACCCGGCTCGGGAATTGAACCCACTGCACCACCGTGCCATCCTAAATGTCCAGTCCTCCCATATAAGTTCAAAACAATACTCTTTTTGGAACTTTTTAAGATTACTGAAAAGTGCACTGTAGATCTAATCCCAGTATTTTAGTATTATATCCCAAATTCACTGTTCATATTTGCCACTTTATTTTGTAGTCAAAAACCTTCTGGTGTTTGAAACAACCTCTTTTAATTATAAAATTTATTTTGATGTATAAATTGTTTGTGTAAGTTAGAGAATTCATCTGGTTTAGACATCAACATAGATTGAACTAAATGCATTTCCAGACATTTCTAGCAAGTGTTGCAGGCACTTTGTATGTTACAATTAACTCTGCCTTTGAGGACACATAACATGCATGCTACTGTCATCTGAACTATTCACAGACAGTAGATGCTTGAAACAAAGTTTACATTATCTTTTGTAATGTGTTGGCTGCTTGTGATAAAAATATAATATTACTCAAATATTTTTAAAATTACCTCTCCATGGATCACCACCTTATCGTGGTGGAGGGGTTTGCGTGCTTGAATGATCCTAGGAGCTATGTTGTCTGGAGCAAAAGCTCCTGGTAGGGTCTCCCATGGCAAACTGGTCCTAGGTGACAGGTCAGACAAAGTGTGATCCATAATAACCCCTATGAAAAGACGAAAACAGGACTTGTGTACCCTGCCCGGAACAAGGTTACCGGGGCCCCACCCTGGATCCAGGCCTGGGGGAGGGGCTCATCAGCGAGTGTCTGGGGGCCGGGAATTTAATCATGGTGCCCGGCCGGGCCCAGCCTGAAGGAGCTACATGAGTCCCCCCTCCCATCGACCCATCACCAATGGGAGGGGCAGTAGTAGGGGTTCGGTGCTTTGTGGATCGGGCAGTGTCCGAGGGTGTGGGCCTTGGCGTTCTGATCCTCGGTTGCTGAAACTGGCTTTTGGAACTTGGAACTTTACCTCACTGGCGGGGAAGGAGCCTGAGTTGGTGCGCGAGGTTGAGAGATACCGGCTAGATATAGTCGGGCTCACCTCAACACACAGCTTGGGCTCTGGGTCCAATCTCCTTGAGAGGGGCTGGACTTTATTCTTTTCTGGAGTTGCCCATGGTGAGAGGCGGTGGGCAGGTGTTGGCTTTCTCATAGCCCCTCGACTCGGCGCCTGTATGTTGGGGTTTTCTCCGGTGGACAAGAGGGTAGCTTCCCTACGCCTTTGGGTTGGGGAACGGGTCCTGACTGCTGTCTGTGCTTAAGCACCGAACAGCAGTTCAGAGGACCCAGCCTTCTTAGAGTCCTTGACAGTGTGACCTGGAAGGGTGTGATTGGGAGGAATGGCCTCTCTGATCTGAACCCAAATGGTGTTCAGTTTTTGGACTTCTGTGCAAATCACAGTTTGTCCATCATGAACACCATGTTTGAACACAAGGATGTCCATAAGTGCACATGGCACCAGGACACCCTAGGCCGCAGTTCAATGATTGACTTTGTAGTCGTGTCATCGGACTTGCGGCCATGTGTTTTGGACACTCGGGTAAAGAGAGGAGCTGAGCTGTCAACTGATCACCACCTGGTGGTGAGTTGGATCAGGTGGTGGGGGAAGATGCCAGTCAGACCGGGCAAACCCAAACGTATAGTGAGGATTTGCTGGGAACGTCTGGCAGAAGAACCTGTCAGATTGATCTTCAACTCACACCTCCATCAGAACTTTGACCAGATATCAGGGGAGGTGAGGGACATTGACTCAGAATGGGCCATGTTCCGCTCCTCCATTGTTGAAGCGGCTGACTGTAGCTGTGGCCGTAAGGTAGTTGGTGCCTGTCGGGGTGGTAATCCTCAAACCCGGTGGTGGACACCCCAGGTGAGAGATGCTGTCAAGCTGAAGAAGGAGTCCTACTGGGCATGGTTGGCCTGTGGGACAACAGAAGCAGCTGGCAGGTATCGACAGGCCAAGCGATCTGCGGCTTCAGTCGTCGCCAAGGCAAAAACCCGTGTGTGGGAGGAGTTTGGTGAGGCCTTGGAAAGTGACTTTAAGTTGGCTCCGAAAAGATTCTGGCAAACCGTCAGGCGACTCAGAAGGGGAAAGCAGTGTGCCACTAGCACTGAATATAGTGGAGATGGTGTGCTGCTGACTTCGACTGAAGACGTCATTAGGCGGTGGAAGGAATACTTTGAGGACCTTCTCAATCCCACCGACACATTCTCCAGTGAGGGTGAGGAAGCAGAGTCTGGGGACATGGGAATAGGCTTGTCCATTACTGAGGCCGAAGTCCCTAAGGTAGTTAAGAAGCTCCTTGGTGGCAAGGCTCCAGGGGTGGATGAGATCCGCCCTGAGTTCCTCAAGGCTCTGGATGTTGTGGGGCTGTCTTGGCTGACACGCCTTTTCAACATTGCGTGGACATCGGGGGCAGTGCCACTGGATTGGCAGACTGGGGTGGTGGTGGTGCCTCTTTTTAAAAAAGTGGATCGGAGGGTGTGTTCCAACTACAGGGGAATCACTCTCCTCAGCCTCCCTGGTAAGGTCTATGCAGGGGTACTGGAGAAGAGAGTCCGGCTTATAGTCGAACCTCGGATCCAGGAGGAGCAGTGCGGGTTCCGCCATGGTCGTGGAATACTGGACCAACTCTTCACCCTCTCCAGGATTCTGGAGGGTTCATGGGAGTTTGCCCAACCAGTCCACATGTGCTTTGTGGATCTGGAGAAGGCATTCGACTGTGTTCCCTGGGGTATTCTGTGGGAGGTGGTTCAGGAGTATGGGGTACATGGCTCTTTGCTACGAGCCATTCAGACCCTGTACAAACAAAGCTGGAGTTTGGTTTGCATGGCCGGCAGTAAGTCAGACTCGTTCCCAGTGAGAGTTGGACTCTGTCAGGGCTGCCCTTTGTCACCGATTCATAATTTTTATGGATAGAATTTCTAGGCGCAGTCAGGGGACGGAGGGTGTCCGGTTTGGTGACCTCAAGGTCACATCGCTGCTGTTTGCAGATGATTTGGTCCTATTGGGGACATCAGGCCGTGAACTTCAGCTTTCGCTGGATCAGTTTGCAGCCGAGTGTGAAGTGGCCGGGATGAGAATCAGTACCTCTAAATCCGAGACCATGGTTCTCACGTGGAAAAGGGCGGAGAGCCCTCTCTGGGTCGGGGATAGGCTCTTGTCTCAAGTGCAGGAGTTCAATTATCTCGGGCTCTTGTTCACGAGTGATGGTACAAGGGAGCGGGAGATTGACAGGCAAATTGGTGCTGGGTCAGCATTGATGTGGGCTCTTTACCGGTCTGTTGTGGTAAAGAAAGAGCTGAGCCATAATGCAAGGCTCTCGATTTACCGGTCAATCTATGTTCCCACCCTCACCTATGGTCATGAGCTTTGGGTAATGACCAAAAGAATAAGTTTGCGAATACAAGCGGCCGAAATGAGTTTCCTCCGCATGGTGTCTGGACTCTCCCTTAGAGATAGGGTGAGAAGTTCGGTCATCCAGGAGGCACTCGGAGTAGAGCCGCTGCTTGTTCATGTCGAGAGGAGCCAGCTGAGGTGGTTCGGGCATCTGGTTAGGATGCCTCCTGGACGCCTCCCTTGGGAGGTGTCACAGGCAAGTCCACCTGGGAGGAGACCCCGTGGAAGACCCAGGACACGCAGGCGTAACTATATCGCCCAGCTGGCCTGGAAGTGCCTCGGAATCCCCCTTGGAGAGCTAGTGGAAGTGGCTGGGGAAAGGGAGGTCTGGGCCTCATTGCTTAGGATGCTGCCCCCGCGACCCGAACCCCGGAGAAGCGGAAGATAATGGATGGATGGATGGATGGATGGATGGATGGATGGATGGATGGATGGATGGATGAATGGATGGATGGATGGATTTTTAAAATTATTTAACCAAAATCAAAATGCTCACCTCTCACCTACACAGGAATTCAGCTAAATACAGTAACTTGTTAGCTAATATGTTGTTACCCAACTCATAGGATTTAGTTAGTGCTGCGCTAATTTCCTTTTTTATTAAAAATTAAAGAATTAGCATTACTGTGTCAAGAGGGAAAAACAGGCTAAAATATTGTGTGCATGCACTGCTGTGAGTTGCATTGTAATGCCAGGAATTTGAAAGTCAGAGGCATTGCGTCAGATTTCACAGCAGTCTTTATGTATTAATGTCACATGCACAGGCTCAAAAAGAAGATCTGGCTTAATGTTTAGGTCTCATATGCAAAACCAACTTTATGCTGATGAAGATAGGTTGACAATAGAAGATGATTCACTATGTCTGAGTTCTTTTTCAACCCTTAATATCCCAGGTTTATTACATACTAAGGCTTATTATTCAATATGATAGGGACTTCAATGCTTGTGTTATTGAAATTTGTACTAAAACTTTGCACCTGCTAGTGGGCCCTGGCTATTTATTTATTTATTTATTTATTTATTTTCTCACATTCATTCTCTTGGGGAAGGGGTCTGAAGCACAATGTGTGCAATTACACATTTCCACCAGAGAGGCCTCCAAATCCCTAAATCTTCCATAGTGTAGCTTTAAATACAATAAAGTTGAAAATAAAGTTGCTCAGTGTTAGTGATTGAAACTAAACAGTTTTTGGTTTGTGTGTGGTGGGAGTGTGGCAAGAGGTAACTAATATTAACGAACAACAAATCCACCCTAAATCTGAGTGGAGCAAGGAAAAATTTGAATTCTCTCAACATAGTCCCAATCAAGTGAAATCCAACAGAAGAAACAAAAAGGCACACAAATCTCTTAAATGAAATGACCACCTTGCTTTTCTTTTTTGACAGTCAGTAGTGAAGTCACGCAGGACCCTACACTTCACAGTAAAAGACAAATCAAAGGAATAGGTTGGCACCCTATTCACAGCATTCTGGCTGTGCTTTGTCAACATACAGTTTGCTCACAAACTTTTCTTTCTAGTAGAGCGTGGCAGGTCTAGGAGATGGTACTTGATAGACTTTGTTTGGCCTACTTAGCACAGTGCAGCTCCAGTTCACCTCATTATGGCCAGGCAGAGAGCGATGTCTCAGGGTCAACCCCATGACACTCTCAGCCCAATGATTGATGAAAGAGAAGGCGTGTCCATTTAGCCTTCCAGATTTTTCATCTTTAATCTCAGTCAGACACGTTATTAAACCATAATTAAAATTCTTCTGAGAGTTTATGCCATGCTGTGCATTTTAGGAATCACATATTCAGAGCAATTTTTCAAGAGCAACATCTGCAAAATATTGCCTCTGGAGATCACATTAGTCTGCATACACAACTTGTCATTGCTGAACAATGTGATGGAGAATTGATACAGGAAGAGGATAAAGAAAGGAATGAAACACTGTTCAGAGGATTTGACTTACAATCTTCAAAGATACAAAAAAGAGTCAAACAATATAGTAGAATATAATAAAAAAATCATCCTAACTCATAATCATTAAGTGATTTCTTTCCCATCAATAAAGGTTCTTAACTCATTCTTAAGCTCGCACCATATGTCACCTATGGTGTTGTCATGATGCTGGATCTCTTAAATGAGTCTGAAGTATTGTAATGCTTTATCAGTGTCTGATGGCTCAGCAGCGTGGCTTCTAGATCTGTATGTTTTATACATATATATATACAATATTTCCAAAAGTATTCAGTCACCCATCCAAATCATTGAATTCTGGTGTTCCAGTCACTTCCATAGCCACAGGTGTATAAAACCAAGCACCTAGGCATGCAGACTGCTTCTACAAACATTTGTGAAAGAATGGGTCGCTCTCAGGAGCTCAGTGAATTCCAGCATGGTACCGTGATAGGATGCCACATGTGCAACAAGTCCAGTCGTGAAATTTCCTCACTACTAAATATTCCACAGTCAACTGTCAGTGGCATTATAACAAAGTGAAAGTGTTCTCTGGAGTGATGAATCACACCTTTCTGTCTGGAAATCTAATGGAAGAGTCTAGGTTTGGCGGTTGCCAGGAGAACGGTACTTGTCTGACTGCATTGTGCCAAGTGTAAAGTTTGGTGGAGGGGGGATTATAGCGTGGGGTTGTTTTCAGTAGTTGGGCTCGGCCCTTTAGTTCCAGTGAAATGAACTCTTAATGCTTCAGCAGACCAAGAGATTTTGGACAATTTCATGCTCCCACCTTTGTGGGAACTGTTTGGGGATGGACCCTTCCTCTTTCAACATGACTGCACACCAGTGCACAAAGAAAGGTCTATCAAGACATGGATGAATGAGTTTGGTGTGGAAGAACTTGACTGGCCTGCACAGAGTCCTGACCTCAACTCGATAGAACACCTTTGGGATGAATTAGAGTGGAGACTGTGAGCCAGGCCTTCTCGTCCAACATCAGTGTCTGACCTCACACATGCCCTTCTGGAAGAACAGTAAAAAATTCCCATAAACGCACTACTTACCCTTGTGGAAAGCCTTCCCAGAAGAGTTATAGCTGCAAAGGGTGGGCCGACATCATATTAAACCCTATAAATTAAGAATGGGATCTCACTGCTAGCATCCTACAGCCCAAAGCCTTGCTCATAGGTGCCATCTAGTGTTTTGTAGTCATGTTTTTGATATAACAGGAGCAGTATGAAGTAGGCAGTCTCACCTTAAATTGGCTCTGTTCTTATTTAGAAAAGGAAGCTGTAATTAAGGTAAATAAAAATACTAAAAATGTTGATATTATATTTACGTCTTGCTTTTTTTTCTAAAGCTTAAAAATCAGTACTTTATTGGCTGTACTGAGTGCATACTAAGTAAATAGGGAGGTCTCTGACTTGCCCGACACTATATCTCTCAATAGTGTGGTTTTGAAACAGTTATTTATTACACATACCAAATATGTATGTATATCTATTATTCATTCAAAGCTCTTGTCAGGTTTCAAATATAACTGTTGAGGCTGTTGAGATCTGTTTTGCTTAACAGGGAAGTTCAATAAAATGCAAATAAGTCTAGCTATGGCATGTAGAATGTGATTTACATATTTCTCATGAAGGGCCCGTTCCTTCAGGCTCATAATAATTCAATTTGCTCTATGGAACACTTCCCTCATTGCTCATTGTTGTTCTCTTCTCCACTGGTGATGATTACCACGGGTCAAAATAATTGCGCTGTAACATCAGATTTACAATCATGTCGACGGTATAGTGCGTGTAAGGCATCAAGCTCTAACGTAGAACCGCAGGGAGTATATACGCTACAGTGCAAGATCTCTTCATTCTCTATGAAGTGAAAAATTGCATATCAACATTTGATGTTGTATTAGCTTGAATTCCAAAGAGCAACATAATGCTTGTTATTGTAATGCTAACATATGCGTGTTATTTTTTTCTGAAACCATTTTTTTTTTGTTTTTCAGTCTCAAGAAACTTTTTGCTCTTTGCTATCTGATTCATTGTTTCTTTTTTCTTCTCCTCAGTCATCCATTATGTGGATGGATTCTGAAGCATACAGAACGCTTTTTAGGCCCCAAAGCATTCTGATACCTTGAGGAATACTGACATATTCTTGGCTTGATACTCATCTCTCATTCTGATGTATAAGGGCATTACACACATTCCAACAATGTTGACATCAACATATGGGGTGAACTCAGACCACAACAATGCCCCACTTTTATAAAAAACCCACAGTTCAGAGTAAAAGCATGCATTAAAACAAATCCATCAGCTCTAGAGTGCTTATAAGGTTCATGTAGCATGAAAAAATAGAAGCCAGATATGTCAACACAGAATGAATAAGCCCACTTTAAACACAATTAAGTGGGAGATAGGGGTATGTATGGCTTTTCTAAAAGATTAAAAGGCTAATGTGACTGAAGCTGCTGCACACTTGAATAAGTCGGCTGTTCATAAGTCTGCTAAAGGATGAAATTGTTTCCTTATTTGCATGACTGCTTGCCAACAATAAAGAGAGCACACGTCTATGAGAGCAATCTATTGGTGACTTCTGCTGAATACTGCATGTAGTGAAGTGATCTTAACTGCATGGTTGGCATTATCCTGCCTGCAGCTAGCATGCATTAAAACAAAGCTCTTGGCTATATCAAGTTTTAATGGAAAAAGTACAAAAATGTCTTCTAATCATGTTCAACTGTGTTGTAACTAACTCCACTCAGTATTGCGGTGCATTAGTTATATTTGCGTATAGTTCATTTCTCAACACTGTGGTTTAGAAATCTAGGGGCTAGGGACCTGTCTGAGCAAGCATGTTCAACTAAGTTTCAGCTTCACAAAACCTAAAAAGTACACTTGTTAATGGCTTTAATGACTTTTTCTGGTAACTCAGATTTATGTACTCAAGCTGTGATTAATCTCTGTGCATTTGCACATGAATTTGTGGAGTTTCAGTGAGTGGCCTATCACGAGAAACATGGGAAGAGGACAAGTGCATCTTCAGACCGTGAAATATTAACAGAGGGTAACAGAGAAGGTCTAATGATTGTAAAAAAAAAGTTTAAACACTTATCCTTTTGGGTTGCAAGGATGCTGGTGCCTATCCGAGCGTTCACTTGGTGGAAGGTAGGATACAAGCAGGTCACTAATCCATCGCAGGGCAGACGTACAGACTTATACGTCCACACACAAGCTCACAGTCACACCTAGGGGCAATTTAGTGTATCCATTTGGCATGACTGTACGTGGAAGGAAACAAGACCACCTAGAGGAAACCCACACAGACACAGGGAGGACATGCAAACTCCACACAGAAAGGACCCTGGTCACCTGGCTGTGGAACTGAGCCCAGGCCCTTCTAGCTGTGATGCGACAGCGCTAGCCACTGTCCAATCAGGATTTTTTCTCTGTTTTGTCTTGACAGCTACAGCCCAGCTAGTTCTCCCATTGATTTGGACTTCAGGAGCTGTATCAAACGCCTAATGTGTCAGATTAGCCACTAAAATAATTAGGAACTGACAAAGGTCCAGTTTCAAGACCTCTGCTCCAGGACTTCTGGAAATCTTAAATACATCACTGACTGTATGTACAAGTAGTAGCATGATGTCAGATGTTAGCAATGGGAAACAGCAGTGGTAGTCGAATGCTCTTTAATTGAATAGGCAGCAAGGGAATGCTAACTCAGTGCTAACCAAGCGGCCGGGAAGCAAGTAGGTCACAAACCATACAGTCTCCACCTGACCAAAACCATAGCCCAGTACAAAATAACACAAACAACGTTGCTGTGTATCTTGAACCAACATGGCAACGTAAACGCATTAAAGTCTCTCCTTATCAAGAGCGCTGCAACTCCCGAGAGACTCTTTGCATAGTCACTTTCATGGTCACATCTCTTGCACTCATATGGCAGCATAACTGTCATTATGCAAAATATTTCTGGTACAAGCTTCATATAAAACGTGAAATGTCTTTATTGAGCTTTAATTGTTTGCATTTAACATAGAATGACTAAAAAAATGTTTATGTGAACAACTGTTAGCTTAGCATGAACATACTACTAGAATCTCATAAGGGCAACAGTAGAAAGTAGCATTATTGAAAAGTCTGTCTTGTCCACATTTTTATATGGCCATGGAATTTAAGCGTCACTGGTGGGTTTTGTTACTGTTGCTTTTAGTGTCTTGATTTTATGAAAACTATAAAACAAATTAATAGCTTATGAATGGCTCAGTTCACAAAAAAATCACCAGAAACTGTCCACCTTCCCAGGTTGGCTGGCCCTAATAGGCCAAAAAGTTACTTTCCCTGCCCTGAAGCAGTTTAGGCATACAGCACAAGTTGCCATGGAGATGTGTGCCTTTAAAAGGTGATCGGCTGTCGTGAGACAAAAAATACGTCAAACTAATTTTAAAGTTATCTGGCAAGAAACGCCTCGTGAGATCAGCCCAGAGGTTATTCTCTCTGTTTCAATCCTGAAGTGAAGTCATCTTGGTATTTCACCCACTCAGATCACTAGCTATATTTCAACATATATATCCAGTCAAAATGTCAGTAAATGTTTACCAAAAGCATTTTGCCCATGTATCACTCTAGAATTTGAAGGGCTTCTTTCTCATCCTGCTGCTGGGGGGAAATCTGTTTTAACTGGAGAACACAAAAAGATTTCATATGACAATATTTTCTAGACAGTGATGTTGATCTGCAAAGACTGCTGGCAGATCATGTTTGTTTGTCTTTGCAAGTTATGATGGGTATCAGAAATGGCAGAACCATTTGTGAAGCCAAATGTACTGAGAAAACACCCACTGCACATGTAATCATGCAAAGTGCTTTCAAACCATCCATTCACTCCAGACCTTTTCAACACTGTGCTGGTACGTATTATGTCTAAAACCAAAAGGAAGTCTAGAAGAAGACCACACAGACTTTTGGAAAGTACTTTATTTATAAACATTAATTTCAACTAGAAGTACTTATAAATATGAACAAGTACTGTAAGTACTCAGTAACATGGAAGTCTAAACTTCAGCACACAGCAGTGCAGGCTGACATTATTTGAGAACTGCATATCTATATCATACTCAAGAATAAGTCCCAATGATTTCTGTAAGTATCCAGTGGATCAGCCATCACCAACCCATCTTGCAGGGTTCACCTCCATTCCAAAGCTTGCACATTTCATTCAGATAATCAAGGACTTTTAAAGACAATGGGTGTTTCTCAGTACACTTGCATTTTCTTGCTTTCTTGGGGAGGACAGCAAAGAACACAATGGACCAAGCATATTTAACATATACTGAATGATTCTTGATTCTTTGTAATTTTGCACTGGGAAACACCACACAATTAAACTATGTGGATTTAAGATGACTGAAAGCTGAACTTTCGGTTGATGGCTGCTCTGTTTGACAGTGCAAGCTTTCAATAATGGCCTATTTTATGTATGGCACTGGTAGTGGTTGATATAGTGTAGTGGGTAACACCTTAACCTTGTATGCTGTAGAGTGGGGTTCAATCCCTCACCTGGGTAAGGATCCTGCACTATACCATCAAGAGTCCTTGGGCAAGACCCCTAACACCTAACAAGACCTTTGCCAAAGTGTGTAAAAATGATCAAATTGTATGTTGCTCTGGATAAGAGTGTCTGCCAAATGCTGTAAATGTAACCAGTTCTGCTCCTTGAGATCTAATTCTTTGTTGAGATCAGCTCAAATCTCCCAAACCCAAAAGACACCCAATCCAACTGATGAAGGCCCCTTCAAAAGTGCTTAGTTGGAGCAGGTTTGACCAATAAGATTGAATCTAAACTTTGGTGAGATGGTAGATCTCTAGAAAATTAGGTGGGGATCACTTATGTATGGCTTTCTTCTCAGTGGGGTAGCAGCCATATGTAGCTGACTAGAAGAGATTATGGAGCTCTGTAGAAAGCTTGGACAGGAATACATTGGTGAGGAAATGAACAGATTTTTTTCAAAGAATTCAGTAGCACAGATCCAGCCAAGTCAGTGTCACCGGCTGGTAGCTGCAATAGGCTTGTTTATCTCTATTTACACTGATGAACAAAAATCTAATTTTTTACTCTAAAGAACTCTAATGCAGAGAAAAGAGCCCGAGCGACAACACTGAAAGGCTTAGCAATCACCTGATTCCACCCTAGAGTTAAAAAAAACACAAGCACATTACACAACATTTACAAGCAGTGTTTTGTTATGCAAATTGTTAAAGAAAATGATCATTAGCTCCAACTGAGTTGAATAGGAGAATGCACTTCCGTACATTAATTAGCAGCTGGCAGCAGTTTTCCTGGAAATAAGGGGTCATTATTTTGGTGTGAAGGAAGCAGGCTATCATTATGTTCCAGTAAAGGGTTAGTAAACAGACCGCCTTTCTTCTTCAGATCGGTTTTTCACATTGTCATATGTTTTGCTGTAATTGTATTTTAACAACAGTGAATGACTCATTAGCAATTTCCACTCATTTCCAGGAGTGCTCTATAAATGGCACCTGTCTTCCTGTAAATAAGACAAAATGAAAGTTCAGGTTCAAATTCCATCCACACTGTTTTCATCTCAGATCGCTTTCAATGGGGAGATAACAAAGAAATTTAACACACACTATATAGCTAGTGTTGATAGATTCAGCATTATGCTAATTATTGCATGTCTCACGAGTTATATGTTAATTATCTGTAACATGTTCCAGCCTCTAATCTGATTTAGGTGTTTAGAAGTGTTTCTTGAGGTCATTTATGGGCTCCTTGTAAAAGAGTGATTACTGAGGTTGTGTATGTACTAAAATCTCCTTTTCTAGTATATAGAAGTGATTAATGAGGTTGTTTATGGAGTACATCTCCTATTCTAGTACATAAGAGCGTTTGTTGAGGTTGCGTAAGGACTAATGTATTCTGTTATACTGCGTAGGAGCATTTATTGAGGGTGTTTATGGAGCAGAATAATGGTGGCATGGTGGGTAGTGCTGTCACCTCATAGCAAGAAGGACATGAGTTTAATTCCCCTAATATCTCCCATTGTAGTTTATAGGATTGCTTGTTCATTGATGTTGTTTATAGACTAATATCTCCAATTCTGAAGTACAGGAGAATTTATTGAGAGTGTTTAAGGACTACAATCTCTACTTTATATATAACTACTCTAATGTATGGGCATGATTATGGATGTTGTCCATGAACTAATGTCTCGTAGTGTACGGGAGTATTTATCATTGACATTTATGGACTAATATCTCCTATTCTAGAATAAAGGAGCATTTATTGAGGGTGATATCGCATCAGAATTTCTGATTTATTCATCATTAATTAATTATAAAGTAATAGCATGGATGTGTGTCTTAAAAAGCAGACCTCCATTACCATATATAGACTGTTACTTCATAAGATAATAATGACTAAATCCTTCATTATTACAGGATTTGTTCATTATAAAGTAGCTCATTATGTCATTATAAAACAGTAGCTTATCTACTTTACATAAATATTAATAAATTAATTAATGATAAACAACTCTAAATATCGTTAGATCATTATTATTATTATTATAAAGTGTAACGGCATGTACTTTAACAGTTTAACAGGGAACCCTGACTGAGAAGACATGTAAGCCTCAATAAGGTGTACATGTCCCGCAATGTTGCACTATGTTGTATAGACAAGTAAAATATTTATTATTTTATATATACACTATTTCAAGGCCTATATCAGTCAGGCTTCTCTTTAAAAAAGGTTGTTATAACCTTTACATCGTAGGGAGGTTTTTTATACTTTAAAAAGGTTCTTCTCATTTCTCTGAAGAACAATCCATTGAAAGGTTCTTTGAGAACCATAAATATTTTTTCATCAAAGAACAAAGACTCCTTTCTGGCACCTTTATTTTACACCAGTTTCAATGCTGAATTGACGGCTCACACCAGATTAAATACCCCTCAAACAGCCTGTGTTGGCATTGATCAATATCCACTCACCAGTTGGTAGATTAATTATTTCCCTTTTTATCAGCCCCCTGTATTAAAGAATGATTTGTTAAATAATTTCTTGAATGGCACTAAGTGGTGGATATTTAAAGTTCCTTATTAATTCTTTGAGCAGTTCATCACTGCTGACATTTCATTCTCTGCAGCTGATTATCCAGCGAGCTTTGTTCAAAAATATTTAAGCCTCACGTGCAGCATGGCAGCATCCCACAGCCTGCGCCTATAAATAGCCCTGCGTGTTGTGCCATTTGGAGGACTGGAAATATGTTAAATATGTCTTGCTGAATATTTATAGCCTCTCTGCTACTCCATATCAAGAGGGATGCTTTTATTTAATGTTCGCTCAATAGAACGACTGAATTGCGAGAGGCTGACAGAAGCCTGAACTGACGAAGTATGAAGCAATTATTTCAAGATAATAGATTTCTTTACATCATTTGGCTCCTACAAAGCTGTTCCATTTAGAATTTGTCACATGCATATTTTAGTAGTCTCACCATGTTTGCTGTGCGTACAATAGTTCTTTTAACTTTTAATTAAACATAATTGAAATCATTGAATCACAATGGTGAATGTACGACAGTATAGTACTTATCAGGTTTAGTTCTAATGGTTTAAGGGGCTTTTCAAAGTAGTCCCTTATACAGCCTCGTAAATAATGCAGTATGTATGAGAGAGTCATAAGGAAAAGACTGATCAGGCTGGGAGGAATGAAATACTAAAGCTGGGTTATATTCAAAGGTCAGCGGTGTCAAAACACACATATGAAAACAGGCTGCACGGCTGCATGGATGACAAGCAGATGATTTCTGTAAACACCATACCTGTATATGTAACCTTGGATTAAGGTGCATTACAATTCTCTGAGAGACGCTCATAGACACTCATAGTGTATGTGGTGATGAAATTAAAGTACTGTTGAGGTTCAGCAGTTTTTTTGTTAGTTTTTTTTATGGTCAAAAAACACAAAGCTGGAATGCCTTTAATAATTATTAGAGTAGTAATGATAATACATGAAACTTATATAGTCGACCCAAAGATGCTTACAATTGTAATAGAACACAGAACACTAGCAGATAAATAGAAAAACACAGGAGCAGACAAAAGAGAAGAATCCAGTGGAATCCAGTGGGCATCATGGAGAACAGGTATAATGTGGTTGTGAGAGTGAATATGAGTAAGATGACAGGCAGCAGAGTTCTGGATCATCGAAAGCTTGTGAAGGAAGGAAGAGCGACTGCTTGCAAGGAGAGAATTACAGTAGTCCAGATGACTAAAGATGAAAGCACGTACAAGTGATACAGCAGAAAGCGAGAGGAAAGGAGTGAGAAGAGTAGAAATTTGGCTATATTGCGAAGATGAAAAAAGAAGTTTTAATGATAGATCTGACATAGGCATTGAATGAGAGAGTCAGGTCACTACATCATTAAAAGAAAAATTTACAGAGCCAGTGAGAAAGTTATGTTTCATCCCAAATTTAATCTCAGATAAACATGATTGTAACTGTCAGAGGGGTGGATTTTTGGTTGACTTGGTCCTGAAATAAATCTGCGCCACGTTGCAGTGAAAGTCCAGTTTAAAGTGTTGTATGATCTATCCAAGTGGGAGTATGCAAGTCATGAAGAGCAGAGGCCCAAGGACAGAACCCTGAGGGACCCCTTGAGAGGTGATCATAGTTGATTAAGTAAGCCAGAGAGAGGAAAAAAAACTACTTTCTATCAGTGAGATAAGAGGTAAACCAGTGCAGTGCAGGAAAGTAGCATGACACATTGTGTCGAAGGCAGCATGCAGATCCAGGAAAATAAGTATCCAGTGAAATAAGAATGTCAAGGACTCCAGTATCTGCACATGTAAGTATGATATTAATTCCCTTAGTCAAAACAATTTCAGTACAGTGGTGCTTACAGAAACCAGACTAGCAAGTATACAATCAGATTCCTGCACATCTTATTTACATTTAAGGAAACATTTACCCATATAAAAAGAGTCAATTTGAAATCAAAACTGACCTCTTCCTTACTTTGTTAATTCATTTACACAATTTTGCACTTTCTCCAGTTGTCGTCGATTAGCCATGTTTGGTGTCCGGATTTTACTTCTTAAGTTTAAAAATAGAGCTATAAATCTAATATTGCTGTCAAACAATAGAAATCAGTAGTCACCCAAAATTTCCAAACTCAACCTGGATCCTCAATCTTAATTGAGGTTGTGTAGACTTGTCAACATGGCTTAAAACACAGTATGACTTACCATGATAAAAATCACTAATAGCATGCTGATGTCACAGTAGCTACCTAGCTAAATATCCCATTCCACCTTCAATTCCAGCAGCTATATTCTGATGCCTCAGGTGTCACAACTACTGCACCATTTAAAGTGGAAAGGGAAAATTCATACAAGCTGGCAAATAGCTGACTTCAGCGTCACCGAAGAAGTAGTCATTGGTGATAATAAATAATTGTTGCATCCCCCCTTTTGAAGGCATATGATGCCCTAAATTTAACTAAAGACTTAGTATTGAGGTGCTGCTATCACTGCAGACTAGCCTGTTAATGAAGTAATGTTCTTTTTGTTTAAGGGGTCGTCCCATTTCATAGGGGAAGATTTCAACCAGTACCCCTTGTAATTCAGTTCCAAGAGGCAAGGTGACACCCAGATACAAGGAGTAGGGGTAAAAATAAGAAATTGGATTGGGCCATTGTTTTATGATAGTTTGGCAAATTAAAAAAAAAAAATACATTCATGATGGCGAGGTAGACGCGGAGCAAGGAAAAAAGTATTACAAAAAATTTACCCAAAACTTTATTTATTTATTTGTTTATTTATTTAGGTGGGCTTTACCACTATTTCCCCAGTATCAACTTACACATAAAAACTCACACACAGGTCCACTGGTTGTTTTGGGCAGTTAATAAAATGACTTATTTGTGTTGTAGACACCCTGACGTCTGGTTCCTTCAGCACCACTTTACAGAAATCGGTGTCAGTAATTTCATGTTTTGACAATGTTGTTGACAGTGTTTTAATATTTTAATAGTTTAATAATACAGAGAAAATGGGAATTATTATTTAAAGGCACAGGAGGAAAAACTGGTTGGAATTCCAGGTTGGAAAATAAAGTCTACCAAAATATATTAGCATTTTGAAGAACCATTAATTAAGGCTTTGGGGGAACCAAAAAAAAAAAACCTACTGATCACTCCATAGAACCCTTTTCGGTTCCATGTTGGCACCTTTATTTTTAAGAGTGAAATAGATGTGTCAGTTTTCAGCTTTGGCTAGCAAAGAGCTCTGAGTGTAACGAGTGTGTGATGCCAGCGCTCCAGATGCCCACATTCTGGCATGGTGGTCCTGGTGTTTAGTGAGGTTAATGCTTGCTGACTTCACATAAATGTCTCTTCTTCCAGCAGGGAATATATCAGCCAAGCCAAGCCAGCATCACGTTTTATTCTTAGCTACTTGCCTCTGGTCTCTCTCTCTCTCTCTCTCTCTCTCTCTCTCTCTCTCTCTCTCTCTCTCTCCCTCCTCTTACTATCTCTCCCACTCCCCCTCCTTTTTTTCAATCTTTTTCCCTATCTCTCTCTTTCTCTCTCCCTCCTCTTACTATCTCTCCCACTCCCCCACATTTTCTTTCATTCTTTCTCCCTGCCTCTCTCTCTCTACCTCCTCTTACTATCTCTCCCACTCCCCCACATTTTCTTTCATTCTTTCTCCCTGTCTCTCTCTCTCTACCTCCTCTTACTATCTCTCCCACTCCCCCACATTTTCTTTCATTCTTTCTCCCTGTCTCTTTCTCTCTCTACTGCCTCTTACTATCTCTCCCACTCCCCCTCCTTTTTCTTTATCTCTCTCTTTCTCTCTCTCCTCTTACTATCTCTCCCACTCCCCTTCCTTTTTCTTTCATTCTTTCATTTCTCTCTCTCTCTCTCTCTCTCTCTCTCTCTCTCTCTCTCTCTCTCTCTCTCTCTCTTTCCCTCCCTCGTCTTACCATCTCTCCTACTCCCCTTCCTTTTTCTTTCATTCTTTTTCCCTCCCTCTCCTCTTACTATCTCTCCCACTCGCCCTCCTTTTTCTTTTCTTTTTCTCTCTCTCCTCTTACTATCTCTCCCACTCCCCTTCCTTTTTCTTTCATTCTTTCATTTCTCTCTCTCTCTCTCTCTCTCTCTCTTTTTCCCTCCCTCTCCTCTTACTATCTCTCCCACTCCCTTTTTCTTTCATTCTTTCTTTCTCTCTCTGCTCCTTCCTACTCTCCTCCTTGCTCCCTTGATGATTCACATGTATCTGATGCTTGACTGAACTTACTTCCTCTGAATGAGATTAACCTCATAGGCTCCAACTTGTGAAAAATGCCTCTCTCAGCCGATGGGACTTCATGCTAAAGCCTTGCAGAATAAGAACAAGAGGAAGAGCATGCTAAATATTTCCTGTCTGCTTCTCCTGCACGCTTTTCCACCGTGCTGTTCCTGTTTTTCCCCCTGTTCTTCTTTCTTTTTTCTTTCTGAGTCAGACACATTCCTACTCACTGTCAACAAGATGTTATCTCCCGAGACACTGGATTCCAAAAAAACACACTTTATATGCTTTGCTCTGCTGAAAAATCCTTTCCTTATCCAGAGGTTCCTCCAAAACATGACATGGATCACCTACATTTTTTTGCTGCTTGAAGGCTACACAATTTAACTTACTGAAAAATCTATTTTACACAATTTTCTCTTTACACAACATCTCCCTGCACCTTTTACATTCTGAATGTAATCAGTAGTCAACAACAGTTATAATATGTTATATATGGTTATAAATAATATGGTGTCTGAAACTACATTACCTGTCAAAAGGTTGGACACACCTACTCATAGACTACATTCATAAAAGAAGATAAATGCAGGCCACATCGATTTTCTCACCAAATCCAATTTTTAAAAATATCTTTGCAATGTGACTTACATCCAACATGTCTGAACAGATCACGCTGCTAAACTGACCCGCATGTGCAAAAGATCAATGCATCATGTGACACACTCTTCCAGAGGTAAACAATGAAAATGGACTCAACAGTAACAGCCACTAGCCTATATTTAAAGCAGTGGAGATTTTTTGCTTCATCTTGACCAGCATTATAGGATCAGCTATCAAGAAGTTCCATTGGCTGACAGCTGGGCTTATCACCCAGAGTGCATTTGAACTGTAAAAAAGCCCATATTATTCAGCCACGGTCACTTTTTCAGTTCATGTCTGTGATTTCTTTAAACTTTGCTTTCAGACTTCTAATTTATTTTTGACGACGCAGTCACATTTTCCTGTTGTCGCATTCAGACAAAAAATTCTTCAAACACAGAGCAGTTGCAATAAGTCTCTAATTTTCTTTGCACAGAAACATCACCCTAAAATGTTTATGGGGTCTGTTACCTCACTATCCCACCCCTGAAATCCTTTCTCACCATTAAAATTGTTCATATCATGACTCCAGTCAGAAATACTGGCACTAAATTTAGTTTAAAGCTGCATTGTGTAAGGTTTTTTGTTAAAATGCAAAGAAATAGCTTTACTGAGAAAAAACAATATGAAAATATTGTGTGTGTGTGCCGCTGCAAGTCACCCTGTAAACCCTGAAATAATAATAATTAGTGGTGTCGGTTTCACGGGAGTTTTTTTTTAGACCGTATCATACATGTTTACATATTAAAATCACAAATAAAGGCCCATAAAGAAGGTCCAGCTCAATGTTTAGGTGTAAAAAGCAAAAATGCATCATTATACATTATACTGATGAAGCTATGATGTCAATAGTAGGTAATTTACTCTCATCCTCAGAAGACACATTCACCAAGTTTTGATGGAGATCTATTTGAGGACTCTTTCCCTCATTAATCATCAGATTCATCTGCTTGGTGAAGGGATACAAAGCACAACCAACGTTGCAAAATATTCTGCCACATGTGGTGTGTACTTACACATTTCCACCATAAAGGTCTCCAAATCCCCAAAACATACACATTATAGCTTTATTTTTTTTTTTTCTTTTGGATGTAAATTCATACATAGCCATCACTTTGAATGTCTGAATGTGTCTTAGAAACAACTCTGAAGCCTTTAGATCAAAATGTTTTCATTCAAAATTGAAAATTTTGACATGAGCAAGAAAAGAGAAAAAACAGCTTAGCCAACTCAGGCTGGTTGAGTTCGTAGACCAGCTTACCTGTTTGACCAGCATAGGGTTTTTGAGTAGGGGTATGAGTTTGATGGTATAACTGGTCATCCCACATGGCCAACTTGATCAAGGCTAGTTCATATGGATTTCCAGCTGCTCAGTCCCTCTTGACCATCTTGATTTGAATCTGTTCTTTGCTGGATTTTTCAGTGGGGTCAATAACTCACTGCGGTTTCAGGCAAGTGTGAGATGATTTTGGCTTCTTGTTACGTTGCATGATGCTAATTGTTGGTGTATTACATTAGCTTCATACTTACTGTAACTATGGACACCAAACATTTCTTGAGAAGGAATGTTTGGTGTACATAAATAAAAAAAAATAAATAAATATCTTGGCAAGTGAAGTCAACTTTATATATAACTAGTCAACATTTCTGACATTTATGGCCCTCAAAGCCATCAGCAGTTGATGAGAGAAATGATTCAGCTCGCTGTAAAAAAAAATTACAACATTAATTTAAACACTGCACAGCCACCTCAGGTTTAGAAAATACATAAATAATCAAAAGCTCCGCTCTAAAACATACACACCTGAGCTTTATTATGTTCAAGCTATATATTTATTTATTATGTTTAACAGTAGCAGACAATAACTGTCTGATGCACCTTCAGCACCGCCACTTTCCTCTTCCCTGCTGTAAAATGTGCTGTGTCAGTGCATAATTAAGACATCCTCTGTAGATACAGTTTAAAACATGCAATTAAATTTGTTCATTAACATTTGTTTACATTAGCATATTTATAGGTACATTTTGCATATTTTTAAATTTGTATACATTTGTTATGTAAAAATACAAGAGATTACTATATTTGAATTACAGCTTATTACTGTAAGTGTACTGCAGAATACAACTGTATGTGTGGTCGAGGTGGCAGTGAAGTCACAGCCCAAGGTATTATAATTTTTAAATTTTCTTTAGTTTTTATTCTTATTTTGATTTTTGATTTAAGTTTAGTTTCAGTTACCTTTAAGCATCTTTTAATAGTTTTACATGAGTTTTGATTTTTTATTGTTTGGTTTAGTTTCTATTTAGTTTCAGTTTTAGTTTTAGTTTTTAGTATTATGATGGATCCTGTGAGGGTAGGTATTTGACAGAGTCAAATAAAATTAGTTCAGCTTGGCTCCAGTTTTGCTTAAAGACAGCCAAATACAGATGGGTTCAGCTTTTAGACTCATTCACGCTGTAAAAGATTCAGTATTGTTTCAGTAATTCTATTTCATTTAGTTAGTTTTGGTGGACATTATTTTAACTAATAACTCTGCACACAGTATACAATAGCTTTTTTGCCATTATTTAGTATGAATATGGTAAAGTAAATGTACTAGCTGAACTAGTAGCCAGCAATTAACTGTAATTTCACAGTTTTGTTTTTTACAGTAAGATAAAAATCATTTTCACTCACCAAAATGTCTTTTTTGCAGTGTGGCTGACTGACTACAATTTAAGGAGATGAATATTGGCAATGGAAAATCAGATGAACTGAACCTCACATGGAAATCATGCCCCATGATGGCACATGGCTTCCAAAGTGCTTTATGATCTTTGCATTTGTTTAGGGCTAGGTCTAGTTTATAGAGTGGAATATGAGGTGTGATAAAGCCTCTAACTGAGTGAGTGCCTGAAGCCACCGCCCCCCTGGGCTTCCTGTGCAGCAGCTGCATTACTCTATGAAGTGTGGTGTGGGTGTAGACTAGTTAATTAGTTTTGCCATTTAATTTAAAGCTCATGGAAATCGTCACTATAACATAAGTCCACTTTTAAATATTCAACCACATTGGTCGAAGTTCTTTTTTATCCCTTTAAAAATCTGGATTAAAAATGTTTAGAACTGGGTGAGACCTAAACATCACCTTAATCTGGGGCTCAACATCTGTGTGCCGTTAAAATGTATCTGAGGCCTACCATCTGAAGCCTGGGGACTCGAATGTGAGGTGGATATAAATGTGATGCCACACCATATAAAAAGAAGGTAAAGTGTAAATAGATTAAGCCTCCAGGTTGAGAGTGGGCTCGCTCCAGCACGGCCCAATTAACCTGTCACGCAGCACTTTATGCTGGACTAAAAATACTTTCTGATAAATGAAATATGACTGCTGCTCTCTCTAAATAATGCAGCGTCTGGTTAAAGGAGAATCCAATCAATCTGCACTTGTGCTCCTTTCTAAGTCTGTAGTCATTTACCTAATTGTTGGGAAACACTGCATGTATATACATGAATTTTAGAGCACAAACACGGACAAATGCAGTGGAGTTACATCCAAAAACATTGAGCAAACACAAACATATAAAGTGGGAATTGTATGGTAATGAATAATCTCAAAATTCTTTGTAATGGCATTTTATCGGGATGTAAAGAAGCATGTATGCTGCCTCTACTGATTGATCTGAATGCAATGAAGCTGTATAACATACAACAATATATTCTTTAGGAAGTCAATTCCACTTGATTTTCGTAATCCTAATATTTTTGTCCAATGGCACTTTTTAAAAACACCAGTACCATAGTTTTTTAGCAGTAGTTGTAACATGTGTAATGTGTAAAATCAGAGACATTTACTAATTCAAAATTCAGATGTTATTCACTTTTCAGCATCAGGAAAAAAAGCAGAAAACATATTTAACATAAAATTACACATAAAAATCAACAACTACATATAATATTAAATGTTTGAGTTTTTAATTTGTCCACTCTTTCTCTTTATGACAGCTTTTATTTATTTCAGGAGACTTTCTTTCAGTTATTTTGAGAAATCTGTAGGGATACTGTTCCACGCCTCAAAGTTCAATCTTAGAAGTTGGTTGCATTTTCTGTTTGTCCTCCCAGTTACCAATTTTTGAAACCTTGAGATCCCTGATGTCCAGTTTCAGCATTCTAGTGCAATGTTTCCTCCTTTTTGTCTATTTCCTTTTCTCTGCGATGGCTACTTGGCAACTACACACTTTTTCAGATCCACAGCACTAATTGAGCTTTTCACAGTGTAAGATTGGACAGAAACACCTGTGGATTTTTCAGATCTGAAGCAATTTTCCTCTATTTCTCAAAGATAAAGGCTTCAACCCCTTAAATGGCCAAAAGTTTTATTATACACTTCTTTAATCTAAGAATAGCTCAGCCAGGTTTCACTGAAGCACCTATAGTTACTGGATAATAAGCCTTATTATGCCATAAGCCTGGGATTCTAAGGAATTAAGTACTGTTTACCTGATGGTGACAGTTTTGGTGGTCTGCCAGATCTAGCATGTTGGTAGATGTCTTTAAATTTTTGGTCACACTTTATTTGGAGTGGTCCTTTGTAGATAATTAATAAACTCTTGACAGATTATCAGTAACACTTCAACAACATATCAGTACAGTAGCAGTAGTGAAGCATTTTAATACAGTAAATTAAATATCTTGTAGATATGCTGTTGATGCATTATTTTAATTAAGTCGATGTATTACATTATTAATACATACTTCCACTACCAAAAACCTAACCTTACCAATCTTACCCAAAACCTAACCCTAGCCCTGACCCCAATCCTAACCCTAACCTTAACCTCAACCCAAAACCTAATCCTAACCCTCATATGTTTTTGACATGTTACTGAGAGTCCATTGACTATTTGTTTCATCTGAACCACTCAAAATAAAGTGTCACCTAATTTTTTGAACTCCAGTTTTGGAAACTCTTGTTTTTTCACTCATTTTTCTTTGACTTTCCCCTTCCTTCCTCCTTCAGCCATTTAAGCCATTTACCACTCATTTCTGCTGCAGATAATCATGTTCCCGGCAAGGCACAGCACTATCCATACCACTGTAATTTATACATTGTAACCTAACCTGTTGTAAATTTAAAAACCTCTATTAGTAGCCTATATTTAGTGCGTTATTTCTTGATTAATATATATGCTTGTATATATACTCTGTTGTATTTTTAATGTTATATTTGGCATTCTTAGCGAGGAGAAAAGTAAGCTTTTCATTGTATATAAGGAAACTTGTTTCCTCTGTGCAAATGACAATAAACACTGAGATTGAGATTGAGATTAAGATGCATATAACAAACAGAAAGAAGTCTGCAGGACAGGTGAGTTTTGGTGAGTCTTGCTAGTTAGTTTGCTAGTGAATGTTGGTGTCTCTTTGAAGGGAAACAACATCAGTGACTTCCTTTGGGAACAGCTTTTGTTGGGAGGACTGTTGCTGGGAGGACTCATTGGTTTTGAGATCAGAAGGATGGAAAGTGGCAGTAGAGTGCAGAAAAGTGAATAACTTGTATTTAATGGATACACAAAAATAGCAGTGAAAATATTTGAAGTACTCATTCCCAATTAAATAATACAAATCATATAAAAAACTACGTTGAATGTAAGAGGCAACTGACTATTTAGCACAATTAGTTGTGTTTAATAATCTTCTAAGCCGCTTATCCTTCCAGGTCACGGGGGAGCTGGAGCCTATCCTAGCAGTCATTGGGTGGAAGGCAGGATACACCCTTGACAGGTGGCATTCAAATACAGTGTACATGCATTTACTTGGCTAAAAAATCCTATTAATACATGCTGGCCAATACAAAATCACTAACTCAAAGTTGGTTGGCAATATGTTCGTTCTGTTCGTTTTAGGGCTTCTGATACTTTGTACCCATTTGGAAGTTAAACTGTGTCCCCTTTCATTAAGCACATGGTTTTGTACATGTAGCAGATTCCCTGAAGATAAGAGCGAGAACTAGTAGTAGTTGTTGACATCAGCCCTAAGGTGCATTATGTAGCATGTTCCTGGATCCAAACACTTCAGTTCCCAGGACACACTCATTTCTAGGCACCCTCGAGATGTCAGGCCACTGCACTCTCAGGTCAAAAATGCATTTGAAGAGTGTTTGGTTCCACAAGACCAAAGAGGAGAGTCAAGCAGAACCTAATGATTATGGCCACGCAGCTTTAGTTGATGACTAAGAGCACTGACTTGCTTTCTGGCCTTACTTACTTGTTTTTAAAGAAATTATCACTATAACATAGAGATGAACAATTTTCAAACCCTAAATAAGAGATCAGTCAGTGCAGCTCATTCATGCTGCCTTTTTTGCTCTTTTTTGCTTTATTATTTTATACTGCTAAGTTCAGTGCTTCCACTAAAGGTGGGAAAATGCAGTGATGCATTGTTATGCAGTGGCCTGAAGGTGGTTCAAATGCATCCATTTAGAAATGTAACAACAGATTATAATCAGTTATAAATTGTGTAGTACTGTATCTTAGGATGGTGTATATAAGGCTACATGACACCTACATAAGCTCATCATAACAAGTAACAATGACACCTACATATACAGATCTACTGAATTGCTTCAAATTCAGTTTAGTTTTTTACTTTTAACTGAATTAAATTTTAGAGTAAAATCCTTTTTATGTTTGTTTTATTAAAATAAATGCTTTAACATTCCATTTTGTCACTACAAAAACAGTCATAACACTACATAACAAATGTTTCAGTAGCGATTGTTTCAGTAGTGAAAATGTTAGCTAATTTTGAGCAAAACTTAGAAATGCAACCCAATACATGACAGTTACAAACAATTATAAAATTATAATATTTTTCATTAAAACATGGAAAATTTGCTTAATTGCAGGAAATGTGTTTCAGTAATGACTATTCTTAAGTTAATTTTCAAACTGGAACACATTTTCTTCAAAACATTGGGATATAACAGCTCCCCAGTCTCACATCCTGCTCTAAGGGGTGTAGCTAAAATAAGGCTCCACCTATGGACTAAAATTCTATGTTTCAGTAGTGACATGAAAAAGTGGGACAGCTTTTTGTAAATGAAGTTTTTTATTTAAAAACTAAACTCATGATACATCTAAATCTTTCAGCTTCACTTTAAAAGAAATAAACAGATCATTAATCGTTGATAAAGTGTTATTTTCAGTTGAAATTTAGGGGGTTAGGGTTGGGGACAGACACCTGCCAATAGAAAGTACCCTGCAAATCATGATTCTGAATATTTAGCTTACTACTATCTCCATTAATGACTTGAGTTTAAATAGATCATAACATCATCTTTGTAAATATCTAAGCGATGAATACTTGAATTTTTTCTGTGAGACCACAGTTTAATCTAATCCAGTAGAGTGGTCCATATCCAGGAGGCACGTCATGTCCTCACTAAAAATTAAAATGGAATTGAACTATTGTTGCTTAATGTAAATGTATGTGCATTTTGTTGGTCATGCTGAACAGCAAACCCAGACTCACTTAGGTTTATGGTCCGAGAAGATGGCCTTGACTGTGTCATTACAGATTGCAATTATAGTGTAATTGCATATGAATTCATAAAGTTTACAAAAGGTAAAATAAAACAATTTATTTAAGGGCCACAGAAAACACTCACTTTTGTGTAATCAGCCTGACTTGTCTCTGTCACATTACCAGCATTATGTGGGACAAACACTGAGCTACAGTCAGTTGTCATCACGTCATCACATCTCTGTGTTATTTCACACCAGAAAAAAGTCATGACAACCTAATGTCAGAAAAAATCGATGTCATTTGACATAGATGATAAGTATACTTGATGCCAAAGTTAGCATGCACGTTTTATGACAATGATGCCTATTGCAATACATTTTTTATAAATATTCATGTACGTTTTGTCAGTTGTCATGAACGGCTTAGGTAGGTTTCATGTAGTCTCATGAACACTAATCTACAATAATGTGCTACCTGAAATTCCCATTTAAGATTCAAACACTAATAGTCTGCTGAGCAAATTGCCTTATAATCCACAACCTTAAACGACGATGCAAGCAAAGTCACCTTTATTTGTTTATTTTTTTTAACCAAGCAGGTCTATGTGTAAAGGAAGAGTGGATGATGGATGGATGATCAAGTAGATTCTGATGAATTCATTTTTATCAGGCACAAAGATTGAACAGCATCACTTGCTTTGTCTATCAGATTAGGACTAAACTATTGATGAAAAAGCTGATGTTCTCACATTAGACAGAAAAAATAAACAATGTTTTCTATTTATAAATATTCCTACACCTGCTGTGCTCTTCCTTCCACAATGTTTACAGAGCTTGGAAATATTGGCTTTTTTATAGCACAGGGGAATTATATAAGAGGCTGTTTAGGGCTGTGCGTATATATACTGTTCTGGTCCCATGGTTTCTGCAGTACAGCCTTTCTAACTTTTATGAAACTTTGGAGACAGGTTTGGTCATTATGATGATTTGTGAAGTATTGCTCATTAGGAAATGCCTTGGAACCATTCTATAGGCAACTCTTTCAGAATAAAACATTCTCTGTTTTCCTGTAACTGTTCAGTGTATTTTGACATACAGTACTGAGCAGTATGGACAGCGAGGAACACTGTTTAAAACAATTTATTTTGGCAATCACTGTGTTTTTGCTAAACAAGGCACTTTATGGATATTTATATTCAGTGGTGGATGAAGTACATAAATCATGTACTTGAGTTAAAGTAGAGATACCCAAAGTAAAACATTACTACAGTAAAAGTAGAAGTCCTTACTCTAGACCTCAACTTGAGTAAAAGTAAAAAAGTATTTACCTTCAAATGTACTTAAGTATCGACAGTAAAAGTACTAAAAGAGTAATTATGGCTCTGATGTCCTGTTATCATTTTTATAACAAGACTCGTTTCATGAACTCATTTTAAGTGAAAATCCTCCAGTGTCTCTCTTGGTAAACCAGTCTTTTAATAGAACGTCATTAATTAGTGATGCTGACGTCTATTAAAATGACCATAAGCTCAAAACACTGAAGGCAAACAGTTTCCATCAGAGTGGCTCTGAAATCACTTTTACAAACAAGCAAAGTTTCAGTTTAAGATTACTTTGTAACTTAGTTACAAGTTGAATAAAAACGTGCTTTAAACTCAGGATCACAAATAAGTTTTCCTTTACTATATTGATCTGTAGGTCTCTGTTCATAAACATGAACTAACCGAAACTAATTTACTATAAAATGAAAGAGTTTGCATGAATTCAGAAAAAAAAAACTTGCCAGTCACGACTGTATGTGTGTACATATTTCTATATTGTGGTCTATTTACACAAAGTTAGGTTAGTTCATCATTTAGGTCGACGTATGTGCTCCCAAATTTTTTACGCTGCTGCCACTGATGTTGACCTGTGTGCTTGCACTGGGTCGGTATGACTAACAGGTCAAAACAAGCTTAGAACAAAGTGACCGCTGTGCCCTGATTGGTTTTCTTGCTTTGCAATTCTTTTGTTTTGACTTTGTTAAACTTTTATACACACACAAACCAAAAGGAACGACAGATTTCTCAAAATGTAGTGGAGGAAAAAGTAAGATATTTGACTTTGAAATGTAGTGGAGTGAAAGTAAGAAGTCGCCCAAAATGGAAATGCTACAGATAGCATGTACAGATACATGAAAAAAGTATTTAAGTACAGTAACGAATTTACTGTCCACCACTGATTATATTAGAATACATGGAAATAAACATTCAGCACTGCGCAAAAGACTGGCCTTTTATTTATTTAATTTCCAGTCAAAATGGCCTCTGAATACAGGTTATTCATTTTTCAGCAACAGAATATTACACAGGAGCCTCAACAACATTTTTCAGCATTCAGTGTGTCCATTCTTTGCCTTTATTACACCTCCAACACAAGCAGCTACCAAATCTTATTTCAGATTTCTTTCTCATGGCCAAATAATTAAAGGAGGTTTTTCTGAGGAGATTCAGTATAAGATAATTAACTAGTATAAAGGACAAAGTAAAAGAAAAGTAAAGCGATTTGTATGATTATAATGATTAAAGATACAGAGAAAATGGGTCTTAAAAGATGTGTAGCTGTCAAGAAGCTATTACTTGGAAAAGGAAATTTACACTGGAACGGCAGTTTTCAACCTGATGTTCTAGGCCCCCCAGACAATCCACATTTTCCTTCATCCCCTGAATGAACCAGTTTGGTTGAAACAAAAATATACACTGTCTGGGGGGCACTGAGGATAGGATGGAAACAACTGCACTACAACACCAAAACTGATGTTGACTAAACTTTGGAGTGTGGAAAAATCTCTGCAGAAAAACTTAAAACGACTCTCTTGAAAAGAATGGAAGCTGCAATAAAGGCACAGGGCTTAATTGGGATTAAAAAAGGGATTAATTGTTGAGGCTTGAACATGGCTACGTGAACATTGTCACCGTAATCTGTGTAGTTACTCAATAAAAAACCTTAGTATGTAATAAGCCTGGGATTTTAAGGGGTTAAATTCCATCTCCAGCTCACCTGATTTAATTTAATGAAAGACTGATTAACAGAAAGTATTGGATGATAACTATAAATGCTGGGCTTCCTCAAAGAGAGATTAAGCTCAGTGGCATAATATTACATATATGTAAAAAATATGTACTGCTTGTTTGCTTATTTGTATTTATTCAAGTGTTTTTTTTAACAAATAAATGCTGAAATATAAAACTTTCTCAGGTGCCTACGACTTGTGCACAGCACTGTATTACAAGGAAAAAAGTTCATGCATGCTGAGAAAGAGTTTGGAGCTAAAACTAAGCATAAGCATGTTATCAGCCAGACTTACTCTGGTGCCATTTTGTGTAGTTCTGGCAGAGTATCAGCATTGTCTTCCAAATGCAGTTACATTTATAGAAACTGGAATCAAGGGAAATCTTCTTGGATGCCTGTGCCTCATTTCAATTAACAGCTACAAAACAGCTGACTTATTCAGTTTATGACTGTCTGTAGACTATAGCAATATATTTCCATTCACACTAATGGGTAAGTGATCAAACGCAGTTTGTTAAATACAGGGTTGTAGATGGAGGACTTAAATGAAATAAATGTGGGCGTTAAACTGAAAAAGTAGGTCATACCATTCCAGCCGTTTGTTATGTACGCAGATCCGGAGAGAGATTCTCTCCACAATCCAGATTTAAGACGGTGCACAGGTTAGAAAGCCTCAGAAGCTAAACACACTTCCCTTGTATGAAACCCCTCTCCTTATCCAAACACAAAATGTAGATGGTGGTAACTCAATTATGGAACAATAATGTTTTCAGTTCCTCCAAAGACTAAGCCATTGTTCTGTGTGCCTTCTCATGGCTTCAGTATGGAGTGAGAGTTGCTGATAGCAGAATCTTGCCTCTGCAGACTCTCGCTCACACATTCACGCACAAGCACACTCGCACACATATGCTGCCCTCATTTCCTGCACTCAAACGCACATAAACAAAAGACTTTACCAATCTGCTGCGGCAGGGACCTGAGGAGGTTCATACAGAAACAGCTACGGAGAGGAGCTTTCTGTAGTGTCTCTTGTTTTCTGGGCCGGCCACCATGACAAGACCACATTGTCCACACACACGCAAGACTGTCCAGCATGTCATCACCACACCAAGCTGCCATGGGGTTTTCGAGTGCTTGGCCAGACACAAACACCAAATGGAAAAAATCTTTGGGACCTCAGGCACGCAAGGACTCTCGACAATTAAAAGTCCAGTCAGGGACAGCAGACAGCTAAAGCTACCCTACATTTGGGCGGTGCATTGTAGAAAGCATGGTAAATGTAATCAATGGTGTAAGAAAACCTCATATGTCCATCATGATAACTTTATAAATGTAACTTTATAAAAGAACTGAGTGAAAGAGACGACCGTTCATTATGTTCCATTTCCAGTCAAAGCAGCCAGTTTAGGCATTCATTTTTCAGAAGATTTTGCTGAGGAGATTAGAGAGAAAATACTGTACTCATGTAAGGGGAGGGCAATTTCATAGGAAATTAAGTGGAATAGAAAAAACAGTAGTTTCCAAAACTGTTAAAAAATGATTAAAAGTTATAGAGATAATGGATCCCCTAGTAACAATCAAAACTGTCATGATCAGATAAACAGTGCTTAAAACTTTCATCTTTGAGAGAGAGGAGAAAATCAAGTTCCACTCTTGCTGTAGATCTGAAAAAATCCACGTGTTTCTGTCCAACCTTCCACTGTAAGAAGACGACTCAACACTATGAGTCTGAAAGAATGTGTAGCTGTCAAGAACACCTTTGCTAATCAAACAAAGAAGCTGCTGGTGTCCTCAGAATAATGGAATGTCCACTCAAGAGTCCAGACCTCAATATCAGTATTCTTTGGATTATAAGAAGCAGTAAATGCAACCAACTTCTAAGACTGAACTGAAGGTGTGGAAAAACAACCCTGCAGATTTCTTTGAAAAACTGAATGTAAGTCTCCCCAAATAAAAAAGTAGCTGGAATAAAGGTGAAGTGTGGACACACTAAATACTGAAAAAAATGATTCTATATTTAGTTGCTAACACTTCTGTGTAATTTTCTGCTTTTCCTAATGCTAAAAAATGAATTGCTTTTATAAATTTGATGTATTTAGTTGGTCTCTGAGATGGGTTGTCTCACTACTTTGATGATGTAGCAATTCTACATAGAAAAAGCAGATAGAGATCAGGTTGAAAAATGCTGGAATATTCTTTATCCCCATTGAAATCCCAGGCTCTGATTAACCCCTTAAAATCTCATCCTCAGATGGGATTTAAATATGTAAGAGACCAGCTGAGACTCTTTAAATTCCCAGGTTCAGGCCTATTATTCAGTAATGATACGGAAAACAATGCAAACTGATTTATACGACTCACAGGAGTGAGGTCATCCGCTTTTATGGGGTCAAAAAATGATGTTCAATCTATTTTGTTCCATTTCTCAAGTGCAATGTAGACGTGTTAAAGCATGAAGAGCAAAACAATTACAGTTCAACACAGCTATGTTCTACTAAGCAATGACATGGCATTCCCTTCTCTCAGTTACTGTATTGATTTAGCATTCTTTCTGTTGGGGAGTTTCTTCACCAGTCCATACAAACCTGGCAACCCTGTCCTGAGAATCAGGCTAAAATATGTCATCATGATGAAATCTCAGTAAAAACTCTCTATGGAGCGGATGACTTCACCACCGCTCATCCTTTAAGCGCTTATTTAATCTTTTCAAGTTCATTAAGAAGATAAGAAGAATGCGGTGGGGGCAGGAAGGGCAAGGGTTTGAGCAGCCCAAGAAGTAACGGTATGTGTGGGGGCGGGGGGCATTGAAAGGAAGTGGGATCCTTTGTCAAAGCAGTTCAAAGACAAATGCAATTTAATTCAGCTTCCTCAGATTTACACTTTCAGCTCCATGCCCAGAAATAACCATCCGTGGGCACAGAAGCAGGTCAATGTAAAGAGCCTTTGACTTACGATTAAAAATAACTCGCCGCAATACATGGGCAGGATGCATGTTGAGTCACGCTATAAAAGAATTTTGTATGCAAATGTCCACAATAAGTCTTTTGGGTATAAAAAGAACATTTTAGAACACATCTAATTCATTCGCCATGGGACATCCCGGAATCTGGAATGCTTTCAAAGCAACCAATAGGAGGTATCGTCACTGTGCAGTAAGAGCATCTGTAGAACATGTCCATTTGTCCCAGAAATCTGTTTCTGCTCAGGTGGTCCAAGCCATCGAAAGGTTTTTTTTTTTTTTTTTCCCAATATTAAGCACTTAGAGCAAAATGACAACAAAAGAGTGCTATAAATATTTTTTCAAGACTGGTTGTGCCATCACATTCATTTAAAATATGGCAATTACCATAATGGCACCCTCATTAAGAATCATTTATAATTAGGACATAATTAGGATAACACATTCACAATTGCTTTTAGCGTAATCCTGGAAACTCTGATTACGGTATGAACAGGCATGAACATCCTCCCTCAGTTCAGTTTAAAGGCATCTGTACACCGCGATTCCATCTGAGTTTGTTCCAGCAATACTTACTGACATTTGACAGTTGAAAGACAGACCATGGGAACATGTTCAATCACAATGCTTGTATACAGTACTGTGTGAAAGCTAGAGACCACCTTTCATTTATCTAATTTCTGATCAAAGTACTGTTTATCTGTTGGTGACAGTTCTGGTGGTCTTGGATTGTTGTTAGAAGTCCAGTTTTATTTTAAATATATACAATTGTTTCCCCTATTTTACACAAGTAGATTATCATGTATCTAATTTGACCAGAAATACCTCCTGAAAAACAAATCACTCGTTCTAAACAAAATAAATATAGATGCTCTCTGACTTTGCACAAGGCTAGATGTTGTAAACAATAATGTACTTTATCAATAACAAATTTCCAACAGCAACTTGACATGTCAAGGTGTTTAGAGTACAAAGAATTTAGTCCATTCAGAAATATGGACGGAACATTTCCAGCATTATTTTTGTGCATTTATTTTGACCACAATAAGCCGCTCTCGGCTTTCCACGGCTTTACATTTCTTGATCCCAGAGTCGTGGGCTACTGCTATGGTACATGAGCCATCAAGCATTTTACTTGGAGCATTCTGTCATTTTATTAATATATAACATGATACATATGATATGGTTATACAAATTTAGAAGTAACCCTTCAAAAACAAACAAAATATATGACGTCTGTGTAATGGACAGTCTGCCACTAGAGCCGTAAAATATTTGCATTTAACAAAGCAACACTTTCTTGTTGGCGCAACGGTTGTATGACCAAACTTTTGCTGGTAAGCTCTGAAGCTTTGTCGCCGAAACACACCGTCTCTGGATTTACAGCTCACTCTGTTAAAAACTGTTTTGGTGTGTGCTACAGAGAGCCTTTTTAAGACTGTGAGCAGAACCAGGAAGGCGAAACAGGAAGGCGCCTGAGTCAAATTCTGAGTTAAGTCAACAAATCAAATCACTTTGTCAAATGCATATTGAGGATATGTGCTTAAATAGATGTTTCTTCAGCTTAATGTCCACTTCAACATATGAACAAGAGTTGATGGCATTATAAGCACATCTCTTTTGCAAAACTGCCAAATGTCACAAATAAAATAAATACATCTCCTTCATTATGAAATATTGTAAACACTGAGACATAATATTGGCAAAAACAATCTGCACCCCTGTATGTTTGAATATACTGTTTATACTTTTATCACTGTACAGCATTGTTTACTGTGGCTTACTCTTTATCTGGAGCTTACTGAGATGGGTATTTGGCATATTTCTGGTTCACAGTGTCCCAAGCCTTCTAGAGCTTTCATACCGAGTCTACTTTCACTTGGTTATTGTTTGTCATTAAAGGGGATGGCTTGCTTTTGATCCTGTCAACACCTTCGTTCGAGCTTTCCGGGAAGAACATCCTAGCAGTGCAAAATGACACGATGATTTTTTTGTACTCTCTTCTGAAGTTCTGATTGAGCAGTCCATATACGATTGCATTAAGGCAGCTGTTGAAGTAGGCCATGAAGTAACTTGATACAAAAAACCACTCAGGGATGAGCGGCGCCACCCGCACGGGGTCCACAGCAACGGCCAGGCCAATGAAGTTGAGGGGAGCCCAGCAGACAGCGAAAAGCACAAACACCACGAACATGGTGACGAAGTTCCTGACGTCATGCGGCGTCAGCTTGGGCCGGAACTCGGGCTTGACGCGCCGCCGCACCTGGATGACCAAGATCCAAATCCTCAAGTAGCAGTAGGTGACGATCAAGATGGGCAGGATGAAATGGAAGAAGACCACGGCGATGGTGTAGGCTGAACTGGCTGACTGCGCAAACGTGCATGAGTACACTCTTGGGTCATACTGTAGCGAGCCCACAAAGAAGTTTGGCACTATAGCCACCACAGTCAGTATCCAGATAAGAAGCACATAGCAGAGGGAGTTTTTATCACTGTACAGCTTATCATACTTGAGGCTGTGACAAATGTAACAATAGCGGTTGATCGCGATGCCAGTGATGTTAAATATAGATCCGATGACGCTCAGTCCCATCAGGAACCCACTGATTTGGCAGTGGACAAAGCCCAAGTTCCATCCATTGTGGAAAATGGACATCAGCACCAGGGGGTAGGGGTAAACAGCCACCACTAGGTCAGCTACTGCCAGGCTCACCACAAATATGTTCCCTGCAAAAACAAACACAGCACAGTCTCAATCCTGTTTTGTCATTTCAGATTTATTTTCACATAAGAATAGGAAACCAAAGAAAATGTAGTAACAAGGCAGCACTGGCCAAAATATCTAGTAGAATACAGCAAAGTCACAAACACATAACACATCAGTAAATAATACAAAGCCATAGAAAGGACTTGTTTCCCTTTTTTTTTCTCTCAGGTTCACTAATGACAATGTTTTTTATTACATGACAGTTTCTCTGACCACTCCCTTTTTATCCCTTAACATTAAACAGGCAGTTTTTGTTACTGTGCTTTTAAGACTGATATATGCAAATGGTCTTCTGTTTGGCTGCCCTGTATTGTGCTTTTTTCAAAAAGTATTCCAAGCCAAAACAGTGTGAATGGGAAGAGCTAAACTGCTGGAGGCTGAATAAGCAGACATATGTAAAAGCTCTTGTTTATACAAAGGCGCAGTTGAATACAAGCATTTAGAGACCCCTGGTAAAAACAAGTACACATCCTTGACAAAGAACACATTTCTGCACATTGTAATGCATAATTACTGTTCATCTGCTGCATTTTACATATTGGGGAAAAAATAAAACAAATTGTGGCCTGTACAACATTTATTGCACATTTTACATGTTATGTTTTATTTTTTCCAGTATGTTAAACTCAAGCAAATGAATAGAAACTGTGCATAAAAAAATGTACAAAATTTCCACATAGAAGTTTTTTTTTTTCTTGTAAAGGATACATTCAATTATTTTCACTTAGAAAAGCCAAACATGTCATTTAAAAAAGGTTATTCAAACATTTGCATACGACTGTATATGGACTGTGCAATGGTACATTTTGAAACTTAAACAATGTTTACAGACAATGTTAAAACTCTTCCATTTAAGAAAAGTAAGGCACAATTTGGGTTTTCCATGATCTGGTATCTTTCTATGATGTTATGTGGCAAGAGAATGTGTATATGAAAAGACAAGAGTTTTCCATTGCATGGCGCTTGGCTATTCTTGTATGTCATCAGAATAGATCTGCACCTGAAACACACATTTTTGCTACAGACAGTACTGAGAGATAACTATGCAATGTTCACTTTTAGTAAGCAGTTGTTAACACAAAGTAGTTAAAAAAACAAAAAAGAGACTTGACAAGAATTAATGCAGCAAGAAAGTACAATATGAAGAGTGTTCTATGACAAAAACACTGTAGTTTTCCCTGTTTGCCTGATAACTTTCAAAACACTTTACACTTGTTGTACATCCCATATTTCTTCATGGATGACACCAGTTGTATTTTAAGAGTATGACCTTTATCACATTAATTAAGTCATATCTTTCCTTAAATCCGTCAGCTGCTTTCTCTATTAAATGGATTTAGGCTGCACCTGCTACTGTCATATGATGTTTCGTTCTCCGGTGAAGAACATTCAGAACGTCTGGGCTCTGACTCTCTCTCTCTCTCTCTCTCTCTCTCTCTCTCTCTCTCTCTCTCTCGAGAGAGAGAGAGAGAGAGAGAGAGAGAGACAGTCAGCTGTGGTACAGTATATTTAATCACAAAGTATAGTACATTTTTATTCCTTACTACAGGCAGAATAAATTTCATTTCATTCATAACATACACACATAATCTATGCCACTGATCCTCCTGGGCCATGAGAGATGCTGGGGCCTATCCCAGCAGTCACTGGGTGAATTACTTATCTATTGTCTACTACAATCTACTGCCTAAATAGCACATTTCATTACAAAACATTTTGCATTACAAAATAGTAATGCCCCCGCGACCCTGACGGAGAAGCGGCTTAGAAAATGGATGGATGGATGGATGGAAATAGTAATGCATTGTCTTTATTGGATTCAAATGTCTGTTTAAAATGTATAAAATGTCATGTATAAAACATATTACATCCTTTATCAAAAATAAGTTAACATAACAGAAAAGTGATGTAATATATTGTATTAATGTGGAAATTGTGTATGATTTGAATTAAGTAAATTCAATACATCACTTTTCTCAGCGTGTAACCTATAATTACATTTTTTTCTGGTGATGACAAAAGCACAGTAATTGTCACTCATTACTCACTGAACCTTCAAAACAGAAGTTCTTTTGAAAGCACAGATTATGAACTTTCAGTCAATACTATATCTGTGTTCTTCAGTTGGAGAGAAGACATTTTATCACACTGTAAACATTAAAAAGGCAGCTGAATTTAAACTTACAAGGCAACTTATCATACCGTTAACGCAACTTGAGGACACTAGAGTTCACCCAGGTTTTTAGTTAGGTAAAATATACAGATTTTTCCAACTAGCAGAGACTCCTTTCTTCACACAAAGCTTAAAATATATGTGCACACCTGTCAGGACTCTACTGCTCATAATGGGTTAAAATATGTTTATTTTCAGTATGTTCTATGTACAGAAATAATAGTCTTAGCATTGACCCCTTAACAAGCAATGGGCCCAGCTGGCAGGCCCAAAGTATTATTACACACTTTTATAACCAAAGCAGGGGGATTAAGAGGTCAAACACACAGCAAAGCAAGAGGACAGTGCACTATGGAAAGTTTACCCAGACTAAAACATCTGAATGTTGTTTAAAGCCTTATTACATTAATGAACCTGTCAAATTAGTATTTTATTATTTTATCATAGCACATTATTTTGTATTGTTTTATATATCTGTGCTCTAACACGCTACTGCTATTACTGTAAACTACAAAGGTATTCAGCGCTATCCTGCCATACTTTATTCATGCATTTTGGGAGATGATGGGCTGGACTCTGCTGTTCATGGGTCAGTTTTAGACTTAAAACATAATCATGTGGTTTGGGTTTGAACTAAAATTTCATTCCAAAAGGTCTAAACCTCACCAGGCATTTGAGCTCCCAGTTATAGATGGCTGAGGCATTGCTGGGGTTTATATTCATGATCCCCTGATGTTGGGTGAACACAGATGCTCCACTTGTCTGATTCTGAAGTTACTCAGTTTTCAACTCCTTCAATGTTCAAAACACTACAAAAAGTATTTCTTCCTTTAACTTTACACAGTATCTATCCACAGGCTCATTGCAACATCAGGAGATTGAGTTTGAACCCTAATGATGTCTCAGGCATCCATTACTGGGAGCCCAAGATGAAAAAATGCCTGGTGGGCATTTTTTGTGTATGAAAGGTTTTTGTTGCAGAATTTTGATATGCAGAAAGAAAAGCCACCCTGGCTGATGTAGAATGCATTCAGTGTAAAGTCAGTGTAAAAGTAATTAATTGCATAACGTACACTGCATATCTTACATGATTACCTTTGATTAGCACAGCCAAACAAAAGCAATTCTGTTTTTGACTTTTAAGTTTTAAGCTAGCAAAGGTGATGAATTTCTTCTGTTCAAGCAACTAAGCACTCCAAAACGAATCAGATCAGTCACTCACGCCAGATATGACACTTGCAGGAGCAAGAAGCATGTAGTATGACCTGAGTGATACTGACCTGGAACTCTTTCTCCCATCTGTCTTCCCTCATTACTGCTAAGCTTGTATAACTGGTCTCTGCAATCCACAGTCTGCTGCCATGAGGCGCTGGGGGAGCACAAGTTTGAAAATGTTTGGAAATGTCATGCCTGCTCTCTCATTAGTTCAAGCCACTCCTCTCTCTGTGGATTTTTCTGGGAAAGACATGAACAAAAAGAATTTTTGTCTGGATTTTGAAACGTTTCAGAAGCTGTAGTGTTTTAAAGCGTTTATGGTGACTGGGCGAAGGCTTGTTGTCAGATAGAGCGCCACTCTGACCTGAACACGAGTTTCCTTTTTCTCCCCCTCATGTCACAACGCTGTCACTACGCTCACCGCGACAGACCAGGCGACATGATTCCTGGAATGCTGCAGGGTTTGCTAAGTATACGCATTCATGATTTAGTGGATTTAGCTTGATGCTACAGGCGAACATCAGAGCAGAAGAGCTTTCCAGAACAGTAGCTTGAAATTATTTTTGCAGTGACATCCCTGCACATCCTCTAGTTTTTGGGCTGCTGTGTTCTCCTTTCAGCCAGACATGTGAGAGATGAGCAGGGAGCGGCATGTATTAGAGCAGCAGCCTGGAATGCCCAGCAGGGTCCCTTTAGTGTGACCCTGGGTCCTCTCAGTGGACATCATCTCCATCTTTAGAGGTCATGAGTGAAGAACTGACTTTCTGAGTGCACAACTGATAAATGAGCTGAGGGTGCCCCACTAAGGGAGTGCCCTCTTCTTTGTATGGATATATACTGTAGAGGTCTTTCCTTAATGCACTGCATGAAGTGAGGACAAGGCTCAGACTTTCAGCTTCATAACATGAGACCAAAACAATTTCCATTTGCAACGGAGGCGGGCCTTACAACAAAACAAAAACAAACAAACAAATAAAAAAAATTCTAAACAAAAGACGTAAAAAGAGTATTAATAATTAAGAATAATGTTATGTTGCACATCAGACCTTTTCACTCCTTTTATTTGTTCCAAGCTCAACCAGTTGTAATGTTTGCTTTTTTTAATTTTCAGTCCTAAGCTAACACCTAAGTGTTTAGATTTTTAGCAGAATGGGCTGTTAGTGTCTGGATCTTTGAAATACAATGGCTAGAAGACAAATGATAGCTTGTTCGCTGACCTAAAGATGACTAAAAATTAAACTAATATTAAGAATTTATCCTGTTTCTGATGGCATTTCTCTGTGTCGCTGCACTCACACATACAAAAGGGAAGTAAAAAAAGAGAATAAATTCCACTTATCTGTGTCATAGCTGTTATCTATAAACACTGTTATATAACAGTTAGCTCTGGCCACGCAAGCTGATTGGTTGAGAGGCGTTCTAACTGTGCTGATATTTCGCCATAACATCATGGGTTTTTCACAAATACCGCATCACTCCACTAAGTGTTGCTAGGCAACGAGTTTGAGAGCTGTAGGAGATGCTGAAGTCATTTGAACGTTTTTACTTCTTATTTTGCGAACAAACAGAAAATGGAAACTTTAAGATCACATTTGACTGAGAGCCAATTTGGTCAGACTTTGAAGATGAGACTAAGTTAAGTGATACTTTTTGAATCCCACAAACGGGGAAATTCCACCTCCACATTTAACCCATCCATTAAGTGAAACACCACATACACACTAGTGTATACACACACATTAGGGGGCAGTGAGCACACTTGCCCGGAGCAGTGGGCAGCCCTATCCACGGCGCCTGGGGAGCAATTGGGGGTTAGGTGTTTTGCTGGGAATCGTACCGGCAACTTTCCGGTCACAGGGCCAGTTCCCTAACCTCCAGCCCCGAGACTACACTAAATTCCCAAACTGTCATCACCACTGAGCAGCTTTTCAGTCGGCTGCTGTGACAGAAGAATAGCTAAACAACCTGGTATTAGCCAGAAATGAACCGAATACCATTCGCTAAACGTGTAGTTTCATCTTCAGAGTCTGACCAAATCGGACTGAGCATTAAAACTGCCGCAATAAAAAACAAAAAAGCTGCTCAGTGGTGATGACAGTTAGGGAATTTAGTATAAGGAGCTGGAGAGCGAACTGCCGGCTGTGCAGGAGTGAGTGGAGCTCATTACTCTGACGTAGCGACAAGTTGCTTGTTAAAGAATTATAATTGGAAGGAATTGCTAATATTAAAACATATTAAACGCCACGTTCACGGCCCAAATTATTGATCTCTTGCTTTAACTGTTGTATAAAAGCAATACAACACTCGAGGTGGTGTGTTATCACATATCAGCCATAAGGTTATTTCGCGATAACACACTCTTAACTCAATAAAAGCTCAAAATGCTGTAGATCCACCTGTAACACTTTTGAAAATAAGTTTTTGAAAAAACAAGTTGAAGAATGGCAGACATTTTTATTCCTCTAATAATGGTATTACTCATAATAGAGTATTGATATTTCCTGTATTATGCAGCTTGCTTAATGTGGTATTATGTATTTTGGAACAAGCCCTTGATAGAATACCCGCTGCAAATAGAGCACAACTGTAAGAACTTCAAGTTAAAATAGCACCAAACAAGTGATTTTAACAGATGAATTACAAAATATTCAAATGAGGTCACTTACCCAGTTATTTCACAGGCATAACACAAACATAAAGGATGTCATGCCTACTTTAAACAGTCCTGGAGTTGTTGCTGCTTTTCCTTTAAGACAATACCGCTTTTATGATGCCTACACAATACACTATTACACTGTGATTGTGATCATCCAAGCAAACACGACTATATCTGGTTAGAGGTGCAAGGTACTTTTGATTGATTGGAACAGCCTTAAGACCATCTGATCTAAAAAACAAACACTGCATCCAACAGCTTATTAGAAACATTCTGTTAAAAGCAGTGGCACTGAAACAAGCTACTGCTTTAAACTGACAGAAGGAGCTCATTCCCCACACTCCAATATACAAAGTACTCCTATATTTCATGTAGCTTCCTGCACTGTACCACTCACATTATTTCAAGCTGAAGGTTTGATTAAGTGCAAATAAGGTTTATTAAAAAAATAAAGACTCTGCTGAAGAAATGTTTTCTATGAGCTGTGGGTGTAATTGTCATGGAGGCAGAGGCACTTGCCCCACAGCACTTTCACTTGACCGCAAGCCACGGATAAACTCCATAGCATCAGATGGTCTATTCCCAAAAGATTCTAAGTGCTGAAATAACACTACATTGTAATATACAGTACATTGTAAAAGACTGCTCAAATATCTATTTTTGCTATCTTTTTATGGGGGGGGGGGTACTGTTTCTGAGGTAATGACCAAGTATTGTTAATGTAACTGCCAATAAAAGCAAAGACAACTGTTATGCTACTGCAGTAAACTAGTAGTAAAAAGCCTTGATTTCTTTAAAGAGCTACTCTTCAAATTTACTTTTGTGCCTTAGCTTAATGATACAATTTAGTGATAGATATTTTCAGATAAAGTAATATCTTTAGATCCTAGGCTTACATAGACAACTACCTTTTTTAATTAAACTTTTAATGAAGTGCAAACTGTGGATTTATATTAAAATGCAACCACTTGACAATGTGTCTTTATTAAAAGTAACACTATTTTCATTCTGATATACATAACATACTGACACACAACCACAATGAATCTTAGACACTGTGTCATTAAGAATTGAAATAAAAATATATATTAAAGGACATTAAAAAAAAAACATTCACAGTAAACATTTATCTGGTTCATGTTTTATATTACAGTAGCAACAAATGCTATTGTCTCAGTGACAGGGCTGTCTAACAGCATTGCACTAAATGCCAAAAAATAACTAGGCTAAGAGGTCGGTGTTTGTGTCTTTAGAGAAAAAAACATGCAGTGTTTCAACTAGAGTTCAACTAGTGACTGAAGTATCATGCATTCAGTACTATCGATCTGAAAAGTGAGTAATTAATCAGACATAAATAAATAACTGTTAAAAATAAATACATAATAATTATGCATTTTAAACATAAAGCCAGACATTTCAGTACTCCCATTTCACATGGAAATGAATGCATTGTCAAGTTAACAATAGGCAATATGGTAATATAATCAGGTAATAGAATCAGACTGACAAGTAACCTGATGATGATGTTTTGCAAAAGATAGTGTTAGAAAAGAGAAGTGATGGAGAGCTACAGAAGACTGCTTTGCTTTATAATATTAAATGTACACATCAAATGCTGTATTGCTAAATAATAGTACATATGCACATGCAAGGCTTTATTCCAATGGGTTATTATGGGCCATTAATAAGTTGTCACAGTAAATTTTACATTGCATGTGCAAAAACAGACCGGACATAAGCAAGCAGCATCGCCAGGAGATGGCAATATACTTTCGGAGCGACGATGAAACAAACTACATGCTTGATGAACTGAGGGGTATTCTTTAATAAAAAAAAAAAAAAAAGCCGGAATGAAGTTGTTTGCATGTGTTTACATCACGTCTTCTACTGTGAGTTTTTTGGCCATTTCCAGAGCAGAAATCCGATTACTGCCTGAGTCATATAGACTTATATATTTTATATTACCTGATTACTCAAGTGCATATAAATGCGTTGATCAGATTACTGTAATGATGGGGAGCGATGTAACATGTAACATGGACGCATGTGCGCAGACAAGCGAGATTTATTATGGGCAAATCCAAAATCAGGGTCAAGACAGTCCAGGACAGTCCAGTCCAGTCTAACACGGAGAGAATGGGGGTCAGACATGACAAAAGAACACAGAAATCCAAATACTTCACACCAAACAAATATCAAACATCAAACATATCAAACACGATCAAACAACAAACAGAGCAACACAGACCAGGGCAAACACAGGGCTTATATAACGGAGGCAAGACGAGGGACAGGTGGGAAACAGATGGCAACAATCAGGGCTGGAGTCAGGCAACAAGGGGGCTGGACTGAACCAAAACAAACGCACATGGATAAAAAAGTAAACAAAAAGCACATGGACAGGACTGGGAGGGGCCAATCGTGACAATTACTGACAAAATCTTATTTTCTGCAGTTATCCAATTATTAAGTGCATGCAAACTCACTCGTTGTCTCTGCTGCAGGTTTCCCAGAGTGAAAAAAGCATTATTTTCACAGCGTAACTTCTGATGGAATGAAAATGTCAGGGATGCATCAATACCACTTTTTCCATTCTGAAACTGATACCTAATCCTCTGCCGATATTGAGTCTGGATACTTATACTAACTCCATCTAATCTAACTAGTCTGTAAACGCTGATACATTTTAAATGGTTTATTTGGATAAAAACAGTTTCTGTGTCACAAATAAAATATATACATGTATATACCCCGACCGGCCATTTCATTAAGCACACCTCCTTGCATCTACACTGAGAACAGTCCACCAACTAAAAAACCCAGCCAAAAGTGGGCAGTACCCTGTGACCACTGATAAAGGTCTCGAGGATATACAGTGAAATCATTTTAATGTTGTTAAATGTTTTAGTGTTAAATGTTGTTTTATGCCTAAATGCCTCAATATTTATCTCACACATGTGCCCTGTATGCTTACATCTTCGGGCATCAGTCTCTGCTGGAGATCATTAAGTATTACAGCCATTAATCATGTCAGTAGCAGCTGCTGAGTAGCAAATTTCAGACCATGGCAGTGACTGATGCAGCTGACTGATGGCCTTTATCACAGGGTAAAGGCTATCGTTACCCCAGGAGGCCAGTAGTTCCTTACATATGTCTCTTTAACGTTTGCTCCCTCGATAACAACCAGGATCAGCATTAACTCAGACTGTAACTGATTACATAGCAAGAGAGGAGGGATTAGTGGTAAGTGATATATCAAATATTTAATCACAATACTCTAATACATTTTCACAATACATGATACAGATCACAATATTTATTTTTTCTGAGGTTTTGAAAGTTGAAACTGACAAAACCTCCAGTTGTGCCATCAGTATAATTATTTTTACTGAATGTTTCTTAAAAAGGCCTAATTATGCCCTTTGTTCTAACAAAGCATGCAGGTGATCAATGATCCTGAAGTACTGACAATATCCACAGCATGCTGAGAAGAGCATATTATGACATAATTTATCACAATAAAAATAAAATATTGTCAAGCCCTATGACAGATTACTGAGATGTCTGACTCAGTACCCATGCAGGTAAAGGACAACCGTTAGAATGTATTCATTATCGATGTCAACTGATATGAATTTTTTTACTGTGAAGAGTTTTTGCCCATATTGCCCAGCCCTAGTAATTTAACAAGAAACAGCCATGAACCTGGTAGGAACCTGTTAGGAACATGTTTTCAGACATGTTTCAAAATGAGAGGTGAAATGGCTAAACTACCAAACTGATTACCAAAACACCAAAACCAGTTGAAGCTTGAAAAAGTACAGAAGCTAAAGACAACACAGAAAGTAGGTCTGAGCTGAATTCTGTTCTGAATGTGTGCACATGCTCACTCAGAAAGTATCACAGAGCTTGCAACAACAAATGCAGCCCCATGCTTCTCCTATACAGTGATATAGGAAACATGAAAGCTCCAGTGAAAGCACACAGAAAGCTCTAGTTCCACATGGTGATTCATTGGACATGCATGTGGCCCAACTACTCTGGAGGCAAATTCTAATGAATTAAAAGAGACAAAGCCAGTGTCTCTGAATATATTATTAAGGAGACATTAGGTTTGATAGGGCTGCTGCATGTAGTCAGTGAAAAACTCCTCAAATACTGTGCTGTACTCTTCCTTCCTACAGAAAAAAAGTCTGGAGAATGTTGAGGAAATCCCCACAGGACTCTTCTCAACACCAGGTCATTCTAAAGGAACGTGATGGAACTATGCTTGGAGAGCCTTTACAAGCACATCACATCTCCCCAGCGAGTTTGCCTGTGCCACTAATGGCATTTATGCTGCCGGGCAAATCTCCAGTTAAGATTTTTCTACACCACTTCACACACAGTAAGGGATGCAAGTCCAAAATCATAGAATCCTTTCAAAGTCAAAGGAATGCAAAAACATTCTCACTATGCTGTCTCCACCATGCATTCATTTCCTCAGAGAACTTAGTTCTAAAGTGTCTTTCCAAGGTCTGAGCTGATTTTTTTGAATGTGCTCCATTCGCATTCAAACAAGCAGATATTTGGTAATCGTTTCAGTGTATGTGTAGTAGGCCACAACAAAAAGGGGTCCAAGGACACTATTTCCTGTTCTAAGTGCACTGCTCTAGCAGTACTTCTGGGCTACTGGTTAGAAGACTGTTGAACTGTGGAGTGACACGTTTGATCTTCAACAAAGAACAGTTACATAATGCAGTCTTCTGCAAAATGAGGAGCTTTTTTTCAACATAATATTAAAAAAAGGAAGCTGCAAGGGTTGAAAAGGAATAAGTTGCTAAAAAGAAGGAAAGAAGATAAGATCATGTCAAGCTGAATAAAAAGAACTGGTAGTCTTCATTTTCGCCTCTATCTGACTAGCAGTTGAGGCCTTTCCCCCCGGCAGAACTGCCCTCTAATTCACTCACTGCATTCAGGCAAGATGTAGTGGAATATGGCAGTTCTATATACAAGAGTGCAAGGACTGGGATCTAATTGCTTACCAATTTTCCCATTGACAAGCTCCGCTCCCACTACATGCAGGAGAGAGAAGTGCTGACTCCGATAAATAAATGTGATCCAGAATGTTCGGCTCATTATGAGATTCACAGCACCTTGCAAGCAGCTGCAGTAGTGTGTTCTGATTCAGGTGTCAGGCCCTGTTTATTCAGTGGGGAGCTGGAAATCAAATATGATGGTTCAATTAATCTGAAGATGATGAATAGACTGTGTGGTGTCGAGCTCTTGTCATTACTCATGGTTTGCCATGCTGCTGTGGCCGCGGCTGCAGGCTAACACACGTACATGCTTGTACAGCCAGACAATTCATTCGCTCTAAAGAACACTGAATTGCATGTCACAGGCAAAATGTAAAGACTAGGCTCAGCAAATTATTGCGGTTTTAAAACGAAGTGACAGAGATATCCACGTTTACGGCAGATAAATTACGTTACAATACAGTGTCGACAGCACTTCTTGAACAAGGAAATTATTGCTGTTGTTGGAAAAAAACCTTGTATCTCCATTTTTGAGATTTTTTTATTACATATTTTAAAAACACCTGTTGCCCTTTACATTTTGTGGAAATTTCATGATGACTTTGAAAAAAGTCTGGTTTCATTGACTTACATTAAAAGCAAAGTAGGTTTTTTTCCTTCTCCTGTAAAGTTACCATTTTGGAGTCATGAGGTTTTGTTCCGACAACAGCGATATACTGTATAAAGTATAGAAAGAGATACATTGCTTATAAACACCAACAGTGTAACTGCATAAATCTCATGAAAAACAAGTGGCTGACTGGAAGTCGTCCCATTATGGATTGATTTTATTAATTTATTTGTATCAATTGTTTAATTTGTCCTACTGTTCCTTTTTAAATAGTATATTTTTTGCAAATGCTTTAATTATTTTTAACCCTTTATTGCATGGAGCTGTACAGCAAACTTTTTTTTGCTTGACTATAGTATCAAAGAAATGTTTTTCTTTAACTGAAAGCTTTCCTTGTGACAAGGCATATACGTCTGTGGTCTGTGGGCGATCCCAATGTTTTTTTTTTAATAAATTGCAAGAATGTGGCAAAATGTTGTTTCACATCTGAATTTCTCAAGACACTGTCTCATACATGCGTCCTGTACATTTTACTAGCATCAGTAAATATTATAGTCATTCACGTCGTCAGTAGCAGCTGCTTCAGTGGATTTATCAAATTGATTTAAGCAACAGGAGATGAGAACATGCTGCTCTGTAATACAGACTGACGGATGGAGCACCACAAGCAGACCAAGTGAACACGTTTGCTATACCAAAGGCTAAATCAGGGCTTAACGTTGTCATTACACCAAAAGACTATCAGTTTCTTCCATATGTTCCTCTAACTCTCGCTCCCTTAACCTGGACTAACATTAAGTTAGCACGTTTTACACTGTTGGTACATTGTTAACTGGTTTGCTTGTGGCATACTAGTGAAACAAATTCCAACTCCATATCACCCAATACCATTACCTCCTCACAAAATACTGGAACTGCAGATTTTGCCATGAGCATTTTTGTTGCTACTTGTAAGCCCACACAATGACATTTTTCCATCTTCCATTTTTCCATCTACTGGCACACATGCACGCATCACATCAGAAGTAGCCCACTGCTTCCTGCTATTAGTGTATCAGTATCAGTGCCATTACTGATACATTATTAGTATCTGTGCAACCCTAATTTTTGCATTCCAAGTTGATGTTTAATGAATATAATATTTGTTAATCCCCTTTTGTATTCCCAAAACATGTATGGGTATTTGGCTGTTACGCGTGTTGTTGTTGTTTTTTTCATGCTTGAATGATGAGTTTGACTATATCCTATGGCACTGTATCAGTTTACTCCTACTGTATGCACTGCAGATTACAATTCAATTGTTGCATGCTGTTCAGATATGGCAACAACATTCAATGTAACCTAATCCATAATTAGATTTAGATAATTAGATAAGAATTAGATAAGAAAATGCTAAAAACAATTTTCCATGTGTAAATTATAACTCATGCAGAAAAGATTTAAATATAATGCTACTGGTCTGCATGCACATTTGTCCGTTACAACTTGTTTGCAAACCTCAAAAAGCCAATACGTTGTGATACATATTGTAGGACGTGTTACTGGCTGGTACGGGCCTCTAGAAGATTGTGAGGCATATCTGATGGCCATGCTAGGAGGTTCATGGGTGGCGCATTTCCTCTGAATAGGGACTGTCTGTGTTGTTGATGTTGTTTGTCAGTTAAAGGTATGCATAGTCGTTTATTGTGTTATTTTGTGACGTTGCAGGTTTTTTGGTGGTTTTTGGTTTCGTGTAAGTGGTTGGTCTATGTCAGCGTTAAGTATATGGCTAATGGTGACCTCCCCTTGTAAGTTTCAGGCTTTGTATGTGTATTCCTGTCCTAGTGTTTAATAAAGAGCACTTCTTGTTGTGGCATAATGGCCTTCTCTGTGTCTTTCTTGATATATAGACAATACTGTGTATCATGCAACTGTCTTCATGCATTATGTTGTAGTTTGCCAACTCTCAATGTATGGGATAGGTTTATTGCACTGTTCAAGGTGACCTGGACAAGTTTACACCCAGTCTTGATTAAGGCTGTCTCTGTGCTGCACTGATATGATCACTCGCAAATCAACACTGGCTGAAATACAACTCGTTCTTTAGCATGATAAGCATGCGGAGACACTAAGAGTAGAGGCCTACCCACCACTATGCTGGCATGTGTTTGTGGGCGAGCTCTATGGATTTACAGTCATGTCAAATATGCGTGTCACATGCTCTGCAGATTTAACAGTCGGCAGCTCGTTTTAGTGCTGCACTTTAGTCCTAAAGATAACACTTGTCAATGAGAACCCTCACTCCATATAAATCAAACCCACATGACTAGGATGCGAGGTAGACCACTTCTTTCAGTTCTATTCATTTCACCCTGTCCTCTGTGTCCTTGATTCATCACTGTGTCATCCTCGAGACAAACACACTGACTTACTGCTGAAACGCTCTTTTTCATCTCATCAAAAGACAGTTTCCAGTTGAGAGGGTGAAGGAGTACTTCTACATAACACAGGGCACACTTTATTGTCAGTATCTATTCTGTTCTCTCCTTATATTTGTTGAATTCTCTCTCGAGTACACTACACATTTATTCAATAAGGCTTTTATGACTAGATAGGTGAACAAATATTATAGTCATTTTGGATAGCACAGGACCTGCCAGTCTTTTCTTTTTCTCCATTTCTTTCATGCACTTATGGGATACTATTCAATGATGCAAGCTCAGTATAAAAAGAATGGCTGAAGTATTCCAAAGCAATCGATTATCTGAGCGCTAAAAAGGAAACCGTATTATTTCAGGAGCGTGACAACTTAAGTGTTTATAATGATCTCAATATCTTCTCAGATATATGTGGTGCATTATTATTCTGTTTCATATCCAATCAAAAGTAATGGAGCTCTATATGTGAGGTTCAAAGAAAAAGATTAATATCAATATTTTGAAAAATATGATATCTTCTTACTAGACATCTTGAGCATCTTATTATTCTGTTCTGCATCCAAACAAGAAAAATGCAGCGCAATCCATGATGTTTAAAGGCCATTTGTGTGGTTTAATGTACCAAAAACAATCATAATTCATTTTTAGATGACCACTTTCTCTCTTTATTCCTTTGGAATTAAGCAGGCGGATTTTGTCTGTGTTGACTGCCTACTTTGAGTTGTGCCTCATTAAAAAAGCAAGCCAGGTTGAAACAGTCTTTAACTTGAATGGGCAGAGTCTAACGGCTGTAGGTTGACTGATGGATAAAAACAACACATTCAAAATGGGTCGTTTTTGCTGCTTAGTATCAATATATTCACCCTATTGACAATTAAATCATGCATTCTGAAATGATAAAATGTTTACATACTACATCAATTTATGTTATTCTATAATAAGCAAGAAAAATGTCACTTTCCATGATATGTGCCCTTTGACATGACGTTTAATATCAATACTGACATCCATTTAAATGGTGCAGTTTGACAGCAGTATTGAGCAGTTTTGAGTGAGTGAGTAATCACGTTGAATGGTTAGCTGTAAACCTGCCAGTTGAGTTTATTACTCCTGGACACGCACAAAGCAACAGAAGTCATATTTCGCAGTCACGTGAGGCCTTTCATCAGTGGCCCCAGTGACAAATATAGAGCTGTAGCAATAACATTTATTCATGAAGATCATGCCTTGTAATATCTCTGTGTAGAGAATGAGACCTTTCTGAAACCTTATCAGGGGAAGAGATGTGACATTTGATATTCAGTCATCTGCCAAAGTCCAAGCCACGTAAAGCTTGAATAAAGGATTGTGGCGGGCCCCGGGATGGCCTCACTGTCATATCTCTAGACAGAAGCATTTCTGAACATGTACCATCGTTTGATAGGTGCATCATTCGAACCCTTGACTTCCCCAGCATCTCCCAGAGTGCACATGAAGCAATCTAAAACCAGCCGCTGCAATATGTTCCAGGTGAGCTCCGGGGAGTACCTGTGCTAGGCTGAGCCAGGAAAAGCAGGCTTATTTTGCAATCAATTAAAGGGATACTCAGAGGCCAAATAAAGTGAGCTTCTTAGTCTCCAGCTGTTTTCCACCCTAGTGGAATCCAGAGGCTTCTCAATCGTGAAGAGAGCTAACAAGCTCTGGCCCAATCGAGCAGTAGATTCAGTGTTAGAGAGAGGAATCAGTCTCTGACAGAACCACCGTTACTGACTGCAGCAAGAGTTCATTCCTTATGATTATAAAATAAGGCCACATGCAAACCAAGGGCCAAATTGGAGAGAAATCTAATTATAAAATAGTGAAGTTTTCTTTTAATTTTTAATAGCATAATGTGATTAAATTTTCCAGATCAACTAGGCTTTATACTATACGAAGGAGCACTATCAAACGCACCATAGGCTACACCATACAGTAGTGGTCACAAAAACAAATGATAAAATCTTGACTTTTTTCAATCTTATAGAAGTCTTATGTTCAAAGCAAGGTTTCAAAGTAGCTCGAGATGCATGTTCTTTGCATCATTACATACTGGATTTATCTCTCTCCACTCACACTTACTTACTTCACTGCTGCTTCTTATATTTAAATATAAATATATATTGCTGCTGTTGGAACAAAACACAGTATCTCCATTTTTCAGTTGTTGACAAAATCTGAAAAAGGCTTTTGCCCTTTACATGTAAATTTAATGAAAATTAGACCAAAAGAAACGGCCCAAAACATCTGGAAAAGACTCTGGTTCCACTGACTTACAATAAAAGTAAAGTATGTTTGTCATTTTGGAGATTTGTTCCAAAAGCAGCAATCTTTTTTTTAGACTCTGTCTTACTGAGGTTTAATGCTTTAAACGACAGTTGAATGACATAAATGGTTCAAATGATTTGGTATGAGCATCACAACTGGACATTTTTTCCCCATATAAAAACAAATATAACATTTGTTGCAGCATTATTTTTTTTCTAAAACTCCAAGTACATAAATTAAATTGGCCAAAGGGTAATAGTGGTCCCATCTATAAATATGATTAGCTTAATAGAATGGGGTGAAAAGACAGTTTCCAGTTGAGAGGGTGAAGGAGTATTTCTACATAACACAGGGCACACTTTTCTGCCATTATCTCTTCCCTTCTCTCCTGTATTTGTTCTCTCTCTCGAGTACACTACAAAGTTATTCAGTATGGCTTTTACGACTCTGAGCAGAATCTAGGCAACTAGATAGGTGAACAAATATTACAGTGATTCTGGTTAGCGCAGGACCTGTCAATCTTTTCTTTTTCTCCATTTATTTCATGCACTTCTGGGATAATATTCAACGACGCAATTATCTTACAAAAAAAATCTAATCTAATCTAAAATCGAAGCACATTTTAAACGATCAGTTACATCACAACGATTTGTCCTAACTGACTCACTCATAAACTGAAACGATTACATGTTGTTTTCAAATGTCCACCATCCTACCTAAATAAGGTCCAGTAAAAGAAGCTTTTCTTCTATCACACAGAGTCTATGCATAATGTGCTGTGGAAAGTTCCCCTTGAATGAACAGTGAGCTTCACTTAATAAGACTGCCTTGGGCTCCTACGCCACGTCAGTATCGCTAAAGCAGAATGGGGAGAACAGCGAGAGAAGTACAAAGAGCGTGACTCTATAAGAGATCTTCAAGAAAATAATTAAAGAGGCAACTCTCCATCAACCCTTTGAAAAGGGGTGTTCGGCTTTCCATGCACACTAACGCACTTTGCAAGATCTGCCTACATGACGTCTCCTATGGCACTGGCAATATGTATAGCTGGATTGGAGCTTTATTGGCAGTGAGGTGCTGTAGGTAACACTGGGTGTGTTGAAATGAGTCCTGCGGACCAGCAGGGAGTACTTGCTCTGAATAATCCAAACAGACATTGATGTCACGGCAGATCGAGTCTTGGAGGTTGAATAGGTTTATCTGCATGGGGGGAGAGGGGGAGAGCACTGCGTTCCACAGCTGAAGAACAATGCAGAATGAATTATTCGTGTATGCATGCATGATTCAGGACCTGTGAGGATGTTGTGTTGAGTTCAGTCTGTGCTGAATGTGTGCCGTGATCATTTGAAACAGGCAGCTCATTAAATATTCCCATTGGTTGAGTGGACCCTACATTAGGTCATGGGACATCTACTCACTAGAGAGAAATATAATGAAGCACACATCGTAGGAGGGTAATAGAACAATTACTGGCTTAACCTGACCTACTAATCAGAGTACATGTTGCACTGTACTCAGTGGGAGGTCACACCACAGAACGTATTCCATACAGGCTTCCTTTGTGCGGTTACACTAACATTGTAGGGTGCAAGTGTTCTGTTTTTAAATGAGGTGCCATGACTGGAAAATGAACATAAATTCTTAAATGTGTGGTAAACATTAAATTATTAAGCTGCTATTAAGCTCATCTTAAATCAGTTTCCAAATGAGTGAGGCTTGAAAGAGCAACAACTTCTCTCTCTCTAACTCTCCCTTGCAACTCTTTCTGTGCAATGATATTATGAAGATGATGAAACTCAATCACTTCCTTTCATTTGGTACGCCTTCCATCCCTGCTTTTACTCTTGTGTCAAGACTAAGTTTTACAACACAGCACTAACAGAAGGTCTTCTCTCTATTGGCAAAGGAGAGTGGCATATGGGATGGTGTGTGTCACCGGCGATAAGCACTCCGTCCACTTGTAGGAGAGTAACTGGCTAGTTTGGTTCTGTTTGATATGGAGCCAATTACCTGAAGCCTCTAAAAATAGTTGTTCTTGGTCCGGTTTGACCCTGTGGGTTGCATCTTTGGAATAATGCGATGAAATGACATTAATGCGATGAAAAGACTAGCCACAAACAAGCAATATGAACAGTACAATACGAGACTGTTTGCCTTAAATACATTACAAATATGTAAATAAACCCAATAACAGCTTGTGAAGTAAAATTCTGCGCAGTAAACATGCACCAAGGCTGTGCAGCACCCTGTGACATTCAAAACCCAAGCATTTAGCAGTTGGCTGTTTTCACTATTAAAGCTTAAAGTCAAATGAACTACACTCTGTCTTAACTTACTTCAAATATATGACCAAAAAGTAGGGATACACCAGCACACCTGTACCAGCAGTCTCTGCTGATGCCCATATCTGATATTTTATGTACCTATCTGTTGATGCATATATCACTCATGATCCATAAATATTTGTGAAACGTAGAAACCGGGACTAAATCGACACTCTTTAAAAGGTTCTTCAATGGTTCTTAAGTAAAGGGAATTGATCTATATAAAATTGTGAGTTTTTTAGTAAAGACAATGGTTCTATATAGACTCCTTGTCTTTAATAAACAACCTTTGAAGAACCACTGAGTGTGCTTCAATGGTTCTTCACATGGTGAAACTGTTCTTCAGACAGGAAAATGTGTTATGTATGGTTCTATATAGAACCTTTTCTTCTACTGTTATGATGCCAAGCTTGCAATAACAGATGATTCTTTTTGGTGCTATATAGAACCATCTTCCAAAACACACAGACCTCAAAGTTTTGATCAGAACCATTCTCTTAACTAAAGAACCCTTGAAGAGCCATCTTTTGTAAGAGTGCACACAGACAGAGAAACACAAGTCATTTGTAGAAGGTTATAAGTGCAGCAAAATAAACAGAACGGAGACATTTTAGCAGCCAGACACAGAACCCACACGTTCTTTTCTTCCAGGGTATAACAATATGCCATCATTTACTGGTTTTAAACGTAGGTCATTTATTTATTTACCATTTTTATTTGTTATTTTGTTTGGTTATTAATTATTGTCGTTATCTGCTGATGCTAATAAGATTCTGATATCATTATGCATCCCTACCCAAAACCGCCATTAAACAGAGAAAAAAACAGGTCAGTTGAGTTCTATTTCCTTTTACTCAGTGACTCCAGTCATCCGACTCTTTGTTGATCTAAGATCATCTTTGGTGCCTTTTCTGTTATTGGCCACCTGCCACCTGAAACGTCCGCAGAGATGAATATCTTATTGGCCGTCTTCTGCTCACAATACTCCTCTTCTCTGAATATCAAAACATGAAGCAACACTGTCTTTTTAATAATGTCTAATGCTGCTGGGCAAGTTTCTTATATTTCACTCATCTCAACACACAAACCAAAAGATACAGTCATTGTGTTCAAGTTACTTTAAGGTCCAGTTACAGCTGGGCAATATGGCCAAAACGTAACATCACGATACTTTAAGGACTTTTCACCATACACGATACAATATATATTTTGAAAAAGTGCCAGGGTTAAAAAAATACTATCAAAAACTATGCACTCTTTGTAATTGCAACTGGGAGGTGTTTCAAGCACTGACCATATCCACGATTTAAGCACTGACCATATCCACTTATAATAAATGAAATGAAAATGATACTTTCAGAATCGAAATTTGTGCAGAAAATCAGGGCAGGACTCCTTTAAAATCACTTTCAGACAGGTTTTTTGAGGGAGATGGCTAGGCTTCGTCAAAATGACCGTTAAATGACAAGAAACGCCTCAGGTTACTGCACATCTACTGTAAGGGGCAGCTACTGCACACGTGCCCCAAACTGCTTCCTGAAAAGACCTACACACCCACTTATGATAACAAGGAAAAACGACCATATTTAGAGCGGTTTTTTCGGGTTATTTGGTTTTTATGCTGTTTTTTCCTGGTTATTTGGCTTCCGACACTCCGTCTGAGAAGAAGTGTTTGTCCACCTCTCCTCTCCTCGCTCGCCGCGTAATCTAGAGAGCATGTGCGCGCGCGCGAGTAAGCTGTGGCGCGAAGCGACCCAACTGCCCGCTCGAGCTCCGTCACTCAGCCAGCGGTGAGCTGCGCTGCCGCGCCGCGCTGGGAGAGGCGACCTACCTGCGTTCCTCAGCTTCTTATTCCTGTACACGGAGAAAATCACCAGCAGGTTGCCCAGTATGTCGACAATGATGGTGAATATCAGGACGCTCCCCAAAGTTGTAGAAACCCACGGAGGACGCGTGAGTGTGAGCTCAGAGGGGGCCAGCGAAGCAGAAGTGTTCGTTAAGCGGCTGCCATTTGTTTTCATTTTATCCTCACTTTCTCAGTCCTCGGAGTCAGTCACTGGTTTGGGCTCCATTGGGCGGCTGTTGCACTTTGGCGAGGAGGTGAACTTCTCTGCCTTCATTGTCGGAGTCCTCGGCCGACTGGACGTGGAGAGCTGAGCGCGGACATATGTGGCCACACTTTTATAGCTTTGTACCTACATCAGGTTTTGGTGGTGTGTGTGATATTCGACGGGCAAGTTAAGTTCTTCTCTAAACGCCATGACTCCTGACTCCTGACTCTGCGGGAACACCGCCCCTCAGCGGAGGAGAGCGGAACTGCACACGGCGCTGATGGATTTATTCCCCCGAGTTCAACCTCATTCATATACATTCACGTGCGACCGTTTAGGCACGTGTTCATTCATTTTTGGGGGTCATTCAATGATTTACTTAAAGGGGAAATTCCGTCAAATTTCTCAAATTTCCGAATAATTCGGTCCTTGAGATTTAAACAGAGTGCTTTGAGGTAAAATTGTTCACTGTACATAACATTTCTCTACAGTAGTGGTGACAGGATCCAGGCATCACCATGTCTACAGCACAGTTGTGGGCTTATATATGTCTTCTGAGTTGGTTGGTTGATGATGATGGTAAAATAGACCTAAATCTGAGTAAATAGGCTTTTTTGGGCACTATTTTGTCTATTCCCTACCACGAATGGATTAAAATAAATGAAATAAAATACATTTTATGCCAAGGTTTTATCATAAAACAATGTGTTAGACATCAAGCACCATAATATCAAACCACTACATGTAATAACCTTCTGTGAGGGAGCTTTCAGAGCTATTAAACTCTTCAGGTGTCTGGTTCCTATCACCACTGCTGTGAACACTTCTTCTCTAGAAAGGAGTGTTTCACACAAAACCACTCTGAATGACTTTGTTTACATCTCAACTACTTACTTATGTAGACTTTGTGAAAGGTTGGTGCAGTTCCCCTTGAAGTCAAAATCATTTTATTCATACATTTATGTGAGAAATCCCTATAAGTGTGTTTCTCCTTATTACCTGTGATAGGCAATAAAAATGTTAGCTTGTCATGCAATGTAGTAACTTTAAGAATACTTTTTTGATCCCACAACCAGGGAAATTCCACCTCTGCATTTAACCCATCCAGGAAGTGAAACACCACATACACACCAGTAAACACACACACTAGGGGGCAGTGAGCACACTTGCCCAGAGCAGTGGGCAGCCCTATCCACAGCACCTGGGGAGCAGTTGGGGGTTAGGTGTCTTGCTCAAGGACATCTCAGTCATGGACTGTCGGCCCCGGGGATTGAACCGGCAACTTTCCGGTCACAGGGCCAGATCCCTAACCTCCAGCCCACGACTGCCCCTTAGCACAGTTTGATAAAAAAGACTTGAATAGTGAAGTAAAGAGAACAGCCAGAGAATCTCTCATGTAGAGATGTTAGAATGTTTTTATGTGTGCAGATGTTTTATTGAACTTTTCTACTTTGACTTATGTGCCATATTTCTTTCAGTACTTTTAAAAACTTGCTTCCAGGCAGATGGTTTATTTCCTCTGAACTCTGCTGCATTCTGTGTGTCAGGCATTCATGAAGTGACCTATGGAAATGACAGACCAGACAAGCAAACATGATCAAGACAATAAAATCATCAATCATCCACTGTCACGTCTATTTAGTATATTAGCCCCATTCAATGCATTAGCCTCAATTTTAAACGAGATAATAATGTTGCTGCTTGGATGTGTTCCATTTCATTAACACCTGTTTAGTTATATAACTTTTCATCTCCAGCATTCTTCGCTTGACATTGCAGTTGCATGCCTAATGCTGTGTGCGTGTATGTGTGTGTGTAGATGTGTATGCACACGTGCGCATGTTTGCAGTTGGAACTCCTTTAACCTTTCAAAAGACCTTGATAGTAGGATGCACAGTCAAAAATACCAGCAGGTACAAGGCCTCTGGTATCGCTTACTCATACCAGAGAGACATTTTTAAGCAAGCTACTACTCAGAATTACAATGCAGTGTGTAAGAAATTGTATCTTTGTTATTTGGGTTCCCCAACACATTAAATTAGAGACTAACCAATGGCATGAGTTGAAAGTGCACTTTAATTTGAGGGTATAATGCATCACAGCTCTTTTTGACTTTACGCAACCATAAGTAATTGGACAGATTAGCATAATTCCCTAAATTCTGTAATCACCAGACATGATGTCAGATGTTCCCAAGAAGGTGGTCTCCCAAGTCTGTAATGCAGCCATTTTTAGTCCCTGCTTGAGGCCTATTGCCTTCGGTTATGACTCACTAAGTGAAATACATGCTGAGAGGGGTTCACATTGGGTGATGGACTGGCAACATACAATATTTTGGCCACAAAAAAACGCCAAAGTTTCTTTTAGGTCCTTGAGGTGAAACATCTCCACTCTGGTACAGTACTGAGTGTTTTGTTTTCATCTTGTGGTAAATCCTGAACATCAAGCTAGTGTGTTCCTCTTTGATGCATCTGTTCGTATGTCCTAGATAGTGTTCTTTTTAGTGATCTATTTAACATTATTTCGACATGGCCCAGTGTGTTCTTTGGTCATCCACTACTCCTGTTGTCTACCAAGACATTTGCTATTGCTAAACATTACCAATAGTGCATTGCAATGTACCAATTGATTTTGACACATTACGTTGTTTTGATGTTTTGGCAATGTCTCTAACTAATTGAATCTGATTTCCCCAATGGCCTGCTTTACTAACTCTGACACTTTTGATCTCCATGACATCAACAAAACACCAACAGAGTCCAGACATAAATGCCACATTTAGAATCAAGTCTAGAACCTTTTAGCATAAATTAATAATGCAACATCAGAAAGCTGGCCAAGAAACAAGTGAGCAGCCAACTATCCAATTACTTATGTTGAAACACCAGGGCTATGTATTAAAGAGTTTTGATTATTATATGGTTCTCCAAATATAGCGGTAAAGAAACTTGAATTAAAATTGACATTCTGCTTTAACCTTGTAGTCTTCAATGTTAAATCAAATATACCAATAAAACAAATGTTCAACTGTCCAGTTATTTACAGACTGCAATGTATTTTATACCTCTTTGGCAGAGATGTGTAAATCACACCACCAAATATGATCAGGTCTTTAAATGGTCCTCTAGACCATATAGTTTTCACATGTTGTCAAATATATTTCTCTTGCTGTAATAGGGTCCAAATACTGTGGGCTTTAGCCCTGCATATACTTTCTTGAGTGAAGTTCCTCCTGTTCAAATAATTATTTGAAGATGTCTTTCCTGCCAGTTTCTTAGAATAATAGATAGCTTAAAAGGCAGCACAGCTTTTCTTTGAAACTTCATTTCAAACACATCAGTGCTTTGAATTCTGAAGTGTCTTTATGACAATATGGCTACAACATTTATTTATCAGTGTCTATTCTGCAGGTCTGACTTGTGTGAGCGAATATGGAACATATTAACTTGCTCTTGTTTGGGCTAATTTTTTATGCCTGTGATTGCCTGTTTTATTGGCTCTGATGCTTCTTTACTACTCAAGTGGAGAGAAAATACTAACAGAATAACAGATACCCATGTATAACTTGGCTTGACTTGGGTGAGAGAAGTTAAACATTCAGACCTCTTTTGAATCTGGTTCTTTTTTGGGGGGTGCACAGCAAGGTTACTCCAAGGTTTTTGCCCCAATAATGAAATACAGAAATGCACAGAAAGGCCACTATAACCTTTTAAACATGAGAAATGCTGTTTTTCCCGCAGTCTTTGATTCTGGTTTTGAGTTTGGTTGTTTATAGATAAACTACAGTTTTTACATTCATACAGGGGCTACTGTGAAAATGACCATGTCACTTAACATTTGGCAGGGCAGCCAAAGATTTTCCATTTGATCCAGGAAAGCTTAAGGGCACTTGAAAAAGTTGTGTTAGGAATATAATCTTATCTGGATCAGAACAGATTAATGAGTTAGAGTTCAGGGAGACAACATAGTGAAGAAGAATTCGATACATTTTTGCATTAGCTAATTCATCAGGAATACGGCCTTAAACACTTATTGACACTGGCCCTCACTCTGCTATCAGTGCTCACTAACATTGGGCTTCATTCCACCTTCCATATGCTGGTGCTGACTTCAAAGGACAGACCACAGAAGAACGTGGCCTCATTAGTGTTGGGAGTTATTACATCTAATTAATTGTACCAAGTGACAAAACAACATGTACACCATAAGCACAAACAGAAAAAGATACTGTATAATGATGCAGTTTTTTTTCTCTGTGTGGTTATGTAAGTCTGAAACAAGGGCACGCTTGATCTCTTCAATGTGGTGTGTAAACATGAGCAACTGTGTGCTGCTTCACTAAGAAACAGTAGGCATCAGCTTTCATAAACCCATTTTCAGGACTGAACACAGGCTTGTTTTTGCATAATGCCATCATACATAACCCATACATACACTGTGCAAAAGCTTTAGGCACCTCAGCAAATTGCTTAAAAGAATTTATCTTGGCAATAGGTGTGTTTTTGCTTGTACAAACACCACATAACATTAGTACACATTCAAACAAATGTTTTTTTTCTTTCATAAAAAAATTGTTTTCAAAAAAGAAGAGTAAAAGAATAGTTTGCAATGTCTGGGACTGTGTAACGATGGGGAGCAATGTTGAGGCGGAGACAAGCGAGATTTATTATGGGCAAATCCAAAATCAGGCTCAAGACAGTCCAGGTTTAATGAGCCAACATGGAGAAATGGAGGGAAAGACATAACGAGATAAACACAGAATACAGAAATCCAAATACGTCAAATCAAACAAACATCAAACAATCAGAACGATCAAACAGGCTTACAAACACCCCAAACAGTACAAAGACCAGCGAAAACAAAGGGCAAACACGGGGCTTATAAAACACAGGGATAACGAGGGGCAGGCGGAAAACAGGTGGCAAAAATCAGGGGCGGAGTCACAAAACAAGGGCCCGGATTAGGAAACAAAAACAAAGAAAACTCGACCAAAACAAAGCACAAACACATGGACAGGACTGGGAGGGGCCAATCGTGACAGGCTGTCAAGGAGAAATCTAGAACCAGAGATTTGTATAATAAACTATAGTAAAAGCACACATATATTTGTTACATGTAACATATATACATATACACACACACACACATACATATGTATATGTGTGTGTGTGTATGTATATATATATATATATATATATATATATAAAACCTCATGTCTCCATTTTTGTTTTCCAATTTACAGTTTTTGACATAATTTGAAAATGCCAGTTGCCCTTTACATTCTTTGTCAATTTCATGATGAATGGACCAAAACAAACAGCCCAAAATGACTTGGTGAAATGTCTGGTTCCATTGACTTACATTATAAGTAGAGTAAGTTATTTGCTTCTCCTGTAAAGTTAGCATTTTGGAGATACAAAATTTTGTTCCGACAGCAATGATATGCATATATCTACCTATCCATATATATCTATATCTATCTCTCTCTCTCTCCCTCTCTCATATATATATATATATGTTTATGTGTCTCTAAATATGTGTGTGTGTGTGTGTGTGTGTGATCACAGTCTTTTGAACCTAACTGTAACTGTAACCTGTAACTGTAACCAGAAACAAATGTTGTAGCCCTTTCTGTTTTCAAAAATAAAATGTGTAGAAAGTGCTTCACAAAGTACAAAGCAGTGACTAATTTCTTGGATCTGAAGTTATAGGTTACTGCTTTTTTCCTGTGGTTTTCCTGCATTTTTGTAAAGATACACAAAAACAAACATGCTCACACATGCATGTGCGTACACACAAGCAGAAGCTCCAACTTCCACCTTCAGTCTAAGAAAAACGAAAGGACCTTTTTACATCATTCTTTTCATTGTAACCTCTGCTTATCAGCTACACGTCATTTGATAGACAAGACAAGATCACAACAATCCATTGTGTATATTTATGCTGTGAAACTTCATACACTTGCATGCCAGGCTGTGGTTTATCACGTCATGTTGTTTCATAAAGTCAGGTTTAGATGGCCTGGCATTCTTGCTGAACTGAATCAGAATCAGCATCAGAATACTTTATTGATCCCAGAGGGAAATTGTAGACATGCAAACTGCAGGCATGATTGCCCTAAGCACCGCATTGTTGGCTAGATAAGAGAAACCTGTCCCTACACGATCATTCGGCCTTGTCAAAGCCTGATTTGACGTAAACAATATCAAAACCAAGATAATAACAACTACTGAGAAACACACCCAAGCCACAGCGTCAGGCAAACGGGCATGGAGCAGTTGCGCTACCTCTCTGTGCTCGCTTTACTCCCCCTTAAAGGAATTGAAGATCACAGGTTGAGCTGTTTTGTGTGGGATACGGATAGAGATGCTGTGAACTGGAAAGGCTTGTAATCCTTAGTCGGCCCTCAGCCGAGAGAAATCCTTGCTCTTTTTTTACAGGGAGTGTGAGAAAGTGGGTAGTAGACCACAGTCATCAATAAATCATTAGAGCGTCGCAGCTACTGTGCTGCTAGTTCATTCTCAAATAGATTCTTTGTTATAGAAGAAGCAATGGTGACTTGGTCATACTATAGCAGAAGTGTTTTGGTGGAAATAAAACTATAAAAATATTTCATATTGATCAGTGTGAAAGTTTCTGACTTGTTAACTTTAAAACTCTTGAAATACATTAGAGTCTCTTTAATGACCAGGGTCCACTGGGGGGCCCAAAATTTAATTACACACTTCTATAACTTAAGAACTGCTCAACCATTGCCAAAAACTGTTCTTTGGGGAGAGACCATAGAAGTACCACTTTTGGTTCTCTAAAGCAGTGTTTCTAAAACCAAACCTCACATTTTGTGATCTATCACAGTTCCCGAAACACCTGAATCCAGTCTTTAAAAACACTGAATACCTGGTTCTGAGAGTTGGAAGCTAAGACCAAAAAAATGGGCTGTCTATGGGCCCGAGTGTACTGGTTTAAGAACCACTACTCTAAAGAACCTTTCAATTGCCTGGTTTCATTTGGGTATTTGAAGAATTTATTTATTTGAAGAAAGTATGTATGTATGTATGTACACTATATTTCCAAAAGTATTCGCTCGTCTGCCTTCACACGCATATGAAATTGAGTGAAATCCCGTTCTTAATCCATAGGGCTTAATATCATGTCGGCCCGCCGAGCTACAACGGCTTCAACTCTTCTGGGAAGGCCTTCCACAAGGGTTAGGAGTGTGTTTATGGGAATTTTTGACCATTCTTCCAGAAGCACATTTGTGAGGTCAGACACTGATGTTGGACTAGAAGGCCTGGCTTGCAGTCTCCGCCCTAATTCATCCCAAAGGTGTTCTATCGAGTTGAGGTCAGGACTCTGTGCAGGCCAGTCAAGTTCTTCCACACTAAACTCACTCATCCATGTCTTTATGGACCTTGCTTTGTGCACTGGTGCGCAGTCATGTTGGAACAGGAAGGGGCCTTTCCCAAATTGTTTCCACAAAGTTGGGGGCATGAAATTGTCCAAAATCTCTTGGCCTGCTGAAGCATTAAGAGTTCCTTTCACTGGAACTAAGGGGTCGAGCCCAACTCCTGAAAACAACCCCACAACATAAGCCCCCCCCCACCAAACTTTGCACTTGGCACAATGCAATCAGACAAGTACTGTTATCCTGGCAACCACCAAACCCAAAATCATCCATCAGATTGCCAGATGGAGAAGCATGATTCATCACTCCAGAGAACAGGTCTGCACTGCTCTAGAGTCCAGTGGCGTCGCTTTACAACACTACATTCGATGCTTTGCATTGCGCTTGGTGATGTAAGGCTTGGATGCAGCTGTTCAGCCATGGAAACCCATTCAATGAAGCTCTCTACACTGTTCTTGAGCTACTCTGAAGGCCACATGAAGTTTGGAGGTCTGTAGCAATTGACTCTGCAGAAAGTTGGTGACCTCTGCACACTATATGCCTCAGCATCCACGGACCCTGCTCTGTCATTTTGCATGGCCTACCACTTCATGACTGAGTTGCTATTGTTCCCCATCGCTTCCACTTTGTTATAATACCACTGACAGTTGGCTGTGGAATATTTAGTAGCGAAGAAATTTCATGACTGGACACGACCTATCACAGTACCATGCTGTAATTCACTGAGCTCCTGAGAGCGAGCCATTCTTTGGCTAATGTTAGTAGAAACAGTCTACATGCCTAGATGTTTGCTTTTATACACCTGTGGCCATGGAAGTGATTGGAACCCCTGAATTCAATGATTAGGATGGGTGAGTGAAAACTTTTAAATATAGTGAAAGTATGTATGTATGTATGTATGTATGTATGTATGTATGTATGTATGTATGTATTTATTTATTTACTTATTTATCTATAAAAAGTGTACTCAATATATGATTATATCATTGCCTTTGATGTATTAGTAACAAGGAAAACTACTTTTAATATTATAATATAATTATGCACATATGAGAGTGTGTGAAATGTTATTATTTTATTCAAATCAAACAGATATAGCCTGATAAGCCTAACAAGTGAGTGAGCCCAAAAAGGCAGAAAAACCCTTAATTTAATTCGACTGTTGGATGAATGTGAGCATGCATAAACTACTCACTTACAGCCATGAAATCAATTTTGGGGAGGAAGAAGGGGCAATAATCAATCCATGCAGGAGCAGGCAGCAAATTCAACTTAATTACACTCTTGATTCATTATGACAAGAAGCAGAGCGAGTGTAGTAAGTATTTCTGAGTGTGTGCTGCTCTGGGTCATCGTAGTGCTGTGAATGCTCTTCTTTGCCAGCGTGCCTGGAAATGAACGTGGAAATGGGAATGCCATGTTCTGCATGGAGCAACAAATCTATAACGCCCCAGGAGCCACTGAAAGGGTTCGCTCGGGTTTGTGGTTAAAGCCAGAACGACACTACCATCCTAACTGATCTGCATCAATTTAGAGAGTGGCCTGGAGTTAAGGGCATGGCCAAGCAAGGCCGAGTTCAACTGTGTGTTTGAAAGAGAGGGAGTCAAAAAAAAAGAGAGGGAGTGGGCCAGACATTTGTGGTCCCAAGACGCAGGACTGTAGGAGGAGAGGAGAGTGAGGGTCGTCACGCAATGTGGGGACAGCTAATGAAAGAGGAGGGAGTCATCTGGAAAGATAGATGAGACTAGTCTTGCAGGGATAAAGAGAGAGAGGAAGGTGGGGGAAAGGAGCGGAAGGTTAGTAACGGCTATGCTAATTGACCACTATAGACTCCCATTTATCCTCTCTATCTGTTTCAAAGAAGTGAGGACATGTGTGGTTGTCTTTAGTCACTGTCTTGTCATGGCTAAAGGAGAGATAAGAGGCTGCTGACATTCACATGGAAAGAATGTGTAATGTAACGGAACATACGGGAGATGCTGAAGAATGAAAGTGCATTCAAAGATCAAGCCTGAACAAATTGCCAGTTATAGTAATGCATGGTCTACATTTACAAGATGCATTTAATTTTCAAGAGACTTACTTGCAAACAGTGTAGCTAAAGTGATACAAAGTACTTAAATATATTGGAAGATGGTAGTTTGAGGGTTCTTTAGTAAAGGGAATTGTTCTAGAAAGAGCAAATGGTATGCTTAAATGTTTTTTTGCATGGTGAAACTGTTCTTCAGATTGATGGAGAATATGCTGTATATGGCTCTATATAGAACCTTTTTCAAAAGGGTTCTGTTTGGCACCAAACAGGGTTCTTCTATTGTTACAATATTGTTAGAACAAGCCTGTTACAATATAGGTACATAATACTATAAAATAGATATAATGCTATATAGAACTTTTCAGAAAGGTCCTGTATACAACCTAATAATATATATTTTCTCTAGGGTTTTAAAGGAACCCTTTAATCATGCAAATAATTCTTTGAGTGTTCATGGTTCCATACGCAGCTATTTTCTTTAATAAGAGCCATCCTTTTTAATAGTGCAGTAAAGAAAATAGTTATATATAGAACCATGAATGCTCAAAGAACACAAAGGGTTCTTTGCATCATGAAAGAGTTCTTCAGATTGCTGAAGAATATACTATAGATGCTTCTATACAGAACTTTTTTGAAAAGGGTTCTACATAGCACGACAAAGTTGTTCTGATGTCAAGCCTGTAACAATAGAAGAACAATTTTTGATGCTATATAGAACCTTTTTCAAACAGCTTCTGTATAGAACCACATAAAATACATTCTCCATCAATCTGAAGAACCCTTTCATAATGGATAGAACCCTTTAATCATGCAAAGTGTTCATAGTTCCTATGGAACCATTTTCTTTACTAAAGAAGCCTTGAAGACCCATTGTTTTTAAGTGTATAATAGAATGCTTTTTGGTGCTATATAGAAATGGTTCCATATAGAACCATATACTACACATTTTCCATCAATCTGAAGTACATTTTACCATGCACTATATAGAAGTCATGGTTCTAAATAGCACTATTCCCTTTACTAAAAACCCTTGAAGTACCATCTTTTTTAAGGTTATAGTTCCTTCCAGTATATCCAGGTACTTTGTATTTCTTTGGCTTCCACTGTTTGCGAGTAAGTCTCTTTGTCACTATAAGTGTCTCTGGATGAAAGTCTGCAAAATGGCTTAAAGTAAATGTAAAATGTGGAGTGAAGAAAAATAGTCTATTCAGACAAATCCAGATTCCTTTTGCATTATGCTGAAGGAAAGATGAGAATTTAGCACGAGCAACATGACTCCTATTGGTGGTGGCAGTCTGCTGGTGTGGGAATAGTTTCTTGGCTCACATTGAGGCCCTTAATATTCATTAAAAAAAACATCTGAACTGCATAGAGTATCTCAACATCACTGTTGAACCAGTTCATCTCTTCATGGCTACAGTTTATCCACACTCAGATGGACACGTCTAGCATGATCATGCATATCACAAGTAATGTATTATCACCAAATGGGTTTCAGGAACATTTCAGTGAGGTTTAATTGCATAAGTAGCCTGCACTATCCTTAGATCTCATCTCAACCCTACAGAGCATCTTTGGGATAAGAAGGAAACTGTGCTGTAGGAAAGGCAGGACAGGTTTATTTTTTATAGCAATAAAGAACCTAGTCTAACCTAATCTAATCTAACAGCTTTCGTACACATCAGCAGTTCAAAGTGCTTTACACACACACAGAAACATAAAAGCATTAAATAATATTTATTATTTTTATTATTATTTATTAGTAAAGCTTATGACATCCTGAGAAAGGCATTAGCCAAGATAGTCACAAAAAATGAAATTACAGTGTTAAAGATAAAGTACAATCAAATGTAAATTAGAAAAAAGGATTAAAAGAAATAAAAAATAGTGCTAAGATAAAGAACTGTGCTGAACAAAGACATGAGAAAACAAGAGCTTGTTTAAACTGGACTGCACAATGCCTGAATGCTGCCTCACCCTTTTTGGTTCTAATTCTGGGCACTACTAACTGACCAGTCCCAAGTGAACAGAGAGTCCTATTAGGTTTGTATACCTTAAGCAGATCAGCTATGTATTTTGGTCCAAGGCCTGTTAGAAATTAATATACAATTAGAAGCAATTAAAGTCTGGTCATGATGTAAATGTAAAAAAAAAGTAGTCTAAACCAATCATAGCCTGATTTATACACTCTTGCCCTTAAAAATCCCATCAATCTTGTTGCTGCATGATTAATTTGGCAAGATGTGAACATAGTCATGTTCATTACAGAGAAACTTACCAGTCAAAGTCAGAAATGTTCACAGTGATGGTGATAGGAGAAGTGTTCTCAAAGCTCCCTCACAAAAAGTCCCTTGTTATGATTACGAATACACTGCCTGATACTTTTTGGTTCTGATTCTGGGCACTACTAACTGACCAGTCCCAAGTGAACAAGTGAACAAAGTGTCCTATTAGGTTTGTGTACCTTAAGCAGATGAGCTATGTACTTTGGTCCAAGGCCTGTCAGAGATTAATATACAATTAGAAGCAATTCTAGTCAACTCTGAAATTAATTGGCAGTCAGTGCAGTGACTTGACTTGTTCTCGGATCTCTTAGTTCCTGAAATCATTCTAGGAGTTGTGTTTCGTAATGCTGTAGCTGTCTGAATGTGGTTTTGGGAAGGCCAGTAAACAGACCTTTGCAGTAGATGGCCTACTGGAGATAAATGCATGAATTAGTTTTCCTAGGTCTTGTTGTGACATATTTTTTTTTAATTTTGATATATTCTTAAGATGGTAAAAGGCTGCTACCATAGTTGCTTTTAAATGGCTGTTGAAATTCAGACCTGAATCAGATCTGAATCACCAAGATTTCTGACCCTCAGAGCTTTGGTGTCAAGATGAGCACTGACTTCAAGAATTTGCTCCTTACTACTAAATACAATTACCTCTTTATTTAGTTGAAGAAAGCTGTCTTTCAACCAGTTATTTATTAACCCTAGGCAATGGCATAAAGTGTCAGTGGGACTGTACTCATCAGACCTCAGATCTAAATAGATCTGGGTGTCTTCTGTATAGCTATGGTAAGATATTTTATCATTTTTAAGGATTATTCCCAGTGGTAGCATATAAAGATTGAAAAGTAAGGGCCCAAGAATAGATTCTTGTGGGACTCCACAGGTCAAAGTTTAGATTCGAAATTGGTGATGGAACAAATATGATCTAAAAAAGCTAAGAACCATTCCAGAGAGCCCTACAAACATTCCTTTACAACATATCCAGGATCTCGTAGAATCCATGCCCAAGAGAATTCATGATGTCATGAAGGTCAAAGGAAGCACATTATATACCTAATAAATCTGTACATACATAATATACTGGCAACTTGGTGTATTTGAGCATCACCCTTTAATGAAAAATTAATTGCAGGGCTCCCACTTTGTCGTCCTGAAAACCTCAATGGTTTTAAGGACAGAGATCAAAAGATCCATTTTGGCCAGCATTCACATGCACTGCCAAAAATGCACCTATTTCAAAGTCCCATCCTGTGATGTTGTTTAATCATTTTTATTATCCATCCATCCATCCATCCATCCATGGGGGGGGGATGTGCTGGAGCCTATCCCAGCAGTCTTCGGGCGGAAGGCAGGATACACCCTGGACAGGTTTAGTTTAATATTACTATTTATTGTACTTCGTCATTATTTTGCAATCTGTGCACTGAAGGTCAAGCTGACCATCAGAAAGTGGTCTCTTTTGGGTGACGTTGTGAGAGAGGGACACACACGTGCTGCCAGGACTATTGTGCCCTTTGTTTTGCAAACAGCAAAGCCAAATTGCAGTGCGGACGCAACACGTGGACATCTTGTTTACCGTATTTATTCCGGGTGGCAAATAACAGTGGACACGGCTGAATGGCGAGTGCACAATAACCATTCACAGCTGGAAGGCTGCACATTTATTTATTTATCTACCCATCTATCTATGACATGTGACTGCTTGGAAGAGTTTTACTTATAAGAACCGGCATGCTTCAAAAACCACTTAAGTGACAGGCAACTGTTATAATGACTCATGCAGAGTTCATGCAGGGACACTGCACATTTTATTGCTTTATCACCCTCTGTAGAGGACAGGTGTGAGGAGACTGCTCGGAACAATTAGTTGAGCTAAACAGCGCTATTACCACCTGGTCTCTTCATTAACATGTTTAATTGAACTCTGTGTGTCTGAGGGGTAGGAGGGAGGTGTCCATTGGAGTTGTAGCATTGATCCCAAGATCAGCTACGATAGGATTATGAGACATTTGAGGTGACAACGGTTGATGAAACAGTTGATGAAAAAGTGTGAATCACGGCCTGCATCACGGAAGTCAAATGCTGCTATTCATTCTTTACAAATAACATTTAAAGTGTATAGAACAGCTGTTTTTTTTTGGCTAGGAGTGATGGCTTGAATCCTGAGTTCTCAAGTCTGGTCATGATGTAAATGTAAAAAAAAAAGTAGTCTAAACCAATCATAGCCTGATTTATACTCGCCCTTAAAAATCCCATCAATCTTGTTTCTGCATAATTCATTTGGAAAGATGTGAACATAGTCATAGTCATTATAGAGAAACTTACCAGTCAAAGTCAGAAATGTTCGCAGTGGTGGTGATAGGAGCCAGGCATCAGAAGCATTCGACACCTCTCAAAGATCCCTCACAGAAAGTTATCCCTAGTTATGATTACGAATACACTGCCTGATACCTGAAACATTTTTACAACAGTTTTGAAATAAGGTCTCGGCCTAAAATTAGCTGACAGAGAGGTATTTGAAGGGTGTTGTAAGGTAAAATAGTCCACAAAGAAAACTATGGCACTATACTGCTGTTTTGAACATTGCATAAAAAGCTCAGAAGACGCATGTAGGTTCACTTGTCATTTCAGTTAGGGAATGAAATGGTCATACTTATGCTGTAGTCCTATCACCACCACTGTAAAGAAATCTGAATCAGTAAGTTTCTCTACAATGTATATGTCGCATTGAAAAAAAACTGAATTACTATGAAGAAAAAATGAGTGGAATTCCCCTTTAAAGCAATGATTTGATAGAAAAATGTCCTCAGCACAAACTGAATGAATAAGCAACGACCAACAAGTTCAGTGAAGTTTGCTTTTTTAGTTTTGCAACACAGTTTTGCAGCTAGCAAGTAGTGGACATTATGTAGCTAACATGTAATGGAAGCTGATCACCTGAACCGTTAGCATTGTGCAAACATGCATGCCTTAATGCTACTTTAAACGAGAATGTGTGTAAACATATGTGCATCCAGATGTAGAGAACATATTAATGATTAAGCATAGCACACAGAGGCTCACAGAGGCCACAACATGCACACCTCCAAAATTTCAGCCGTTCATTATGCTAATCTGTGGATCTGTGCATCAAACTGACACTGATTGCCTCTCCAGTAGCACTGGGGCTGGAATAAGTCATAAACCAGAACTAGTTAAAAAAGAAACAGTTTGAGGCTCAGCTGGCAGAAATAACTATACAAACATTTTCCTGAAAACACTACAGAAAACTGTGAAGTGAGTATTCATTCTTGGAGAGAGATAAAAACTCCATGACTTTCCTGTTTTCTGTAGACTCTGGTTTGGAATGTCCCCTGAGGTATTCTTTTGTAAGTTTTTATTGATAACAGTATGTCATGCAGTGACTAAAACCACATAAGCAAATCTATTTGAGATTACTTAACAACTCAGCACAGGCTGAGGCTAGTGTGTGGCGATTTAGGAATGCAGTTAACGTGATGCCTATCCCAATTAGCAAACTTTGTCTGGCCCATATGTGGGCCGTATGCTTGGGGTTGTTCTTGCCTGGTATATGGCCGGGCTTTTGGTCCAGATCTTGACCACACTCTGTAAAGTGAGTAAAACTACTGAATGTGGCCCAAATCTGGCCCAGTTTCATTGTTAATCCACAACACTCAAACTATAATTGGCAAACCAATATGAAACCATATGGTATGTCTTGCACTTGGTCCTGTTCTGGCCTGCATGCCTAACTTGTCTGGTAGTAAACCACCACTTGCTGATTCTGTGTGTCAGTAACAGATTCAGCCCAAAACCGTCTGCTATCTGGGTTGTTGTGTTACAACCTTTCATTACTTGTTAGACTTGTAGCTTCTGTGTGAAAGAAAGAAACTTCAAACACCAAACAAGTCTCAGCTGATTAACTACACCAAGTTAACTGTTGTTTAAATTCGCTTTTGCAGGACTTCCTTTAAATTGCACCATAAATCTAGAACCCCCCTCCTGCTCATGTCTTCATTTGCTTTCATGTCCCCTTATTCCATAAGTTTTGAATGCCACCCCAGATTATTGTAAGGGCACACAAAACTCACATCTGCACCTTTTGTAGAGTGAATGATTGAGAGCTGTGCTTGCCTGTTTGATAGATGGCCCTGCATGATGGCCTTGCTGTCTCTCTGAGGCCTGCTCAAGCAGTGAGGTGTGCATTAGGAGAAGTCTGGGTGCTAAAGGAGCCTGACCAACCTCCCCCTACCGCTCTCCCATAAGATGACATGGCAACATCCTGTCACATTGTGTTACACACACCCATCCTCTCCCCTCCCCTGAGCCACTGTCAAAACATGTCAAAGCATTTAAGTGCTGTCACTGGCTTGCCCTGCGATTTGTAAGACTCGTCTAAGTGTCGTCCTGCAAACCGAGGCTAACACCAAGGGCATTTTCTTAATCTCTCACCCTCATTTCAATGCATGAAACTCAAAGTGAAAGCAGCCATAGTAGTGATGTACTCATTACTGTATCGTAAAATTACATGTTGCAACAATGAACACATAAATCTTTTATGAAAGATATATAAAAGAGCAATTGATCCAAAATGTTTCAGGTGAAATATATTAGGAATATTCACTATTAAGGTCCTATAAAGTCCTATCCAGTGACAGCAGTACATTCAGAGTTTATTTACTATTATAAGAATATACTGCCCCCTTGTGTCTAATCATGCTTGTTTGTACTCAATAGTATTTGCTGTGCCATGTCCTTATATTCTGGCAATCTTCTTTATTTCCCTGAGCCCTTGACACCCAGACGATGCCTTAGTCTTTCATTAATTTAAATGAACAGGTTTGTTCTTAAATACAGGCCTGAGACCTTTGCCTAACATGAAGCTAAAATTAAATTTTAATTTTATGGAAATATTTTTCCATTAAAACTGTTTTATGAAAGCAGAATCATGGGTGCAATGATGTCGCTAATAAGCACAAAACAAAGGAGCAGGTCCATTAACATACATGCACACACACTCCATTACACTGGCATTATTTTTAATGAGGGATGTTTGTCAATATGGCAGTCAGTCAGTGTGTTCTCTGCTCAGACTACTCCTTTAATTAACTGAGTAGAAAGGTATAACATCTGCCTGGGGTGTTCTGCAGAAGCTGTCTGCTCATTTCATAAAGAGAAGGTACTTGAAAGGGCTACATAAAGCACGGTGGCAAAGTTATGAAAGTGTAAAAGTACTTTTATGTGTTTTTCTTTGAAATGAAAGGCTCTACTTGTCTGAAATTATCCTCCGGTAGTTATCTCTCTAATGGCCCTATTGAGGGTGTCTGATAATAAACATTGCTCACCAAGCTTAGTAAGCACAAAATTTCACAAAAATCCAAGCAGCCCTAATAAGACTGTTTGATCGAGTACCCAAACAGAAGTGGCCAAACCTTGAAAGAAAGTCTGAATTGGAGCTGGAGACGTCTGTATCTGCTGTCTGATATGTGTCTTAATTGTTCTCAGGAGACTTCTGGTATCCTTCATTCTGATCCACACACTTGAAAACACCAAGAAAGCTTCTTACAGCATATATCTGATAAGATCGAGTCATAAACACTTTTCTCAAAGGTTCTAATACCAGACAAAAGACACTGGAGATCACAATACATCGTTTTAAACTATGTATGTGTATAGGTACACAGCAAGGAAGGAAAAGTATTTAGACCATTTTATTTTTGTTATATAATACAGTTTATATAGAGATCTGAAATGGAAGGAATGGTGGAATCAACTTAAGCCCTTAAATGGCGAGGGCCCACCAGTGGTCCAGCTTTATCACACACTTTTATAAGCTCAGCCAATTTGCATTGAGGTACCTGTTGTTACTGAATAATAAGCCTTAGTATGTAATAAGCGTGGGATTTTAAGGAGTTAAAACTGTATGTAATGGAATATTAGACGATTATGTCCTCTGATTAAGGGTACTGAAGATGTACCCTTGTAGGTACCACAGTGACAATTTAGTACCTTTTTACTGAGGGTGCAGTGAAGTGTGGAGGTGGGAGCATCATGATATGGAGCTGCTTCTTTGTTAACAATACAAGGAATTACATTTCATCAAAGCAAACATGAGTGGTGTGATGCACCACAATAGAGGTGAATTTAGTCTCATCAGCTGAGAAACTGAATCGGTGGAGAAGATAATGACCCCAAACATATAGCCAAAATAACTCAGCACTGGTTTCTAAAAAAGGGTGAAGGTGTTTGTGAATAGCCTAGCCAATCTCCTGACTTGAGTCCCCTTTAAAATTTATGGAACAATGATGAAATTGCAAGTTCATCAGAGGGACCCTCATAACCACAAGGCAGTAGTAGATAACTCTTGTTATCTCTTAGTTAGCATAGATATCTCAAAGCAGCTGTACTTGCCAATGATGGCTTTGCAACAAAAACCTAACCTAATCAGTTTGTGGCGTCTGAATCTTTTTTTTTTCCCACACTATCAATTTAAATAAAAATCTCTGTTTATGCCTATAAATACAAATTGTTTTGTTTTTATTTTCAAGTATGAGGTCTAAAGACATTATGCACTGGAGGTATATGATATAACAGGAACAAGAGTGTCTGAATATTTCTTTCCCTTCATGTTATTAAGCTTAAATTGAACAGATATATTCCACATTTTGGCATTCCTTGTATTATCAAAACATTTGGCTTGTGAGTCAAAAAACAGGACAATTTATTTCAACTATTTATTGGCAATAAGAAATCGCCTCTTATATAAGAAAGTGATAAGTAATAACTAAATAATAGCAAATGGATAATCTTAATTTAATCTGCACAAATGAAACACTTTTCACAGGACTTCAGCAAACATTTACAACCTTATAATAAGTTTACATTCATTTTTTTGTGTATGCTTTACTTCTCGCAAAAAGTAGTCACGAAAATGGCACATAGTGGATGTAATTTTCCATCTAAACACAAAGACAACAGCATGTTATCCATAGCCTGCACTGACCAGTTTGAGTGATACAATCCAATAACTTATTATTTCTCTAAACGTAAGTAAAAAATAGAGAGAGACTACAAACACATTTGAGCACACACAAAACCATACACGCTAAACACATTACAGCCTTCAGTGTGCAACGTTTTTCTTCATCATTGGTGTTGAGATGCCACTTGAAACACTTTTGTCCAAACTCTTTAAGTCACACATCATTGGATCCAGATCCTCACCATTATTTGACAGGTGAGCGGAGGTATGCAACAAACTGGGAAAGGTGCCCTGGCCCTCTTGCCTGGCACTTCCAGAGTAAATACTGCCTGGCATAAGTTCAAATGGTCCTTCAACTGAATCCTGAGGCACTACTTGGACTGTCTGATTAGGCTGCCAATGACCCAGGCTGTGCTGCTGCAGACTGCATGTGGTCAAGCATGGCCCTGATGTCCGAGCGATGGCTGTGTGGGCCTATGGCCAGGCGGATTAGTCCCTGCAGTGTAGACTGGAAAGAGGCTCATCATGAGGAAAATGTCCTGGAGGTGGTAGAATGTTGGCCTCAACATCATCACCTTCAGCAAGGTAATCCAAATCAGGAACATGAGTTCTAGGGTACATGTCATTAATGTCAGGGTACATGGAGGGCATTTGCACAAATTCATACTGAAGAAGGCTCTGAAATCCAGGAACCTGAACACTATGCATCCAGTCTGAGGTGTCCCAGTGGTAGTCTGTTCAAAGGTATGAAACAGAATTAAGGCAAAATATCACATTATGAAACAAGTAATATGCAGTGAATATTGAAATGTGAAATCATGAACAGTTAGGAGTATTTAACTAGTAGTTAAGGTATGCATGCCATGTTTAAATGATTCAAGAAAATGAATGCATCGTTTTAACCCGTTAATAAGCCAGGGCTCCGTCGGAGAGCCCAAAGTACGCACTTCCATAGCTTAACAATAGCTCCATTAGTTTGCCTTAAAGTCCCTGTAGCTACTGAAAAATAAACCTTGATTCTTAAGGGGTAAACAACAAAATACGTACATATTCTTCTTGAAAATGTTGATAAATTAATTATCTGATGTTTAAGAAAACCAATAGGGTCTTGATAGTTAGTGCTTATTGCCTATGGACTATGGAGACTGCTCTGACATTTCCATGCAATTTAAAATCTTGTTAAATCCCATGTTTAGACATCAAGGCACTCTTGGGGTCTGGGGTAGTTAGAAGTCAATGTGGAACAGTGGAGTTCATTCACAAGGAACCATTTAATTTTTGTTGTCAAGGCTTAGTGAGCTTGCTGTGCTAAGCCAATGAAGCATGCAAGGAAATTAGAACTCGTGCAGAAATCACCTCTGGGATTCTGGAGGTCACAAGCCTTATAATAGTCTTAAGACAGAGGAAGGAAAAGATAGGAAAAAAGATTCATTTTTTACAGCGTAGGATTTGAAACCACTTACGAACAGAAAAAGCCAGTAAACATACTTTTTATGCTCATGCCTAATGTATTACCCATGATATGAAATGAATAACTTCTCAACCTACTTATTAACAAAGTCCATCCTTGTGGAAGCTTGTAAAAGTAAGAAACGAAGAAATTAGAATGAATGTTTTATTAAGAACAACAGAAAAAAACTGTCTGCTGTGTACAAAATGGATATTAAATGGTTGTGATGTTGAAATACATGTGGCATTGCAACTAAATTGTTTGCACTGATACCATATTGGCAGCAATACTGGCACTTAAATACAGTGTTGGCAACAGAGAATACTGATAAAATGAAACAATTCCTAACACTCACCCACGCTACTGAATGAAGCAACATGGGGGTGGTGTAGGAGTGCTGTAACCATATTCTAAGGAGACGTACTGGCAGCAATATGACAGTTGAAATTCCACTTCAGTTTATTTCCCAATGTCATTCATTCAGGCTCAGTGGTTTTTATTCGTTAACACTGAGCACTGATTTCACTAAAATAAAATATTTTTCAAAAAATTCGGATTTATAGGCACCAATTGAGTAGTCAGAGTATTGGTATTGGTACTCAGTATTGGCAGATACTTGATCATCAAGTATCAATATTGGAAGGGAAAAAGAGATATCAGTGCATCCCTAATAAAAAGAAAGCTACTGTAAGGGACCACTGCAACGCTGCTTCTGTATATATTGTAACATTTAAACAATGACTGTGCACATGAATAGTTCTACAGAACACAAGACAAAGAGAAGTGACTTGCTCACGTCATTGAGGTCACGAGGCCACAAATTTCACATACACATTACAAACTATTTAACTAGAGGATCTTTATGGCACGAATCTCTGCGAACTTTTCACCACTTCTTTTCTCGTGTCTATTAAACACACTTACATTCGACCTTTGTCCGAGTGTGATCTGGGCTTGTGCCCAGGTTTAATCCATATGGGAGCTGAAGTGATCACCAAAAGAGCAAGAAATGTATCTTACAATAATTCCTCTGTACATCCTGCAGTCTTGTAAAACTTTTCACTTCAACAGAACCATTTTTATTTCTCACACTAAGCATCACTTGCTTTTCTTCTCTATTCAAATCATTATTTAAAAAACAGTCTGAGTGCAAAGAAAAGAACTAGGATGGCTACTTACTGTTATCATCCATATATTGGAAAGAATAAGCAAGGCCTTGGTTACTTCCTCTGTCATTGGCCATGTCTTCGTCTTTTGACAAGGAAGAGTTTGTGTCCCTTGTATTTTCTGGGGAAGAAAGGAGAACGTTTAGAACTGAGAGCTTTATATAACACTAGACTTTTTAAAAAAAAACTTAGTACACCTTCACAGACTCACCAAAAAATGGAGACTTACTTTTACATTTATGTCATCTGACAAATTCCCTGATCTAGGGCAACTTAAAATGGAAGTGTTACAGAGGGAGGCAAATGTAGCATTAGGAATCTTACCCAAGGACTCCTATTGGTAAAGCATGGTGTACTTGACCAGGGAGGGAATCAAACCTCAGTTTGTCATGCGTTTGGTGGTGGTGAGGCCCACTACACAACACTAACTGCTTCTATTACTCACATTTTATAGCTTAAAATAGTTGCTAATAACTTTGCACTGTTTTTTTTGTAGTTACTGTATAATAAACCTAATAATGTGGCTCTCTATGAAGGTTAAAGGCCTAAAGGGCAATTCCATATTTTTTTTTAATTTCTGCAAAATAAAATGGTTAAGATATAAACAAAGATATTCAGAGTGGTTTGAGGTGAAATATCCTGTTCTAAAGACTCTTACTAAATCATAATTGATTACAGTGGTGATGATTGGAACCGGACATCTCAAGAGAAAGTTATTACACAAAACGGGTACAAAATATGCTGCCTGATGCCTCAGACACTGTTTTATGATAATTTTTTGATACAATTTTGACCCAAAACAGTTTTTTAATCCATTCATGGCGGAGGGGTACAAGCAGAACAACGTAAGGCAAAATAGTAAAAAATAAAACTATATAATAAAAAAAGATAAATAAAAAATATTTACTATTATTTTACTATCATCAGCATTAAATACAAAAACTCAGAAGACACATGCAGGTTCACTGGTGGTTTTTGATGGTTTCTATCACCACTACTGTACAGAAATCTGAGTCAGCAAATTTAAACATTTCACATTAAACCACTCTAAATGCCTCTCCACTTAATTAAAAAGAAATTTTGAAAAATATTTGGAATTCCCCTTTAAATAAACTCTTTTTTTTGTTGTTTTGGCCTGAATCAACATTGGCTTACCACCTTCTTCATCCCAGTCTGGCTTTTGTGTGGAGTCACTGTTTGTAGGGGGCCGTGAGGCTCTGCGCTGGGGCAGGTTGGGTGCTACACTGCATACAGCCACAGACTTTTTTAGTCCAAATGTCACATCTGGAGTAAAGGAGCTCCCATCTATGTCCTTATGGGAGTCTGTACGGATGCTGGGATTATAAGAGAGGGGTTTCACAGGGACCTGTGGTGGAGTATCTGGAAAAGTGTCCCTGCGGGGCCGGCAGTCCAGATATGTCCTCTGGATATAAGCATCTACAGCTCTGTACTTTTCTTTCTCTTGCTCATCTTTACTAGGATCACACAATCCTGTACGGATGAGGACAAACAGCAAGGCCAAAACAAAGATGGCCGCCAAAAAAATGAGAATCCCCACCAGCTCGGCCCAGCCCATGTTCCAAGAAGTGGAGATAAACACATTGTGGACCTCATTCTCCATCTCACACAGCCTCCCACTGAAGCCCGGACTGCAACTGCAGTTGAAGGAGCCGTAGGTGTTCACACACCAGCCGCCGTTTAAGCAAGGCAGACGTAGGCATTCATCTACATCAGTCTGGCACCTGATCAAGACAATACATTTAAAGAAATCGTTGGACAAAACTAATTCAGTATTTACAACCCCATTTCCAAAAAAGTTGGGACGCTGTGAAGAATGTAAGTAGAACTAGAATGCAATGATATGAAAATCATGTAAACCATGTATTTTAAAGGAGAGTACTACAAAGACAACATATCAAACATTGGAACCAAGAAATTTTATTGTTTTATGAAAAATAAATGGCCATTTTGAATTTGATGCCAACCACACGTTCCGCAAAAGTAGGGGCCGGGGACATGTTTACCACTGTGTTCCATCATCTCTTCTATTAACAACACTGTAAGCGTCTAGGAACTAAGGAGACCAATTGCTGTAGTTTGTGAAATATTTTCCCATTCTTGTTTCATATAGGATTTTAGCCGCTCAACAGTTTTTTTGTCATATTTTTCATTCCATAAGATGTGACCTGTTGCCAATTAACCACCAGATTTTTTTTAGCATTACACAACTGTGCCTGCCTTTTTTTCCCCCCGTCCCAACTTTTTTGGAACGTGTTGTTAGCATCAAATTCAAAATGCGCAAAAATTATTTTTATTTTCATTTTGCACAGTGTCCATTTTGTCCATTTTTATATATAACAGAATGGCATTCACTGTCAGAAACCATAGAAGCAAATCTGTTTGCAAGTACCTAACCAATCGATACAGTTTTAGCAGGTGTATCATGATTTAGGCATGCAGTTTGCCCAATGCTAACTGGTGAATACTTCCATGAATAGAGTTCAATTTATGCCCCATTTCCTTTTTTAAAAGGAATAAAGTGACTGGTGTTTTTTCATTTCTGTAAAGAGTAAAGGGCTCTGAACTTTATCTTTAACAAAAATAAAAAATAAAATTTGCCCTTAAAACATCACAAAAACCCATAAAACACATTTAGCTTTAATATGGTGATTTTGGGCTATCCAACCTCACTGACATTGAATTATGAAATATATGAGATATGAAATATTCATCAATATCTTCCAGGAACATAATAATTACAATGTTATTTGGTTCATTTCCAAGCAATTTAATGTTGAAACAAACATTTTCTCTGTTAATGTATTTTATTTAATAAACATTCTATTTATTGTGATATATTCGACAAGTTACATCATCTTTTTGTTTACTGCAGAACAACCATGAAACAAATAAATATACTCCGTCTTATTTCTCAATTTACACACAAAAAACGTTTCATCTCCATGGTTAAAGCTGGATCATTCAAACTTGTTAGCAAAATTATTCTTAGAAAAAAGGACATATTTTAATCTTTTAATGTACTATAAACTATATGGTTATTAGCATGCAACATGTGCACCCTGTGATGCTAACCACCTAAATGACCAACCCTGTTACTTGCAATCTTGTTAGCTATTAAATTTTAAATCAGACTTTTTTCAAATATTTTAAATGAAAATAAAACAAAAATGACTTGAAATTAATATTTCAATGAAAACATTTTGATTAAACAATTTTTCAACTTTCTCTACTGCTCTATGTTTTATACGCTTTATTTTTTCAAGATTTTCGAGGCCTCACATGAACTCTATTCACAGAAAGTGACACATGTATACTGTATACAAGATAATATAATTAGAATTAAAACTGATATAAGTCCCCTGGGGCTTTAATTTCAAAATACAACAGATCTGATTCTATCAAACACATCATTTCCAAACAGTTAAATAACACCTAAGATCCAAAAATCTAAAGACACTGAAAGAGGAATGTAATGAAATGTAAATGAGATATTGATACAGACCTTTCTCCTTTGAACCCGGGTTCACATTCACAGACAGGCCCATCCAAGCTGTCAATACAATGTCCACCATTTCTGCAGGGGTTTTCCTTGCAGTATGGACCTACCTCACATCTTTAGTGACACAGACATTATTGATCAAAACTCAATAGTGTAATGAAGCACCCAATGATGCTCAGTGAGTATAAATTATTTATTCAAAAACAGCTAAATGTACTGTACCTCTGACCAGTGTACTGTCCTCGGCAGCGGCAGTAGTAGTCCTCATTATTCTGTATACATGTTCCTCCATACAGGCAGGGGTTGGAAACACAGGGGCTGATACTTAGCTCACAGTGATCTCCCACAAATAAACTATTACATCTGCAATAATAGCCTGCGAAAAGAGAAGCATTTAATCGTCTTAGCAATGGCTTCAACAGACAGTATACATGAAGAGTCTCAGGCAAAGAAAACTGTTCAACATTGTTTATGACTAATATGTGAGTTCATATGAGCACTGCCAAACGTCCAGAGACCATGCTTCATTTATTTAATTTCCAGTGACTACAGCCAGGAAGTTGTAAGTTATTCGTTTTTCAAGAGATGTTTCTGAGGATTAGATAAAAGATAATCAACTTGCATAAGGAGAAGGAAAGTTGAAAGAAAATAAGTGAAAAATACATTTGTTTCTAAAAATATAATAATAAAGAGAAGAGAAAATGTGACTCTGTGTCAAGACCAAGACCAAGTCAATCTGGAAAGGATCTATTAGGTCCTTAAACAATAGATTTATTTTAACATATACAACAGTGGATTTCAGCCTGTGGCCTACAGCCCCCAGTGTGCTGTGAGGGTACTGCATTTGTTTAATGCAACAATTAATCACAAAACTAACATTTAACCAAACATCATAAATACAATAAATATTGTTGATTATATTTGCAAAAATTAAACATTATATCAAGCTCACTGAATATTCTGGAAAAATGTTAGCAAGTTATATTGATATTTTTAGGTGTACAAAGTGAAACAAAAGAAATACAGCAGTGAATATGTAGTACTGAGCTTCACCTGCATGAGAACTGAAAACAAGTAACTACACCTGCTTGCTCAGGGGCCTTTTCAAATGAAACTTTGAAAACCAACAACTTACACCAATTTACAACATAGCAATCTGAACCTGGAGATTTAAGGCAGAACTGTGTTTGCAGCTTTCCTCAGCCTCACATTCAGCATTTGGTAGCTGCCAAATCAGCCATCTCATAAAGTAAATCAGAAAAAGACAATCTGATTGATTAAATCGATCAAAAAAATGTTTGTGGGCTGTGAACTGCAAAAGTTTGTGAATCCCTGATGCCAAGAAAGGACAGTTTTATTCTGTTTAATCTGGTCTTGTTGGTATTCAATCATAATTCATCTTCCAGTTATTTCAAATAGAGACTTCGCACTGGACTGGTCTTGACACAAATTTCTGAGTCCAATTTACTCTGAGACTGAGACAAGACTGGGTGTAAATGAGGTCGAGACTGAGACAAGACCAAAACCACTCAAGACTGAGACTGGATTCAAGTACTACAACACTAGCTGGTAGACCACCAAAACACTGATGAACAGCACTTAAAACATTCGTCTCTGAGAGAAATGAGAAAATTAAGCTCCATTCTTGCTTCAAAAAAAAATCCACAGGTGTTTCTGTCCATCCTTCTACTGTGTGAAGAACTCAATGCCATGAATCTAAAATAATGTGTAGCTGTAAAGAAGTAAATCTGCAAATGGACTGACCAACCCAGAGTCCTGTCATCAAAGGAAAAAGAGTGGACACAAAAAATATTGAAAAAATTGCTATTATATTTTGTGATATTATATTTAATCTGTTTTATTCTGTGTAATTTCCATGTATGTTTTCATGTTGTTTTTGTTTTTTGTTTGCTTTTTGGCTGGAAAATAAATACATATAAGACACTCTTTGCACAGTATTAAATTATACAATACTATATTGAATAGATGGGTTTACTGTAACATTGAAATAAATAGAAATAAACACTTAAACAATAAAAAAGCAACAAGATTTTTTTAATCTTGTCTTTTTAAAGATGGGAGATGTGAAAAGTTTGATTATTAATTCTCCTAGATGTATTTGAGAGTTCAATGTTGTGGTTTACTCTTAAACGACTATTTTGATCAGTGTTTGTGGAGCTCAGTCTACCTCCATTGAGCCTCTGAGAGCAGCTTCCTCCATTGAGGCAGGGGTTGCTTGTGCAGTCCTGGTCTGGTGTTAAACTCATGCCACAGCCTGGAGTCACTCCTACTGTGTCCTCAACCACAACCCCTGAGAGGCTTTCTGACTGCAGGAACAAACTCTGTCCATTAAACAGCACTGTGTCCACACAACCCTGCAGGCTGCCAGAGAGGGGCAGACTGCGCCTCGGCCTGGAGCCCAACAGGCCTGCATGTCCGCCCAGGATCACCTGCTTGTCCAGGCCAAGGCAGGGCAATGCACCAGACGAAATACCTGATGCAGAATGGAGGTGGTCCAGGACCAGCCTGGCACGGTTACCCTTTACCTCCAGTTCCACTGAGTGCCACAGACCATCATTCACCTCAACACTGTGGACAGACATGGTGACAGGCCCGCTCCCACAGTCAAACTGACACTGCAGCCTGCCTCCTACCACCTGCAGGCCAGAAAGAAATCAGCAAAGCATGGGCATTTTGGGAAATACAGGGAAAAATAAAACATAAGAAGTGAAATACAGCACATTTTTATACATTTGTGTATGTATTTTTTACCAATAGGTTGAAATTATATGTTTGTCAGCAAACAAATAGAAACTGCATGACAATTTGAAGAAAAATGTCATATGTAAGTTTGTGCCCTGTAAAGGATGAAGAAAACATGTAATCTGACCACAGGCTTTTCAACCTTTGCAAACAAGCATGGTTCTGATTGTGTGCCCTGTATAATGCCTTATTCAAAAAGTAATCCAGGCTGAAATGCACAGAAAAACATATTAAATTCAGTTTGAATTTAGTATTAAATTGAAATTTTCAGGGACACCGGAAAAATTCTTGGACGCGTGGATCCCCTTGAAGACTGTAAATTTGTTTCCTGAAAACCAGGAACAGGAACCCACATCTTTTACTCCAATAACTGCTACAGATACTTTTTATCATTCCACCATGAATAACTGGCTAAACTGCTGTCGGCTGAATGCTCTGTTTTATGTAACTGTGCTCATTGTTGTGGTGAATTAAAAACAGAATCTTTTCGAGTTCACTTTATATAGACCATATGAACTGGAAGGTCATATTTTTTGTTAAAAAAGCATGGTAAGTTTATTTGTGATAGGAGCTGTTTACTACATACTATATGTCTAGAAAGCAGGCTTTGTCTGTTGTCGATGTCTAGAAAGCAGACTGTGTCTGTTGTTGATGTCGAGATAAAAGACTGTGTCTATTGTTGATGTTTAGAGAGCAGGCTTTGTCTGTTGTTGATGTCTAGAAAGCAGACTATGTCTGTTGTTGATACTTAGAAAGCAGGCTTTGTCTGTTGTTGATGTCTAGAAAGCAGGCCTTGTCTGTTGTCAACGTCTATAAAGCAGACTGTGTCTGTTGTTGATGTCTAGATAAAAGACTGTGTCTATTGTTGATGTTTAGAGAGCAGGCGTTGTCTATTGTTGATGTCTAGAAAGCAGACTTTGTCTGTTGTTGATGTCTAGATAAAAGACTGTGTCTATTGTTGATGTTTAGAGAGCAGGCTTTGTCTATTGTTGATGTCTAGAAAGCAGACTTTGTCTGTTGTTGATGTCTAGAAAGCAGGCCTTGTCTGTTGTCAACGTCTATAAAGCAGACTGTGTCTGTTGTTGATGTCTAGATAAAAGACTTTGTCTGTTGTTGATGTCTAGAAAGCAGGCCTTGTCTGTTGTTGATGTAGAGAAAGCAGGCTTTGTCTGTTGTTGATGTCTAGAAAGCAGAATGTGTTGGTTTTTTTTGTTTTCGTACCTCCAGAAGGCTGTAACCTCTTCCTTTCACAAACATCACTGTTCCATGGCTAGAAAAAGTTTTTAACCTCAAAGAAAACTTCATTTCTGCTCTAGTGCTCTTCCTCAGATGATACTTGATATAGCTGTTCTCACTGAATGTCATTATTGCTCCTCCTACAACACAAACCAAAAGGAACATCAGTGGAGTGACACTCTGTATCATCAGTAAGCTTGTCCAAAACCTCTACTAATACAACTACTTTAAAAAGTACATACATGCTTTCATATGTCAGTGAAAAAGTTGGAAAAATGTCTCTTTTCTGTTGTCTTTTTTTAGGCATGGCAGTGAAAACAACTGGTTTAAGTTAAATCAGCTTTGCCCCAAGTGAGAACAGTGTGCCAGAGATGGTCTTCAAGAAAGTTTGATTTGGAGAAGGCCAAAAGGTTGCCTTAACTCCCCCTACCCCTTCACACATTCAGAGAATAAACACTTGTTTTTTTTCTCTCAAGATTTGCTTTCCAAATCCATTTCACAACAAAACATACAGATCAATGTTATAAAACAAAACTTTCTATTATATAGAAAAGAGTCTATGACTCTTAACACCACAGTTTAACACCACGCATCACTAACCACAATGCAGATGTAACAACACACATGTTGCTGCCAGTTTTATGCTAATGGCAGAAATAGATGATTATAAAGAAGTCATCACAGTATTTAAAGAATACAACATTCATCAGCAGTCTGATGTTTCCACATACATTCAGAAAAAAGGCATGAGTCTATCATTGGGTCAGTACCTCTCTTGTCACTGGGATGGTATCCACAAGGGTACATCTCAATACCTTTAGACAGGGAACATTATTGTCCCATAATCCACTGAAATTATATTTTCTAAGTTGTATTGCCTCCACACACCATGACTCGTCTCCAGGCTTTTTATTCTGTTTTGAAACATTAGTTTATGAAAAGGTACAAATATGTACTTTTTGCCTGGTATGAACTTATTTAAGGTGCACAATTGGACCTTAAAACCACTGCTGTACATTTAAAGGTACATTTACATTGTTTGTACTTTGATAAATGAAAAATGTACCTGCACAGTACGTTTATTTCTAACAGGGTATTGGACTACTGACCAAGTGTGAAAATATAAGGCTAACAAGCTTTTGTCTGTTTGGCCCTCAGCCCAACATTATCATAACACTTTGGCCACCTGAGACAGAAAGTTTGTGCACCCTGTTGTAGAGGGCATGCACACATCCTGCCATAGAGATTCAAATGACAGCTGTAGGTGAGTGAAAGACTGAATGAGCTTACTGAATGAACTTCAGTCATCTCCTCAGTGATTAACACTTAAACACCTCATGCATTCTATTTAAGCAAAAGCTGTCATGTTTGTCACCCATTATTTAAATACCTACTTAGCTTAATTACTCATGTAAGAGCTGCACTGCCTAACAAGTAAAGCTGCAATTCATGCATGATCAAATGACTGGCGTATTATTTCACTTAATGAGTCACTGGGACACTGCACTTACTTCATAAGTGTCTGCTAATTGTTATTGATTACATGAGTTAATTTCTCTCTATAACTCTGCACCTGCAGTATTTGATCATGACTGAAGATGCTTTCATTTACCTGAGCATTTTGCTTTTTTGCCCCATGGACAAACACAGCGATATTTGTTCTCTCCTTGAAGAGCCACACAACGATAACCCTCTGGACACTGGTTACTAGCACAGCCTTGAATCTGATCTGCACATTTTCCATCTAAAACAAACAAGAGAGAAAGAAAACACAGCAATACAGACACAGCATAGGTGAGGTCGAATTTCTGTACCCCAATACAGATACAATAAGATAAAAAAGCTTGAAAAGATGAAGATGGGATGAAGACTCATTTAGAAGCCCATTCTAACTCAGAATGCCATCTGAGGATTCAGTTTGTACCTTTGCAGAGACAGCTGGGAGTGATGTGGTGATGAGGAGTGATGTAGCTCACTCTGGCCGTGCTGTACACTGCCATGCTGCTGGAATCCAGGGTCACCACCTTCCTGCACATGTGGTCTGGACATTCAGCGTTAGAGCAGTAGCGGGTCACAACCCTCACCACTCTCAGGCCACTCAGCTCCTGTAGAGCTACGCTGGAGGTGTTGAGGTTCTGCAGGAGGGGCTCCAGGGAAGAGCCAGCACCTCCAGACTTCTCCAAGAACATCAGCACATCCAGATCACCCTCAGGCTCAACGGGTTGCAGGCTGAGGATCTGCATGTCGCTTCTGTGGGCAAATTTCATCATTTTGAGGCTCAAGGCAAAGATAAGAACAAGAACAACTGCTACAGTAATGCACATACATATAAGATGAAAAATAATTTGCTTCTTAATCAGTAGAGTTGTAGATGGTATGAAAGCCTTCAGTGAGACAATGCCAACCGTAGTCTAATTCTGCAGGATCCTCAGACCAAGTAGGGTTTGGGTGTCTGGTACCACAGGTACCAGACAATGCCTTTTGTCTCAGTCAACCCTTTAATTTTATTTAAAGAAACTATTGTTTTATGTAGTGCACTACACTGTAGTGGTGGCTATTAAGGTAATGCAGTGCCTTTAATGTACTTACAGAATATTAGTTTATTTTATATATTAGTTGTCAGAATATTAGTCCCAGAATATTAGTTTGTCACATCTTTAACAGTACTGAAAATATTCACTGTAGTCATCTTAGTGCAAAGTCATTGAAGAACCATTTTATGTTCTTTGGAGAGCCATTTTTGGAAGACAGATGTGAATATGAATTACATTTTAAAAATCTTTAAAATGTAATTTAAAATCCATATGATGTAAAGGTTTGTCACGATTGGCCCCTCCTGTCCTGTCCATGTGTTCGTGTTGTGTTTTGATTTTCCATGTGCATTTGTTGTATTTATCCTCCCAGTTCAGGCCCCTTGTTTTCAGACCCCGCCTCTGACTGTTCCCACCTGTGTTTCAACCTGTATCCTGTTATCCCTTGTTAGCCCTCTTGTATTTAAGCCTTGTGTTTGCCACTTGTGGTTGTTGGTCTTTCTGTTGTATGTATTGTTTAAAGCGTATGTATGTTTGACATGTTGGATGTATTATTTTCTGTGTTCTAGTCTGTTTCGCTGTTTATCATGTCTGTTCCCCAATCTGTTCATGTTGGCTCCTTGACTATGGACCTAGGTGGCTGCTTACCTCTGTTTAGTGTAAAGTCCAGCCCTGCTGTGGATGCTTCGGATTGCTCTCTGGAAGTTCCTCCAGTGCTCCTGGATGAAGTCCTCAGCAGTGATGGCAGCAAAACGCACAGACACGGAACCATCTAGCATCTGCTGAGTGACCTGCCGCACATGCACCGTGATGCTGGCTAAGGAAGAGAAGCGGCCATCGCTGACCGACACATTGAGTGGGTAGCGGCCCACATCCAGCCCCCGCCGGGCCAGCAGCCGGCCATCAGAGCCAGATACAGAGATCAGGTCATGGCCTGGAGGCTGCAGGGTGTATGTGAGCGTATCATGCTTGTCAAGATCAGTGGCGTTGACTCTTCCCAGAATGCCTCCTGCAGGGTACTCCTCTCCTTGGACCAGAATGAACACATCCTGAGGAAGAACAGATGGAGGATACAGACTGGTCTGTGCCACACAAATGTTGAGAAGGGCAGATGACTGGAGAGGAGGTTTCCCACTGTCGGAGACCTGACAATAAACAGAAAATACAGGTATGGACATTTTATTAATGAGAAAAAAAAAACAGTGACTGTATGTAGAGCAAAGTGCTCTACATACAGTCACAAGCAAAGATATGGACACCCCTGTTCACATTTCATGCTTTTTGAAAGCACATTTACTGTTTAATTGGTGAATTTGACACATTGGAAAAAATAAAACACAAAAAATGCCAGAATGTAATTCAAACACTGTATAAAAGTAATCTGAAGGAAATATATTGTGTTGATGTAATATATTTTATTCATGTGGAAATTACGCACATATTTAAATAATTAAAAAACTTGATTTAAATATGTGAAAAAAGTGCATAAAATAAATAGGAACTGTGCTCTAAGATCTCCAGAAAAAAGTTGTATTTAAGTGGGGATGTATTATTTTCTCTTAGAAAAGTAACAAAACATAATTTCATGTAGTTTCGCATATGACTGTAATTGATAACATCAACATACAGGGTAAATACAAATATGACATAGATCTATGACCACCCTACATGCCTAGAACATTTATAAACACCGGAGTAGAAAAGCATGTTTTAACTCTCGACTTTAAAATGGTAATTTAATTGTTATTATGTCTATTTTAAATAGTAATAGATTTAACATGAACTAATTAATTTAGCTTTAAATTGCTAAACTGGGACTGATAGCTACATGTTAAAGCTACACTGAAAAAAGTAATGCGCTTTGAGTTCCCCTAAAAAACAGTAACATCCAGGCTTTTTTTCCAGCAAGGCTTAAGTGTTGCACTATCAAAAATGTATAATAAAATACACATGATTTGAAGTTTTGCTGTGAGTTTTGCTGATTTGTTTTTTGTGCTGTGTTTATATCTGAGGAAAAGTGGGTAGGAAGCCATTAGCTTTTATCACGGTTGTGTTTGTATGGTGTAATAGTTTGTACATGTTGTTTGTTGTTGCTCGGTGTTCAGTCCTAAAGTTTTGGTTGTTGACTTTGAATTTAATTTCAGAACAAGTGTGCATATATGTATGAGTGGTGGTGTGCGGTGGGTGGGGGGTGGTGGGGGTTGTTCTGTGTTTACGTGTTTGTGCCACTATAAGCACACATAGCGTCCAAAAGTCCAAAAATTTGTAATAAAAAAAATACATGACAGGTAATTGAAGAAATATTTAGGATTCTGCACTATTTGTAGGTCACAATTCAAATTTAAATGAAAGGCCTTTGCACAAAAAGGTCAGACTGTTCGCTACATATTCGGTTTCTTCTCAGGTGGATTAGATCTTTTACAAAAACTTGTGGAAGTGTGGACTTGTCCATGCCAGCTCAAGCAAAATAGGGAAGTATCAAATCCTGAGAAAATTTGAAATGCATGTAAATTTCCAAGATTGTACTTTCATATTGTTATGCTGACAATATCACTTGCAATGAAGAACATTATATTTCCACATTTTCACAAGTGGTCTCCCCCACTGTATGTGTGTTTTAGCTGGACCCTTGTGGCTATTGTGAGGCGCAAGTTAGCTAAAAGTTCACATTACATAATCTGTCTGACAGAGAGAGATTCAGTTATTTTGTGAAAATTAAATGAAAGTCATTGATTAGATTGGCTAAGGGTAAATTAAAGATTAGGAAAGTCCAGTTCAGTAGTACAGCAAACGAAACAATGTATTTATAGGCACCAGTGCACGTTAGCATTAGAATGGCTCACCTTTTTTTCAGTGTTTTCCAACCTTGAAGCATTGTTTGAGTTTGAACCCTCCACCCCACCTAAAACTGTACTGTATGTTTCAAATACACTTTAAAACACAAAACAATGCACTGTAATTTAAGACTCTGTGTATGTGTTTGTACATTAAAACAGACTGTTTTAATGAGACACCCTCAAAAGTGTAATTTAAACACTGTATAAAAGTGAGTTATCTAAAAGTTGTAATAAAAGTGCTGATGTATTATATTTCATATGTGGAAATTATGCACACATTTGACTCAAGTAAAGTTAATGCATTACTGTTTTTTTAACATATTATTTAAAAGTCATGTTGAGATTCTTAAACTAGCAGGTCATTTTAGCTTTTCAACAGGAGAGGGCGCTCTGGAGATGTAAATCTTAGTTTGAAAAGAAACCCACTCTGCATTTTATAAAGCTGGATTTTTCCATTTTCATGATAACATCACAGAGAATTCCACATCTTTCAATTATTGAGATGTAAACAAAATCATTCAGAGTGGTTTGATATGAAATGCCATACTGCATGGCAGCTTATCAGCATGGATTTCTTTCTAATGGAGGGGGTAGGAAGGAGGGGTCACAACATCTAATACAGTCATAAAACAAAGGCTGCCATTTTATTTGCTAGACAAAACAACCAGTGAGCTTACCACACGTCATCAGAGTTCTTATATCTAATGTTGATGATTGTAAAATAGTTTTAAAGTTTTCCTTGGGTGGTATTTTGCACTGGAATGTCCTACTGGTATAATTTAGGTGAAAATTGTCTCAAAAACATCATAAAAATGTCTCAGGGCTCAGGCAATGTATTCATAACTTTCTGTGTGAACTCTCACAAAAAAGGTACTAAATTTCTCACTGGGGTGGTCCCGTCAAGGTTACATTTTCAGTACCTGAATCTAGGGATCATAATTTATAAATTTGTATTGACTCCACATACCCCGTCTTGTCTCCAGGCTTTTTTTATGTTATTGTTCTGCTTTAAAACAATAGGTTATGACAGTGTGGTAGCTTTCAACACTCAATTAAACTCTTTGACTTCTGGTCATAACCACTGTAAACAATTCTGACTTGCTGATTTTCTCTAGAATGGAGTTTCTCTGAATCACTTTGTTTACACTGCAGAAATTCAGAAAATCAGTGGAATTCCCCTTTGAGCCTAAAGGCAAGTCTGTCTGAGCTGAGAGAAATTCTTATTGGACAATCCTCAACTTTGGGCTTAAGTTATCTGGCTCAATGCTTTGTGAAATACTCCCTTGGTCTAATAAATGGCATTGTTGTTGGTGGTGGTTTGGACAAAAGATTAAGGGCTAGAATGATATGTTAGGTATTTTTTGCCACTTACAAGAGATTTGTGTAACTCCATATGATTCTGCGCTTGTTTTAATATGTAATCTCAAATAAGAATTTCAGGCTAAAAATCTCACCCCCCAAAAATCACATTCTGCACTGTTAAACAGCAAACAGATGTGTCCTCACCTGGATGTGGAGAACATACTGATCCTTTTCTGAACTCCTCAGAGATGTTGTGGTCCTAATGACTCCCTGCTGGTCTATGCTGAAGGATTTTCCCTCGTTGCCCTTCAAGATGTTGTAGGAGAAAGGGGGGCCATTTTGTGGGGCATCTCTGTCGCTCACACTCAGCTGGAGGACAGAGGCCCCTGCAGGCAGGCTCTCCTGAGAAAGAGAGATAGAAAGAAAGAAAAACTCATTCAAACAAGCCAGGAGGGATCATCACATCCGCTCTTGCTGAAAGCTCAGTCACTCATGGATGTAGAGAATAGAGCAGTTTGTCAGCTTCAATTTGACCCATTCGCTATGATAGCATGGCTGTACCTGGATGATGAGGCTGTAGTTAGCCTGCGAGAAGACAGGGGGATTATCGTTCACATCAGCCACTGTCATGTTGATTGCTGCACTGCTGGATTTGGGGGGATTTCCGCTGTCGGAGGCCAGAACAGTGAGTTTGTACCCACCAACCTAATTTAAACAAAGACGGAAAAAAGAACTTAACTGAACTCATCCTCAGCTGGTGTGAGCAATTAAAACACAGCAGGTAGAACACAGTTAAGACTTCAAACAGTTCAAAGTCTAGCCTGTCTCAAAGTGAGTCAGCACTTGTCTTTATTAGAAGGCAAGGAGAGAGGAAAGTTACTCTACAGTGAGTTTGGGAAGCTTTACCTTTTCTCTGTCTAATTGACGCGCCACTTTCAGTACACCACTGACTGCGTCTATGATGAATGGACTGTCTTGGTTTCCATCCACAATGGAATAATGGATGAGGTTGTTTGAAGGCCCATCAAAGTCATTCGCCATTACCTAAAAAGATTAGTGAACATCATTATAGCACATATAAACAGCACTGTGTAATGCTGTTATAATTATGTAGTTCTGACCACACATTTTAACTGTTCAGAAGTGCAGAACAAATCAGTTTAACTGCACCAATTTCACAATACAGTACTGTATGTATTTTGGTTTATGATTCATGACACAATATATTTCCAATACAGAAGGGAAAAAGGGGAATCTTCACAAACATAACAAATTCTAGGACCTAACTTGAAAAATTCGATGTCTGGTTGAATCAAATAAATCTGAATTATACATCTGAACTCATGTAAACTGATGTTTAGTAACATTTTCCAGTTTATATTACCAAGTTTTCATTACAACAAGACAGTAAAATAATTTGATGCAAAATCTGTAAATAATGTTTGTGTGTGTGTGTGTGTGTTTGTCTTTCTTTTAACATAATCAATAAACTGTTGTCATATTTAAAAGCTAATAATTAAATCATAATTCACAATTTTGCCTCATCACAACACAGTGACACATTTTTAATTGTGCTGTGTCACATGTAGTTTTCATTCACTTACTTTACAAGGTGTATAGAAGGAAATCATAACAGTAAAAAGTAAAAATTAAAGAGATTCAACTGTTAAAAGTAACACAAACCTGTATGGCTCATAAAAAAGAAATATGAATAATGAGAAATAGTAGTGACACACTGAGGTGTTAATATGCACATTGTAACACCAGCACCCCTATTAGGTCCTATTATATCACTGTCACACGATGAGTTAAGAGCACTCACAGTTAGCACAGACCAGCCAGGTAGTGAGTCTTCACTGACTACAGCTGAGTAGAGCTCCTGGCTGAATACAGGACTGTTGTCATTGACGTCTGTGAGGTGGACGGTAACAGTGGCTGTGTCGCTCAGAGTCTCCTGGCCTCCAGCAGTGGCCTTCACTGTCAGGTAGTGCTCTCGTGCTGCCTCATAATCCAGCGGAGCAATCACAAAGATGTTGCCTGGAGACAGAGAGAGGGTACTGGCTATAATTCCAGAGACTTGACTCCTCCTGTGCATATAAACATGAGTGTGTGAAGTTTCTGGGACAGGCAGGAGGATGTGGGCATGTGAGCAATGATTTCCCCACAAAATGTCCCCACAATAACAGAGAAACATGAAAAAAAAAAAAAACGACACTGTGAGGACTGTCTAGTCCTCATTAAAAAAAAATTCTATCAATTATTCAACAAAAAAGCCATCCTTTCCTTTTCAGTACTTAGGTTAAGTTTAGGTTTAACTTTAGTTGTAATCGCAGTATTTAGCATGTGCATCAAAAGTTTGGGTGCACCCTTTCTCTGTCTGCAATTTTAATGTTTGAGTGTTTTCTGGCACTTTGCACCAGTAAAGGTGTTATTGATATAAAACAACAATTACTTTAGCTGTTTACTCATACTTATATTTTTCAGTCCTAAGCATCACGATTATTGTTTTGTAACTCTGGCTAAATGTCCTTAGTTCAGCTAAATTTCAATTAAAAGCTGGCCAAGATGAACATTTGGTCTTTGGTTTCTGTAGATTTTGTCTAATTTGGCTCCAATTCATTTAATCCCACTGTTCAAAACTGACTCAAATTTACTTCTGAGTCTGCAAAGCTCTAAAAAGTTGATGTGTTTTCTACTGAACAATAAACTATAAATTCAGTTGTTGATTGATTTGATTTCACATGATAATTTTAAGGTGTGTTTGGTACTAGTCCAGTGACCAGAGTCATGTACTTGAAGCGTGCACTTCAGAACGATAATATCTGCACTGGAGCTCCACAAAGTAAAGTTAAACTTGCTGTAACACAGGTAAAAACACCATATTTGATACATGCAATCTTCAAAGGGTCTATTATTGTTATTTTAATAAGACTGTACTTCCACATTTACAACATGCTCACAGACAATCCAAATATGTGAACAGTCACAGACTGGTGCACATGCTTGAGTATGAAGACCCAACAAGACAACATGCAGCATTTGCATCATTACATCAGTAAGCCCTGAAGATTCCCATTAAAAAAAAAAAAAACTTACATGTTCACTAACTTTTCCAAAACATTTTCTGAAAAGGCATACATTTTGTGTCATGGAGCTGTTTTTAAGGAGTAAAATTCATGTGCTCTCATGGCTGGGAGAAATTTGTCATTAAATGCATTACTGTCTTCAACAGCACAGCAATCACATTTTAGAAGTTTTCTAATTGGACAGTTTTCTTTTCTTTTGACAGTTTGAATGCTGATGAGTGCTGACATCACAACAAGGGGATAACATGTGTGGGGTATGGATTATTTCTAATGTTAAGGAACAACATTCTTGAATCGTTCCACTACTTGCCCACACGGCCTTTCCCAGTGTGGTCAACCCCTCCCCATCTTTACTTCTGAAAGATTCTCTGGGATGCTCTTTTATACTCAGCCTGTTACTAACCTGTTGACAATTAACCTAATTGTGAGATTCCAGGTGTTTTTTAGCATTACAAAGCTTGGTAACAGTTCATTTGGATGGTCCACTGTAGATGCTTTGAAGATGTTGAGTCCTTCTTTAACACTCAGTTACATATCTATTGAATGAGACTGAACTTGAAGTTGTGTGTGAAAGAGTATATTAAATCTAATCCTCACCCTAAACCTAACCTCAAAGCAAAACCTACACCTACTCCTAGACCTAACCCTAACCTTAATGTTGTTGATAATCAACTATCACCAGAAAGTTAGTTAATGACATAAGTATCTGTAGATCATCTAAAGAGCATAAATAAATGGTGACCCAAAACGTTTGGGTCTTTTGCTTTAAGACCCATTTTAAAACATGTTCCTGGCTCAATACTCAAACTGTGTTCTATTTTCAATTAAATATAGGGTTTAAATGATTTGTACATCACTGCATTCAATTTTTATCTACATTTTGCACAGTATCATATATTTTTTTGGAAATAGGGTTGTAATAAATTATTGTAAACTGACAAAGAAATCATTTCTTAAAATGCCTCAGTGTTTCTAAGCTTGTGACCAGCAGTACATACAGTTGCCCCAAAAAGTATTTGGACAATTCAATGATTTAACAATTGGTAAAATTGGAAAAGAATTCCAACCAGACTGCCCTAAGATCACTGTAAAGCTCACAGAAACACTAAAGGTCTGGAGCTGTTTTTCTTACAGTAATGTCGGTGAGCTTGTGTTCATTGATGGGATCATAACCTCAGAGGTGTATAAAGGCATTTTGGATGCAAACCTGCAGAGGTCTAAAAAGATTCAACCCTAACAATAATGACAGAGACACACTAGCTGCCTTTTTAAAGAACACTTTGCCAAAATGACATTGACAGTCCTAGAACAGTCTATTTAAAATAAATGCCACTTTCTTTGATTTTTTTTCTTCCTAACACAAAAAACTCCATACAAGTATGGCACAAATACTCAAATACCTTTTGGGGCCACTGTATGTGCATGTTTAAACCAGTGTGTTGGTACCTGTTTGGGAATCGATGCTGAAGGCTCCCTGCTTGTTGCCACTGGTGATGGAGTAGCTGGTCTGGGCATTAGCCTGTGCATTGCTGCTAGCAGCAAAGACACTCAGAAGCAGGGTCCCCACGGCAACATCTTCAGGAACAATGGAAACATAGTCCCTGTGCTCAAACACCGGAGGGTGGTGATTAGCGTCCAGTACTGTCACCTCCACAGAGCTAAGAGTGGAGAGCGTCCGTAGGGAGCCATGATCTGCAGCACGCACTTTCAGCCTATACCCAGCCATCACCTGCCTGCTCAAAGGCTTCACCAAGCTGATGATTCCAGACTGCTCCTCAATAGAAAACAGACCTCCAGCAGAGTCCTCAAGCAAATAACTGATCTTACTGTTCAAGCCTAAAAACAAATGTCAATGAGAATCTTTATAAGAAGTTGCAGGTATCGTCATTTATAACAGCATAATGTTATATGACATCAATTTGTCACTTGTAGCTCATTGATGAAAGTGCAGATTGTCAACTTTCAATTCATACGTTTGTGTAGGTGAGGAGATATTTTATGCTGATTTGAATTTCATGAAAAGTTATTTGTAAAAAAGCATTTTTCAATTTTTCCTGGATTTTTTTTGCTTGCAGTCAAAACATACAGGAAAAATAAAAAAGTGCAGGCTCAAACCTGTCTATACAGAATCTGAATCAAATATGAATGTAATTCACTGTACCCTTGAAAAAAAGTAATAACTCACATCTTACCAGGATAAAAGAATTTCCCCGTTGTGGGACTAATTAAGGTCTATGTTATCTTATCTTAAAATAGTACTATAATTAATGGCCTGTAATATTTATGCTGGAGTTAATGTAATAGTATCCACACTTTTAGAAACATCTACCTTGATTGCAAAGTCATTTGCTTCAATTCACTCAGCTGTCAACTGAGAAATTTCAGCAGGACAAATCAGAAATTGGGCTGGACAGCTGACCAGCACTAACAACAATAACAACATATGGCCAAAATGTGCACTTTACCATAAACCTAATTAGATGCAAACAGATCACACTGCTATTATTTTTGCTCACTAAACTCACTGGCCACTTCATTAGGAATAACTTTATTGGTCGACTATATATGCAGACAATCACATACTGTAGCCCTGTTGCCATGCACAATTTGTCAACTCCATCCATCATTAGTCAGTTTCTGACCACAGGACTTTGTTTTCACTTATTATTTGGGTGGTGGATCATTCTCAGCAGAGTAGTGACACTGACATGGCACTGCAGGGGTTCCCAAACTAGGGATCACTATTTTTACAAATGGTGTCATGGGAGAAACTGAGATTCTCCTGGGTTTTTTTCCTTATTTTATCATTTTCAAAACTCATGTAGAGTCAAAGTCATGAGACAAAGTCACATGTATGCTTATATTAGTGTTGCAGCATTGCAACCCCTGGTTCCTATTACCACCACTATAAAGAAATCATCAGTATATTTCCATATAAAGCAGCATTTTGTGTCAAAGCACTCTAAATTACTTTCAATGATTGAGTTATACAGAAATGCTGAAAAGCTGGTGGAATTCCCCTTTAAAAGGCATTTACAGACCACTTATATGAAAAATCTTTTTTTCATAGGTCGCTTCCCCAAAACATTTATGGACCCCTGCTTTTCTTCTGCGCAGCTGTTCTTTAAACATATCAGTGACACTGCTAGTTTGAGGGTGGTCCAGCACTCACAAATAGCCACCAAAGAAGGCCTCTGTGGTCAGAAACTAGACTACAGGACTAGAGGTTGGCTAACACAAATTGTGCCTCAACAGATAAGCTAGTTTCTAACTGTATACCAGTGAAGGAAGGAGTTTATAATGAAGTAGCCAGTTAGTTGGGATAAAACATAGAAACGTGGTTTGTTTTCTTCTAATTAACAGTTTATGGTCAAGTACACACTTCTGGCCATATGTTCATTACTTCACTGCAGTCCAAGTTGTTAGTGTTGCTCAGCTGTCCAGCTCTATTTTGTCTGACTGATTTTTCCTGTTGAAATTTCTCTGTTGACAGCTGAATGAATTGAGCCTAATCACTTAGCATTCTCCAGTTTCATCAAGCAACATTCATAAATAAATGCTGTTCATTTTAATCCACTCTACACTGGTATATATGAGCACGAAGAATAAGGCCGTGATTAGAGATATCCGCCCGGGCAGTTGTTTACACCAGTGATTAGTGCACACAATAGTGTTTTTGAAAGACAAAATGATTGCGGGCTTTGAAGAGAATGTATGTAATGGGGGATGGAATGTGAGCCTATAACTTCCTCTTAGCACAGACAACACATATCAATCCATTTACCATTTTTATACCAATCCCAATATTGAAACTTATCTACCTATATTTTCTTTAAAAACTACTAAGCTTAAAAAAATGTGTTATTTTTAGGTGCAAAGTAAATCACTGACTTGGCTTGTAGCTCAATCATTCACTCATTCACATTTAGCAGGCTGAAGATTCTCCAAAGAGGGAGTTATTAGCACTCCAGTAGCTTTTGGTTCTTAATAAGACTGGTGGTTTGCACCAATTGATGCACTTCACTTAAAGCAGTGTGGGGGTGTCATGTTGGCTGGCCGCTAGCTCACTCACTGTCCATAGTGGCGCTGATTCTAGCTTCAATGGCAACAAAATCCTTGTTTAATTATAAGGGATAAAGAGAGACTAGAAAATGGTCAAGTAACATTTAATTATGACTGTTTTTGAACCAACATGCAACACTAATGTCATAAGTGGACCTTAAGGAAAATATTAAAGAATATATTAAACTATATTGTATGATCATACAACATCACATTACATAATGTGAGTGTGGCTTTTTCTGATAGATTTGTTACAGAATTGGATCTGATACATTCCTTTTATTTCTCCCTGATATTTTAATATTTTCTGCTGCTGTCGGTCTGATACCGATACCAGGTGTGATTGCAGTGCTTGACAGACTAAACAAGTAAGATTGGACACTGATGTCAGATTTAAATGACAAAGAGCTGTTTGCGTGATCCTCTCAAACTCAGCTTGAACCTGAACTGCAATAAGAGCATAATTGTTCACTATGCAGGAAACAAGCAAACACAGTAAGAGATTATTTTCAGGACGAGGCTGGACGGGAATGCTGTTGTGAGCAGAGTGTCTCTCCTAACAAAAGAGAGCACAGAACAAGCACCATATGAGCAGAAACTGCTCCAATCAATCACCCTCCACAGCAAGCAAATATGTGCACCACAAGCACAGCAATTTCTCATTCTCTACCATCAGAAGAAACCAACAGAACAAATTCCACTTCCAAAAAACACAGATATAGTCTATAGTTCTTACCATTATTTTGTTGTATTATTTAAATCTAATTATATAATTGCATAATCAATGGTAAAGAATTGCAATTGTATGAAAATGGTTGGGGACCCCAGGTCACATTTTGTTAATATTTTAAGTAAATGGGGCATGTGCAAAAGTTTGGGCACTCTTTCAATCAGTGCTTAGCAAGTCCCTATTTGGTTGAAATCACAGCACTTAGTTAAGAAATGATCATAGATCATCTTGCAGAAGGGAGTTTCTTGAAATTTATCAAGGTTGATTTCAATGTATCCTCTGCATCAGTGCCTTGATACAATAATCTATTTTCTTCTTCAGTTTCTTCACTGATTGGCTGTGTTCAATTTTAGTAAAATACCTTTTCCCCTCTATTCTCACAGTTTCTGCACCTCTGGCTGCCACATAATCTCAAAGCTTAACAGATCCACTCACGTATTCAACAGTTGGCAAGGTGTTCTTTTCATCAAATGCTGTTCTTTTTTCAATTAAACATACCTTTCATGAGCATGGCCAAAGAGTTCCATTTTTTCTTCAGCAATCCATAGCACTAGTTCCCAAAATGCCTATATATCATCTAACTGTTGCCTACTTCAGATGTTGACTTTTGTGATAAGATCACAATTAAGATTTGGATGATTCCTCCACATAGATCATGTCTGTGCAACAAAACTGCCAGTGTATACCTATTCATATAATCCTGCACCAGCCAAATCCTCCTCTCGTTGGCAGTGTGGGGTGATGCTTTGCATCCCTGACAAGTATGTGAGCTTTCACAGTATGTGTGTTTCTGTTTTTTGTTTTTTAGTCTTCTAAATCTTGTCTTGACTTTAGCAGTTCTACTTAATCTTCAGTGTTTGACATTTGGGCACTGAAAATTTCAAGCAGGAAATGTTTAGATTTATTGTATAGCCGCCTCCTGCTTTGTAAGGATCAATTCAGACTCTCAGTCAGCTACTTAGATGAGCCCATGGCTGTTGAGTATAAGCACAGCATCCAAAGCGGTTTGAAGAGTCACATAATTATTACAGTCTGGAATTGTCTACACCTGTCTTGATTAAAGGCCTAATGAGTCAAATAAGCTCTGAGAGCTTGCAGAAGAAGAACACTAGTCACTGTCTGAAAGAGTGGTCAAACTTTTGCACATTTAATTTTCTTTTCAGTATATTAAATTCAAAAAGAAAATGTTAAGTTATTTAAGTTAGTTCCATGCAGTAAGTGTGTTATCGTTATGGTGTGAAACATCCACATACAACTGTACTTTTCCATTTGATTTCTGTTTAAGCTTCAGTAGACACTTCTGTCTTTTATCTATTTCCTTATCAACAGGGCAAAATGGCAAAAATCTATGGGATGGATTTTCTTTTCTCAAAAGACTGCATGCATAGCATTAACCTTTTATCAACTTTGCATAAAAAGTACATTTTTGAAAATAGTACATTTCTAAAAATACATTTCTCTGCTTGTTTATATAAGTGAGAAATAATGAAACAAAAAGTAAGACGAGGGCTTCCTAAGAAGAGAGGTTCATCATGTGAAACATGCATTCTTACCAGTATCAGCATCGGATGCCTGTAGACGTGCCAAATATGCCCCAGGTTGTGTGTTATCAAATACACTAATGTAGTACAGGTCAGAGGTGAACACAGGAGCATTGTCATTAACATCTTCTACAGTGATGACAACGTCAACCTGACAGAAGCGATTGCCCCCATCCACTGCTTGCACTGTAAGGTTATATACGTCTTTCTCCTCTCGGTCAAGAGGCAGCAGTGTCTTTAGAGTGCCTAGTAGAGAAATATGAAAATATGTCAAATTCATTATAGATCATATAAAAATAGTTAATACATGCACAACAGAAAAAAAAATAGCTGGAACTTGACAATATTGGTCATAAATAAAGTTTGTAAAGGGGAGAGGAACCCCTGGGCCTACTAGGCCAGCAGAGAAGGCCTAATGACTTCTGGGATTTAAAAAAATGCATATGCCTGTAACTTTCAGTTAATTTTTATTCCATAGAATAATGTGTGTATTTAAACTCTGCAAGCATTAGGTTTTGGATGGAAACAAAAAGGTTGAATTCTTGAAATGTCACTTGAAAGTGGAAATGCATTACTGGTTAATTAATTAGAAAATGGTGAATTAGAAATAGTTTTTCTCTGAAGTATCTTTTCTGTTCCACCTTATGTAAATGTACCAGAGTGTAACTGCTGCACTGTTTAAGGTGGAACGGAAAATTAGGTCAGAAAGTGTTCATGTGAACTAGCTTAGCATTAACAAAACTACTAGAATCCTATAGAAACACTAGTAGAAGTAACTGTTGAAAAATATGTAGTTTGTTAATGTTAAAGTTATTCATTGCTGAAAGATGTGATAATGAAGGTTATCCTACGCCATTAAACCAAAGTTACAGGAAAATTGTACAGGTAACATCAAACCATGTGGCTCTACATTTGTATTCCAGTAGCATACTAGCATATTTCAAGGCACTTCATGTCGCACTTCAGCGTTTGACAGCACTACTCTTTGACTTTTGACAGTGTACTTCAGAATATATCATGCATGCGAAGAGGCTTTTTTACCTGTGGCAGAGTCCATTCTGAATGATTCAGCCCCATCTCCTGCAAGTCGGTATGTAATTTCAGCATTTGACTGGATATCTGGATCAGAGGCTGAAACGAGTAGGATGAATTTTCCTGCCGGGGAATTTTCTGGAACTGTTCCAGTGTACAGACCCTATGATACAATACAGCTGAGGCTAATACCAGAGACATATCAGAAAACGCATGAAAAATAATACTCCTCCACAGACAGCTGCATGTGGTAGGCTACGTTTTGCATGTTGTTCAATTGAAATGCTATCTTATTTGGCTATGACTCACAGCTGTCTGGGCAGCAGGCCCAACATAGGATCATTTTCATAGTGAGGACTATAAATGATACCTTCTCACACACAGGGCTGTTGTCATTTGCATCAAGAACTGTGAGCTCTACAGCAGTCCTGGCCATATAGGTTCCATCTGTGGCTGTAATGTTTAAGAGGTAGTGCCCTCTGTCCTCTCTGTCCAGTGTCTTGGCAGTCATGACTATGCAAGCACCATCTTCATATTCCAGATTAAACTGGCCCCGAGGGTCTCCACCTGAACACACACAGAAAAAAGGAGGTTTAACATTTGTAGTAGCTCAGGCTAAAGGGAAATGAAAATGAGAGATATTAAAAGTCTAACAGCATAACATTTACCACTGCTCTAAATAGGTCTGGGACACAGCTCTTTTTTCTTGCAGCCAACAAGATAAACAGTTATCAACGGGCAAAGTAATGAAATGAAGCGTTCCTCAGTGGAATTTCTCTAATCAAGTTCTCTCTACTGAACTTCAGCCCCAAAAATACACATCTTTTATTACTGTTCATCATGTCCAGCATCAAACTTGCAGCAACAATGCAAGGTGTTTGGCATGGTGAATTATTTCCCTGTGGACCACCTCAAAGTCAAGTGCTTTTCAGTCTTCTTAAAGTCTTCCTAAAGACAGGTTTAAATTTCTGACCTCATTCGATTCAACTGTGATTCTTTGCAAAATGATTCAATACACAATGAAATCCCAAATTTCATCACAATTCAATTATATTTCATGTGATTTACTTGTTTTTGTTTTAGCTTTTTATATACAGGATGACACATCTACACAATCAGTCAAATCACCAAACTGCTTATGCATTTTTATATTTGAAAATAGCCCAAGAATTTAAGAATTTTATTTTGGCCAAAAATTGAGAACTTACTTTGTACAATATAACATATATTATCCTCTCTCTTAAGTGTACTCATTTATTTGTTTTTATTAATTTACTTCATTTACATCAGCACCTTTTTACATCATGAGAAGCTCTTATAGTGAACAGACCATAAAAAATATTTTATTTTCGAAACATTACTATTTTGGAATTCAAACAGCAACAATATGAATAGAGCTGATGTATTATAATCAATTCAAACATTCCAAATTCAATAAGTCGATACACCCTTAAACTGATGCATCAGAATGCACTGATACATTATTACATCCATAATAATACTATACATAATAACAATATTTGCTAACACTGCCTGAGGAAGACCAGAGGGGTTCTAAAGGACTCCACCCACCCAAGCCACTGTCTTTTCTCACAGCTGCTAAGCAGGAGGAGGTACAGAAGCATAAAGTCCAGAACCAGCCGGTTCCGAGACAGTTTCTTCCCCCGGGCCATCAGGCTGCTGAACAGCCAGCAGTGCTGGTGTATTGGTCTATAGGCCTGTCACTGCACCTCTAAGTCATCATCTCCATTGACAATCATAACCTCATCCACATCTCATCAGACTCACTCTGATCCTCTGCACCTTCAATCTAGCAAATCTGTACTTACACATATAGACTGACATCTTGTACATCTTCAATCCATATCCTGTACAATCTGGAAGATTTCTATATCAGTATTCTATCCTCTATCCCTGTGTGCCTGCATGTCATTTATTGTCTACCTCAGGCTAACTGAACATATGGAACGGGTACAGCAGCACATTTCATACTTTTATTTCATAACTTATCACTGTACAACTGCACATTGGAATAGTGCAATACTAGTGTATATTGTGTATATGTGTATATCGATATATATATATATATATATATATATATATATATATATATATCATGGCAAGCCGAACAGGAAATATTTAATGAACTTTGATATATATAGAATGAACATTGATATATATACAATTAACTTTGAGCTTCCCCGACGGACGCGAGAGTGACGGCGGGGCGGGAGAAGGAGGACGAGGACACCACGAGAGGCACCAGAGGGAGGAGCGATTCCCGAGCTCTGCTGCCTGGGCCCCGCTCCCTGTTACGCAGCGAGGCCGCTTCACTACACCTCACGTTCGACCCAGTTCGTTCCATATATATAAGTTTTTAACTCACTTTTCACCTGTGTAAATTTGATGTGACAATAAACGTGATTTGATTTGACTTTACTGTAGAGCAATATCCATGAAGCTACATGTGGATCATCTATATGGATCATTCTACCAAACTGTCAAAAGGTCAGATTTCAAAACACATTTCAGATATTTAACTGACTTGGACTATAGACTGAAATCCTGTTGCTTTGAAGGACCCTCTATATTAATTATGTTTATTTTTTTAAACAAATGATTGAACCTTCCACTAATAAAACAATCATAACACCACCAAACTTTACCAAATGTTTCAGAAGTGACTGTTTTAGTAGTGACAATTTTAGCTCATGTTGAGCAAACTCCAAAACACTAGTAAATACATGACAAGCAGACACAGCTTTGCACAGTTATAAGCAGAGAATATCATGTTTTTCATTAGAAGAAAAAAAGTTTACTTAGTTGTGTAAATGTGAAATTTTAATGTTAGACACTTATTTTCAGATCTTGGGACACATTTACTTTAAAACAATGGTCACCATGTGGCCATCAGGTATAGGGATGCAGTCTCACTTCCTGCTCTAAAATGCAGGGGTGTGGCTAAAATAAGTCGCTGCCTGTGGACTAAAACTCTGTGTTTTGGTAGTCACATGAAAATGTGTGACTGCATTTTTTGACATTTTTTTTTACATAAAAATTTCAACTGCACTTCAAAAGAAATCAAAAAGATTCTTTAAAAAAGAACAAAGTAAAAAAAAAAAGTAACATTTTCACAGGTTGAAATTTAGAGGCTAGGGTTTGGGACAAACACCTCCCAGTAGAAAGTACCCAATCAATGATGACTTATATTTAACTTATTACTATCTCAAGTCATGCCTTGGGTTTAAATAGATCACCACACCATATTTTAAACATATAAATTCTGAATTATTTTTTTTTTAGTAGTTTGAACTAATTCATTCGAACGGTCCATATAAGCTCATCCTGACATAAACCTATTGAAACATTTAGAAATGTTTGTTGTAATTGGAGTCATATCATAAAAGCTGCTATTGTCAACTTTCATGTCAAGCTGATGTAGCACATACAGCAGGTCACACTGATTTTTGTCATGATGAATTTTTTAATACAGTGACATAACACGTTATAACAACTGACTTTGAAGCTTGCTATACAGCGCCTATGAAAAGTATTCACCCCCTTGGAAGTTTTCCTAACTTATTATTGCACAACGTTGAATCACAGTTTATTTAATTAGTTTGTTTTTACACTGAACAACACAAACAGACTGATGTTAGAGTGAAAAAAGATCTCTGCAAAGTGGTTTAATTAATTACAAATATGAAACACAAGGTATATGCCTGCATAAGTAGTCACCCCATCAAGTAGATAGTAGGTAGCAGATGTGCCTTTTGGCAGCAATCACAGCCTTGAGTTTGAGTGGCAAGGTTCCTTTCAGCTTTGCTCATTTGGACACTTCAGTTATTTGCACTAGTCTCCTTCTGCACAGCCCTCAGTTTCTGTGGATGACCTGTGCTTGGCAGATTTGCAGATGTGGCACACTCTGTCCATTTCTTAAAGATGGATTTAAGTGTCCAAGGGATTTTCAGGGACTCAGAAATGTTGTTATATCCTTCCTCTGACTTGTGTTTGTCATTCACCTTGTCACATAATTTCTTGCAATGCTCTTTTCTGTTCGTGGTGTAAGGTTTAGCCATAATACTAACTTTCTAGAGGCCCAACCTTCCAGATATAGGTGTGTTTATATTGCAATCTCAAGACTGAACACAGGTGATCTTCATTTAACTAATTATGAGACTTTTAACACCAACTGGCTGCACCAGTGATGCTTTAGGAGAGTGATATTAAAGGGGGTGAATGCAATTAGGTTTAGTGTTTTAAATTTGTAATCAATGTAAATCACTTTACAGAGATCTGTTTTCATATTAGCATGGAAGAGGCTTTTTTTAATTAAATCCACTTTTTCTCAATATTCTATGATAACAAAACATGAAATTGTCCAATGGGGTAAATAGTATAATGAAGCTCAGTCCATAGAAAACATTCACGTTTGTGCTACCAGCCTGACTCAACAAGCTCATTATCAAGTCTGTGTCACTGTGACATAGACAGTGCTGGGTGTTATTTCACCCCAGAAGGTGACATGACACAACCTAATGTAAAAAAAAAAAAAAAAAACATGCAACCTTAATGATCTATTGGAATAAGTGCTGATAAACGTTTATGTAGATCTAGCTCAGTTGTCATGAAAGGCTTATGAACACCACCCTAAAATAAGTTGTGACTCAATATTTCATAGCAGTGAAGCCTTACCTGTGATGAAGCAGCTGAACCTCCTGTTGACCTCCTCACTGTCAGAGTCAGTAGTGCTTAAAACAGTTATGATGGTGCCTGGTGTAGATTCATCCTCCCTCACTCTGGCTTTATACACTGCCTGAGTGAAGACTGGAGGGTTGTCATTTAAATCCACCACTGTTACCTCCACCACGGTGGTGCCAGTCATGTGTATCTCTGGTGCTCTGTCTTTTGCAATGATTGCTATTCTGTACATGTTTCTCTTTTCTCTGTCTATCTCTGTGACAGTCGTGACCCAGCCTGTCTCACTGTCCACAGCAAACAACTCCAGAACCTCAGGGTTCTCTTGATTCTCATCTAGGCTGTAAGTGACGAGACCATTCACCCCAGAGTCCAGATCAGTAGCTGTCACTTGGACCACTGAGGTCCCTCCTGATAAGTTCTCAACAAGAAAGGACTGGTAGGGGAAGGAGTCAAACTGTGGGCTATTATCATTTACATCCTTCAAATGTATGTTCACATCTATGACTGACATTACTTCCATGCTCCCTTCAGTGCCCTGGACCTGGATGGTTAGCTGAAACCATTTGATAGCTTCATAGTCCAGTCGTTTGGCCAGTTTCAGCTTTCCAGTGTTGCTGTTGATGACAAAGACATCATCTTTGTTGCTCTCAGGAGTGTTTCCTCTTACAAGGTTATAGATCACAGGCTGTGTTCTTTCAGACTGGATGACATTTATCTCAGTCCCGACAGGGAGGTCCTCCGCAAGTTCCAGCCGAAGTAATTCTTCAGCAAACTTCAGCATGGGCAAATCAGAAGGAAGCACTTTAATTGAAACAGGGATAACAGACTGTCTTGGAGGGCTTCCAGAATCTTTAGCCTTCACATAGAAAGAGCACAGTCCATTTTCTAGTTCCATTAGATTTCCCTTTGTGACAACTGCCCCACTAAGGGGATGGATTTTAAAGTGTCCAATATCTGAGTCGATCGCATAAATTATGTCAGCATTACTCCCCTCATCTTCATCTACAGCTGATATTTTGATCACAGTAGTTCCTCTTGGAACATCCCTCTGAACTGCAGCTTTGTATTCAGAAAGCCTGAACTGAGGTGCATTGTCATTGACATCTGAGAGAATCACAGTGACTGTGCAAAAACCCACTTTTCCACCACCATCCTTAGCCAGTATGTTTATATGGATCACTTTTTCTGTTGGGTTCTCTCGATCAAAACTTTCAGTGGTATGAATCTGACCCTCAGCATTCAAAGTGAATTTGTCTCTGGCTACATCGTTTACAATGAACAGTGTAACTTCACCATATATCCCAGAATCTCTGTCATGTACCTCCACCTGAGTCACGAGTGTGCCTACAGCAGAGTTCTCTAGAAGTTCAACAACGTATTCATCCTGTGTAAATGATGGGCTGTGCAGATTTGCGCTGATCACCTTGACTTTTACTTCAGAAAAAGCTGTGAAAACGCCATCAGTGGTGAACACAATTAAGTTATATTGTGCCACAATTGGCTTTTGATAGCTTGAGATGACAATTTCCCCACTGCTCTTATCAATGCCAAAAATGTTGTCCTCATTTCCTGACAAAAAAGAGAACTCTAGCTTTCCAGTATCAGTGCTATCAGCATCAGATGCTTGAACACAGGCAACAAAATGACCTGGAGGAGAATGCTCACTAATAGTGGTGTTGTAAAGTTGCTGTGCAAATACAGGTGGGTTATCGTTTACATCAGCAACAAGTACTACCACCATGACCTCACTGTACAGCTGGAAAGCTCCTCCATCCAAAGCCCTCACAGTTAACTCATGCATTGGTTCTGTTTCATAGTCCAAAAGAGCAGTAGTCCAGATGACTCCACTTTGACCGTCTATTCTGAAGTGATCTGAAATGGTCCCATTTTTTGCATACAGTTGATAGGATATTTCTTTGTTGCTGCCACTATCCAAGTCTCTAGCTGACACTTGTAATACAGATGTACCAATCATAGCAGACTCAGGAACACTGACGTTATAATACTTCATATGAAATATAGGTGCATTGTCATTGACGTCCTCTAAAATGATATCAACAAAAACTTCAGAGTAGACCCCAGTTAGAGAGTCCATTGCTTGTATGCTTAACCTGTGGGCAGGGTGAGTCTCATAGTCCAGTGGCTGGATAACTTGTATGACTCCAGTGTTGAAATCAATAGAAAAGTGACCAAATGGGTCTCCCTCATAGATCCTGTAGACAGTGCGAGGTCCAACAGACTCATTAGCCAGAACCTGCAATACAGAAGCATGTAACTGCACATCCTCTGGAACTTCAATCTTATAAAAAGGTCGTTCAAACACAGGAGTGGGTTTGTTGACCACAGTAATCATCACTTGTGCTGTTGAGGAGAGGGCCTGATCACCTCCATCTTCAGCAATAATATTTAGCACATATTTTGTGTTGAGACTTTCCTGCTCAAATGGCCTCTTCAGAGAGATTTCACCAGAGGGATTTATCTGAAAATATTCATCATGCCCCTTCAAATGGTATTTAATCACTGAATTTCTGTCAACATCAATGTCCACTGCAGTGACCTGCCTCAAGACTGTTCCCACTTCAGCATCCATCTGAGCAACAGAATTGTAGGGTAGGTCTACAAACAAGGGTGCGTTGTCATTCACATCTTTGACAATGACTTTTACAAGGACATGGGCAGTTACAGCATCTTCATGCTCGTTTGTAACCTTCACAATCACATCAAATGTATCCTGCTCCTCACGATCAAATGGTACTCCAGTAGTAAAGAGAACACCAGATGTACAACCTATATCAAATCTATCGTCTGGATTGAGAATGGAGTAAAATAAAGGTTCGTTCATTTTATTTCCGACTGTAGCAATAATAGCCAGAGTTTCCCTTTCTGATGAGTTCTCCTGTATGGAGGCAGTGAATATTTCCTGAGTGAATTTCAATCCATGGTTTTTGTTGTCTCGAACCTTTATTTTTACAGTTGCTGTGCTCATAAACCTTCCATCAGAAACCCTGACAGTCAAAATGTATCTGCTGTGCAGTTCTGTGGCATTCTGAACAAAGATCTCGCCCGAAATGTGGTCAATCCTGAACTTGTTGTGAATGTTGCCATCTAAAATGGAGAACAGCAGTTTGGCATTGGGTGGGGAGTCATCATCTGTGGCATTTAGCAAAATCACTTTCACTCCCTTGTAGGTTGGCAACAGCAGGGTTGTTTCAAAGGAGTCCTGGCTGAATTTTGGCTCACAGTCGTTGACATCAGTGACGTGGACTGTCACATTGGCAATGTGCCGCGTAAATAAGCGTGGTAAGCCAGTATCATGGGCCTGCACTGTGAAGTGGAACATACTCTGCTGCTCATAATCAAGACCACTGATTGTCTGAATTGCTCCTGTGCCAGAATCAATGGTAAAGTAGTTGTGAGCAAATGGCTCCACAATCTGATAGACAAGCCTGGCATTCGCATCCTCATCAGCATCTGTTGCATGAATAACAAGCGGAGTATTTTTATTAGTCAGAACCATGCTCCTAGGTGCGGCTCCCTCACTGACAAACCCCACAAATTCAGTCTGAGTGAAGACAGGGGCATTGTCGTTCTCATCTTTTATGAGAACGAGCACAGCGACTTGGCTTGCCATTCCAGCCATGTTCGTACCTTGCACAGTCAATTTATATGAAGATAGAGTCTCATAGTCCAACTTCCTTTGGGTGACAATGGCACCGGAGTTTGGATTGATGTCAAAGGTGCCATTCACATTTCCTTCTTTGATTTGATAAAAGACAGATGACTGACTCGAGGCTGCAACCATGGTCACGAAACTCCCAACTGGAGCCGCCTCACTGATCTCAGCTGTGATCGGGCTGCGATGAAACTTCGGCTCGGCATTATCAGAAATGGTGACTGTTATAGAGATAGTTGTAAAAGCGCTTAAAGGAGGTTCTCCTTTATCTGATGCTTTCACCTCCAGCTCATACTGACTTTTCTGGTCACTGCTGAGCTCTGCTGCAACCTTTATTATGCCCAAGAAGGGATCTATACTGAAGGAATTTCCATGATTTCCTGTGACACATCAAAGAGAAATCAATGGTAAATTAGTGAACTGGCATACACAAACACATTTCATTTACTGGGTTGAAAACACAGATGGAAAAATAAATCTCTGACCTGAACTACAGGATGCAACTACAGGAACTATTTACATTGTGATGGAATTTTGACAATAAAAAACATATTCCAAGCTTTTTTATGTCTGAAAATGCCCAATAATTTAATTTATTGAATTCCAGTCAAAACCATCTTTTATTATTTTTCAGTTTCAGGAAAAAACAGCCAACATATATTTAAAAGGATAATTGTAAGTACATATACATATGTCCACTCTGTGTTTGTGCACCCTACTGCCTCTTACCTTTCCATGCTTCCCAATTTTGAAGCATGGAAGCATGGAAACATTTGAAACTTTGAATAGAACAAATGTCACTTATGTCACTGCAGCGTCATTTACATTATATAACGTATCATAACATCTTGTAGTTACTAGCATAAGCTGGTTATAAATACTCAAATATTGCTTCATAAAAATGTTATTCAGTGCTTATGCACGTGTTAAGTAGTCCCTATGTAAGTAGCCTTCAAACAACATTACCCAGCTTTTCTCTAGATGCTGAAAAATAAATAACTTGAACTTAATAGCCATTTGACTTGAAATAAAATAAACAAAGGATGGTCTCAAACTTTTGCACTGTGCTTTATGGCACAGCAAGAGAGTAAATATGTCTCTGAGCACATTTTGAGTATTGCTGTAATCAGTCATAATCAATCATAATAAACCAATTAATGTAGTCAAATAGCCACCTTCAGATCAATGCATCACAGTGCATTTATGCATTTTTACACCCCTACATATTGCCTATTTCTGCCTTGTGTCATGAGCAAATTATATTAGATATTCCAGAGAGGACAGTCAATGCTGGTAATTCATCTGCATAATTAGTTTTTGGCAGTAGTTACTGCCCTCATTGTTTGCAATCATTAGGCCATTTCCTGCTCATAATTCCTTGTCACACATCCAACACAAAACAGTCTGGAAGGTCTTAATCTGCTCAGGTGCTGCTTCGAAGTAGATATTTGTTTATTATTGCATCAAGATGACATATTTGCCTTTGAATGAGAACTGGCTCTTACCAGACTCTATGCTGTAGAGGATCTCTGCATTTTGACCTTTGTCTTTGTCCAGAGCAGTGACCTGTAATACAGCTGAGCCAACTGCAGCTGTCTCAAACACGCGTCCAGTGTACCAAGAGCTGGTAAACCAAGGTGCATTGTCATTGCCATCCTCAACATTGATGATCACTCGCACCAAGTTACGCTTGACTGGGACGTCCTGATCTCGGACCTGTTTAGATATGATATTCAAATATGCCATTTACTCAATAAGATTGAACCACTGTGCGTTGTTAGAGGTTAACCTATCAAGATGGGTAATGTAACCAACAGAAATGTGGAAAAAAGTGTTATTTTGATAAACAAAAAAAACAAAAAAACAAGCAGAATTCTTGCCTTACCATTACAGTGAGGATGTGTCTATGCATGGTCTCATGATCCAGTTCCTCAGTAGTGTACAGAAAACCCGTTCCGGGGTCCAGACGAAACTTCTTCAGGCTATGTGGGTCTGTGCTGCTCAATAGTGTGTAGAATAGTTTATTCTTCTCATCTTTATCTGTAGCACTGATCTCCAGTATCTTCATCCCTGGCTGGGTCTCCTCTGGAATACTGATTTCATACTTGGCTTGGCCAAACTTGGGTCGATGCTCATTGGTGTCAATAACTTGGATTAAGACCTATTTAGAAGAGCAGAATGAACAGTACTGAGTACACTTTCGCAGTCCATGCACCGAAATTGTGGAATAATCTTCCTACTGATGTCAAACTCTCTGATTCAATCCAGGTTTTTTAAAAACGTTTAAAGACTTATTTTATTCTCTTGCTTTTAACAGCTTTTGATCGATGTGCTTTATAATCGGTGTGCATTTATAATCGGTGTGCATTTGAGTATTTAATTGTGTGTATTACTTATTTCAGTACATGATTATAATGATCTTAATTGTCTTGTACTGTATTATATTTAAGCATTTTGTAAAGCACTTTGTGAGTCACTCTGGAAAAGTGCTATATAAATAAGGTTTACTTACTTACACAATGTTAAGTTAATGTTAGTGTTAAGATACATGAGCAAAAGTCTGAGACCCTTTCATTTGTTTAATTTAAAGTAAAAATGGCCATTAAGTATGAGTTATTCATTTTTCAGTGTCAGGAAAAAAAAAATAACACATATATTTAACAGACAATTACAGAGAAGCGTCAACAAATAAATTTTCAGTGATTACTCTGCCCACTCTGCCTTTATTACAGCTTGCAGTCTTTTCAAGAGACTTGCTTTCAGTTTATCAAAGAAATCTGCATGTAACGGGGAGTGAGGAGGCAGACGATGTGGAGATAAGCGACGTTTATTATGGGCAAATCCAGGGTCATCGTTTAAACGGTCCAGGGTCATAGATCCAACACGGATTGATTGGGGGGCAGACACGACAGACAAACTAGAATAACAATGCAAACAGAACAAAGGGACAGGCGGGAAACAGATGGAGACAATCAGGGGTGGAGTCATGAAACGAGGGGGAAGGACCAAAACAAACACACATGGGCTAAACCAAAACAACTCGAACACATGGACAGGACTGGGAGGGGCCAATCGTGACACTGCAGGGATATTTTTCCACACCTCCGAAGTTTAGTCTTAGAAGGTGGTTGCATTTCCTGACTGAAGTAATTTCTATTCCAATTTTAGACTCATCAGTCCATAAAACTCAGATCTCAGAGGTCCAGCTACACTTCCCTTCAGACCCATAATGTTGAGATGTCTTCTTACAATGGACAAATGGACAGAAACATCTGTGGATTTGAAGTAAAAGTGGAGGTTTTCTGCACTAAACACTGAATAAATGATATTATATTTAGGTTTTGAAGCTTTTGTGTACTTTTCAGTTTTTTTCTGATGCTGAAAAATGAAGAACTTGTACTTAACAGCCATTTTGATTAGATTTTAAATTAACAAAAAGTGGCCTCTGATTTCTGCACAGTACTATAGTTTTGGCAACTATATTGTCATTATTGTAACACAATCTCATATGACCAATTCGGATCATATCTATTAGACTATTCATGTTCAATGTAAAGTAAAAAATAACATTACAAGGTTTGGATGTGACATTGTGTTATACATGAGACGAGTGTATAGTACTGCAGAATCATATCAACAATACAATGCTCGGTTTTTCTTTCTTCACACGAATAATTGTGGCAAAACCCATGGCGCCCTGCTTAAGAGAGACATAAACTGTGCTGTGTTGTTTTAGCTCCTTAGGCACACTGTAAAAATCCACCATTATACTAAATAAAGCATGGCTGCTTATGATAAGCAACAGTACCAAGTGAATATTGTCTGTGCTGAGCTGCACATTGCAGATAAGATTTACATAGGCCTAGAAAACGCCCAAGTGTAAGGAGCCCATTACAATATGACAAACTGCAGTGGCTGATCCTGGGAGGGTATAGCTCTCTGAAAGGGGAAAGGCAGGCTGAGAGCCCAAACATCGAGCTCCTCGAAAACATTACTCCTCTTCGCATTACTCTCGTGCCCTCAGGCAAGCCTGCTTCCACTGATAGATGAGTCTCGCACCGTGACCTGATAAGGCTGACTGCCTCGGCTGACATATACAGGTATAGCCCTAGGAGAACTACCTCCGCACCGTGACACTAAAGGACAAAGAGGGCCTACATCGCTGGAGTACCACAACACAAAGCCAGTGTGATACAATAGTCTCCGTATGAGGTGAAACTAGAGCAGAGCAAAGCAGAACATCAAGGCTGGAGGGCCAGAACACTTCAAAGTTTAGTTTTTGCTGTTTGAACAAGGTGTTCAACTCATGAGATCATTATTAACCCCTTAAACTACAGGTTTGTTAGTTACTAATTTTTGCTCCAGCATTTTTCAGTCTAGTCTGTAATGTGGCGTTAAGGCTAGGACTGCTTTCACAGCTGGTTAAACACGATCAGTGCTGTAGGAGGACATCATGCCTGTTCAAGGGTTGAACTGAAGACTATATTTTCCATTTTTACCATCATTAGCTTTACTGACTGAACGATTCTGTTAACATCTTCACTGATCTCAGATGAACCCAGGCCTTTGCAGTTCGGGACGTTAAAAGAATATTTCAACAATACATGGCAATCTGGTTAACAATGACCAGAAGCCAGTAGCCAGTAAACTAGTATGAGGTCGTATAAATAATCATTTGCTTTCACTTATAATTAGCAGTCATCACTGAACCTTTTCCTTTAGAAAATGAGATGAATTTAAAGTATTCAAATTGTCCTTAATCTCAGTGCTGGAGCCAACATGTCATACACATTTCTAAGCTTTCCTTGCTCTAGCACAGTTGTCGGCAACCCAAATGTTAATAAGAGCCATTTTGTCCTTTCAACAAAAATCAAACCATGTGAGCCTCAACATTTTATGTCCATTTTACTCAAGAAACATTTTACCATTGTGGCTGTAAATATGCCTCAGTATGTGGTAATGTCTTAGTATAGGCTAGAAAGTATAACATAAACTAAAATCCACTTACTCTGCTTTCGGCTTTAGCTGCTTTTCTCACATCACTAGCTGGAAATTCATACCAGAAAGTGATACAGTTTCTGGTAAAATATCTCTCACTGTTGGAATTTTCACAAGGTTTAAGTGAGCTTCCCATTTGCCAGCATCTGGTTTGAATTTTCCCGTTCCCGTTTAAGATGTATGTTAAGTTCGAACAAGAAGTTGACTTTAACTTTGTGACTTTTTAGTGTTTGGCAGTCTGTTGCTGCAGATTAAATGTATGAGGAAACCACCTGAAGCGCTTACAAATGCAAATAAGTCCATTTGTCTCCAATTATCAATGTTCGTCTTAAATTTTTCTCTTTGCCTTTTTGTTAGCTACTAGCTAGCTATGTCTGTGTTGCTATGGTGACCAGAAGTCTGCGCACCAAGCTTCAGGATGAGTCGATGAATTAGCAGTGATAGGCTGCATTAATGCCAGCATTTAAGACCATTTATTGTTAAAACTGTATAGGAACACTCAGCAGAGCATTATTTTACTGAGAAAAGGGATTATTTTATTTTTGCCTAAAAACCTCATTCTGCTTTGAAGCCACAGCAGGACAAAAAGCCGACCCCTACTCTAGCACGTCTGACTCAATAATTACCTGATTAAGTAAATCAGGTAATGTTAAAAAAGTAAATACACATATATGTGCACAGGGACACCATGACTGGGACTGAGAAACACTGCAGAGAATATGTATGCAGATGTTTGTGGCCTTCCAGGAATATAGCTGGGCACAGGTGTGAAAAAAGCACATAATACTACATTAAACTGCTGTGTAAATAAAATCAGAAGCTCTCTCTGTAAAATGAGATTGATTTCTGGTATATTTGATCTCTGTGCACTGGAATGCCTTATGCTTTAAAGATTTAAGCAATGCCTGCCCCAATCTCTGCTGCCAGGTGTCTGCTCCGCATTGCAATGGCTGATTTGTACCTGCTGTACTCTGAGTACACTCAACCAGCTCAGTGAAAGGCCCAAAGTGCACTAGGATTGCATAAGCATAGAGATTAAAAACCAGCTATTCATTATAAACATTTCCATGTGTCGTTGTCATTTATTCAGCTGATAAAAACCTGCACACATTATTACCGCCTTTTAAAATACCTGGGTGCTGATGGATCTGGTTCCATCTGTTGCTTCCACCGTTAGGTTATAATTTAACTGCTGCTCTGCGTCCAGCGCTTTGGCAATGATGATAGTGCCACTGCCCTTCTCCACATTGTAGCGGCTGTCAACGTTTCCACCTGTTATTCACAATATGGACAAATTCACCACCTAAAATTAGTACTCTTCACAAACAGGAGGCGTTTTTGCATAATATGATATATGGATTCTGTTACTGGGTCAATAAATGAAGGCCATAACAACACAGTACTCTTGTGGAATTCATTTTCATATTTTTACAGGGCAAAGGTTGAACTATTGTTTCAAAGGATGTGCGACAAGCAATGATATTACAGCATTCAAAAGACCAGAGGAGAGACATTCACTTATCAGCAAATACCTTCTGTTCTGCAGCTCAGGTCACAAGCCATCTGAACGATGTGAAACACTTCTTTAGCGTGTGTGTCTTCTTGTATGTAAAGCCAAGAGAGGGGGGAAAAAAACGAAGCAGCAAAGCAGAGATTATAGAGAGGAGAGATTTAGTTAAAGAAAGCTGATTAGTGCAGGATAGAGATGAAGGTAATGAAGCAAGCAGTTAAGTCCATTTATGCTACTAAAGACCCATATCAATTGCAGCAGTGGAGAATTTAGAATTAGTAAGTTCTTCTACATCCTATCCTTCGTCTTTTTAAAAGGAGTGGAGAAAATGATATTGATTACCTTTGATATCGAACCAGACAGGAGAGTCTAGAGGCTGAGTGCTGATGACTCCCACCATATGGCCCACTGGATCACTCTCCATGGCAGAGAATTGGAGTGAGGTCTCCTCAAACACCAGTGCCTGTTTAGGCGGCTCAGGCTTTGCAATCCACTCAATGTGCAACCGGCAGATGGACCACTTCTGAGGCCAGCCATTGTCCAGGGCCTTAATCTGCGAGAGAGGAGTGTGTGTGAGGGTGTGCGTTGTTGTGTTTGAATGTGGGAGATGGTGTGTTTGCAATCACTGGTTAATCACTCTTAAAAATAAAAAGATGCTTTCAAGTGCAAACTGAGCAGAACTTTGAAGTTGTTTACTGGATTTCACATCCTTGTGTTTCATGTCTGACATAAATTACAAATAAAAAACATAGACTGTGAAATGGTTGTTGCATTTTATTAATCTGGCATATAGCCTCTTTTGTAGCTGCTTTGAACAAATAAAATCATCTCTTTTTACACTGACCTCTTGTCAGTCATTTTAGAAGACCGTCCCCTACACCACATTACTCAACCCCCATATCTGTATGCATGGCTAAGAAAACAAACTTACCCTTAGTAAACATCTGACCTCATTGCTAGAACCTGAAGTCATGGCAATGGCAGGTAATGCAAGCTCTAAATAAACTTGACACTGGGCACCATTGATTCTACACTGTGTTTTGACTGGGGTGGGATTGGGAATTGGTGGTATATGTATGTATATATATATCACTATTGTCAGATCAAAACCTTGTATCTCATGATTAATGACTTTACAGCGTAAAGAAAAAACATGTCAGTTCATGATGAAATTTACACACAAAGGGCAACAAGCATTTTCAAATGATGCCAAAAACTGAAAAACCACAAAAAAGGAAATATGAGGTTTAGTTCCAACAGCAGTGATATATAAGTAGAACCATGACAACTCAAGAACCATGTGAATGCTTAGCTCTTTGCACAGTTAAAAGGTTGTTCTATATGCTGGAGAACATGTTGTATGTGGTTTGTTTAAAAAATGTTCTATATAGAACCAAGTATATATAGATAGATAGATAGATAGATAGATAGATAGATAGATAGATAGATAGATAGATAGATAGATAGATAGATAGATAGATAGATAGATAGATAGATAGATAGATAGATAGATAGCAAATCTTTTGTGGCATGACTATAAAGAATGCTTTTTGCAGCTTTATTTTTGAGAACTTTCAGTACTGTGCAAAAGCTATCAAAACATTTGCCAGTAAAAACACTATATAACATCAAAATAAACACAAATAAAGAAAAACCAGTAAAATGTAGCAAGATTTGTTGTTTTTTTAAAAAGTACTATCATTGTTAGAAGAACACAGGTCTGCTTCCTGACCTCACTTCTCTCAAAACATTCAATCTGTTCAATTCCATCAGCAGCACCTGACTGATTAAATGAAGAATTAATTAGATAAACTAGGTATTAGATGGTGGTTCTAATGTTAGAGGTTTTTTCTGAATAAAGGAATGCTTCTTGCCCAAATAAATTATTTTACATATAATTTTCTCAGATGCCTAAGACTATATTGCACAGTATTGCAGGTCTCAAAGATATTGGCCCCAACAGCACCTCTTCAAAATGGAGAGCTGAAGGAAAGAAATATACCGTGAGAATGTGATAGTCTCCTGCTGAGAAAGCCTCTTTGGATGAGATCAGCCCAGTTTTGGGCTCAATGAAGAATTTCCTGTGCTCGTCCCCCTCCTCTATGCTGTATGAGATTTCAGAGTGAGGACTCTCATCTCTATCGTGGGCAATGACGCGATAAACCGGCTTCCATCTGATCGCCTTTGGCCGCTCCACTAGCTTGATTTTATAGACCTTCTCGAGGAACTGAGGAGAGTTGTCATTTTCATCCTGTACCTTCATTACCACACGAATGACTGTATACATGCTCGGAATGCCATCGTCAGAAATGGTGACCTTTTTGGAGGAAAAGAAGACATGAAAAAGCTGAGATGTGTCTCAGAGACTCCAAATACGATCTTTAGTTTAGTCCATCAGTATAAACCAAGCAAATATCTGGAGAATGTTCCCAGTAAAAGTGCTAGTCATATAATTATGTTACCTGAATTTTCTAAGTTCTACCTGCCTTTCATCTCAGCATAGTACAAATGTGGCTGAACATCAAATGTGATGTTCAAAAACTTTAATCAATCAACACAGCCTAAGACATCCCATAATTACAGCTCTTGTATTTACACCCCAGCAGTACATCAGCAGAACTGGATTTAATGCAGAAAAGTGCCTTTTAAAACAGCTATTTCTTATGCATATCCTGCAGAACACTTAATACAGCTTGGTAAGAGAGAAATGGGATTCAGTGGGGAACACATTGGCTCTGGTGTGAATAGACTTTTAAACATCTCCAGTTTAATGGCTTACCTCAAGTATATGCTCTTCTTGCTTTTCCCGGTCCAATTTTCGAGAAGTGGTCATTATCAAACCTGTGCACGAAGAGAAAGGTTTACATTAATTTTAGTGCTTCACTTCTTCTGACCTATAGGTAAGTTGAATTAAGAAACAAGTAACATAGGTAAAGCAAAGTAAATCAGTAATAAGAAAGCAGCATGGTTGCATCAACTGATAAAAACTTGAAATATGTGTTGAAAAGGCCCATATCTACAGACCAAGGGTATATTCATTTAGTCTACACATTACTTTTTGTTAGCTTTTGTATTTTACTAATCAATATTCGATTGTGTTCATGTTGTGAATGAAAATACTATAATGATTATAAAATAATGGTTCTCCTATTGGGAGCTGTGTTGGAAGTTCATGTTTATATGCCTTTGTATGAGGACATAAATATTTTCTACATAAATACAGCTGTAAAAATCCTTGTAAGGAACATACAAGTGCACATAGCAAATGTATAAATATGTGTCATACAGCACTGTGCAAAAATCAGAGACTGCCTCCCGTTCAAGTACAAGTTATCCATTTTGCAGCAAATAAAAATCAGCATTTCCGATATTTTGTGTGTCCACCCTATGCTTTTATCACAGCTTTCTTTCTTTTAGGCTTTTTTTTTGCAAAGAAATCTGCAGGGATATCCTTCCACACCTCCAAAGGTTGCATGTTCTCCCTCTCACGACTCAGGTAATCCCAAACACACTCAGTGATGAGGTCTGATAGTCCATCGTTCTCACAGCACCATTTGCTTTTTTTCTTTTTTGGAAATGTTCTTTTTTGGTCTATTGTCTTTTCTCAGCAAGGGCTTCTTGACAGCTATACATCCTGTCACACTTATAGTGCTGAGTGTCTACTCACAGTGAAAGGATGAACATAAAAACATTCTTTCAGGTCTGAAACAAGAGCAGAGCTTGAGTGTCTCTCAAAGATGAAAGCTTTAAGTACTGTTTATCTGAAGGTGAAGGTGGTCTACCAGGTCTTGCACTGTTGTTAGGAGTCCTGTTTTCACTTTTAGTTTTAACCCTCTGAGGAAGCAACCTTTCTTGACCATTTGCATATCTTTTTAAATTCCCCTTTAGAGGCACTGTAACTTAATACTTATATGCTTCATACCAAAATCCTCCATTATCTTCTGCAGCTGTGAACTCTTTGCACACCATTTCACATGTGTCTCCAATGTTGACTGAATAAAATATGAAGGGTTTCCGATGTGAAGAGTCAGTCCGTTGTGATTTCCTCAGTGTCTGTTGGCCAGCTTCACACAAAATGTAGATGGACACTCAAATCCACCAATTACACATTGGGAGAGGCTGATAACGTGTATCTAAACCTCTCTTCACAGCCTTATAACTCTAGATTTGAGTCATGTACAATCTTGTGAAATGATGGAATGAAAAGGGCGACTCTACAGATTCAGGAAATGTATGAACAGTATTTCTGCACTGTATTATCACAAAGTTAGAGAAACATATACAAAACACCAAATTGTATAGCAAGCTCATAGACCCCTAAATAGTTTTTTGAATTCCGATCTGGGAACTTGCTTTTTCACTTCTTTTCCTTGGATGTTCCCCTCCCAGAACTTAAATAAATGAAGAGTGGTCTCTCACAGTACATTAATACTGTATTCCACAGTTGTATTATCTAGTCTGGGCTGCAATTCCTCACTTTTCTAGCCATAAACTGATCTGTATCAGCATCTCAAAACAAGCTGTCAGGGAAAGTTAAAGCATACTTCACAGGCTGTGAATTTTCTGTCAACTGAATTTGAAGTTTTGAGAATGCCTGTACAAGTCCAATTAATTAGCTGCATTTATTTTATATATTGTTCAGAGAATGCTAATCACCCAGCTGCGGTCTCAGTGAACTGTACCAGTGCTGAAGTAAATTCAATTAAGGTCTCATTTTTACCTCTTTGTGGAAAATTAAAAGGGCAGTGAAGTTTGAAAAGCCCTAAATAAGTACTCTCCTTTGTGTCGGATCAGTAACATTTCTCATTTGTTTTAGCGCTAACTGCTTGTTTCTGTAGTTACAGCTTATGAAAATGCAGATGCTGATAGTAAAATAGTGCTGGAAGCTGCTGCCTCACTTTATCAACTCTCCCAGGTTTCTGGGCTTTAAAAGACTGGACGTAAATTTGCATAATGAAAACGCTCCACAAAACAGGAAAGAGTTTTTGAAAGCAGAACATTGACAATTAAGTGGTCTAATGTAGTGTATAGGTTTGTACCTTGCAATCAAATTAGAAAGGTTAAGGCCGACCGACCGAACATTCTGCAATAAACACCAAAGTTCTAATGTTTGCAGTTGTTTTTACAATGACACAAAAAAGGACTGACGAGCCAAATGAACCAGAGCGAATGGAGAGAGAACGTTCTAAATTGTCCCAGTAATCAGACAGTTGTGTTTATTGTTGCTTGGTTGTTCTGCTCTTACCTTATAAGTGGAGATTTGTATGCTTAAAACTTAACATCTGTGAACATCACTTAAATGTATAGATAAATGTCCTATACATTTAAACTAACCCTGTGTCTAAGATCCAGTGGATGGAAAAATGAACCTACCTGTTTGAGAATCAATGTTAAAAAATCCCTGTGGATTCCCGCTGGTGATCGTGTAGGTCAGTTTGTCACTGGTTTTGGAGTCAGGATCAAAGGCTTGGATCTGCATGATGGACATATCTTTTGGAGAATTTTCTGGCACAGAGGAGTAATAGACAGGTTCTGAAGTCTGCGGAGCATTGTCATTGACATCCTGAACATTTATGTAGACCTCCACAGAAGACGAGAGTGGTACTACCCCCTGGTCAGTGGCATAGACCGTCAACCAGTAATGACTGGTGGTCTCGCGGTCCAGTATTTCCTGTGTCCTTATGACACCTATGACGAAGACAAAAAGAAACATATTGAACTACATGTTAGGCATTGTTCAAGTACTGCTAGCAAATGCTCATCAAGCACTAAGCCAGAGACTGTGCTGACTCCCCAGTCATAAACTTGATCACATGACCATGAGTCTTTTACATAGCAAACTTGGCAGATGAGATACGGCTAACTGCTGAAGAACTGGTGCAGGAACATGGAGAGACTTGCACAGAGAACATTCCTTCAGCTTCAACCAGTACTAATGTACAGGGGAGGGCAACTGTATCTTGCTGAGAAACTGAAAATTGGCATCAGCAGAATTTGCACAAGAGTAAAAAGGTAAACGGACAGTTCTCATGTCTAAGAGGCTGAAGAGAAGATTACTCTTTAGTTGGCTATGTCTCACTGCAGTGTCTGCTTACAGGGAGATTGGGCTTTGCTATTGTTCTGGTGTTACAGTACCTCTCATGCAAGCCTTTGAGTGATCATTCTTTATCTCAGGGAGAAACATTATCATGTCCTAAATACGCAGTCTTAGAAGACATCAAAAATGAGCTTCTTTCCTGTGATACTTCATATCTGATCAGTCTATACTGTATTACGCAAAAGTCAGAGACCACTCCTATTTCCAGTCAAAACAGCATCAAGTTACTCATTTTCAGGAGTTATATCTCAGAAGATTAGATAAAAGATAATCCATTTGCATTAGGAAGGGGAATGTCAAAGAAAAAAAAAAGAAAAAGAAGCATGCAAGACCTGGTAGACCACCAGTACTGTCATTATCATATAAACAGTACTTAAAGCTTTCATCTTTGAGAGAGAGGAGAAAATCAGCTCTACTCTTGCTTCAAATCTGAAAAAATCCACAGGTGTTTCTGTCCATCCTTCTGTTGTGAGAAGACAACTCAACACTATGAGTCTGAAAGGATGTGTAGCTGTCAAAAAGCTGTTCTGGAAAAAAAAAAAAGACAAAAAGAACATTTGCAAATCAATGGACAGACTACACCCCAGAGTCCAAAACTCAACATCACTGAATGTGTTTGGGATTACCTGGATAGTGAGAAGCAGGAAATGTAACTAATTTCTAAGACTGAACTTTGCAGGTGTGGAAAAATATCTCTTCAGATTTCTTTGACACACTAAAAGCAAATATCCTGAAAAGAATGGAGACTGTAATAAAGGCAAAGGGTGGACACAATAAATACTGAAAACACTGATATTATGTTTTGTTGACCAGACTTTTGTGTAAATATGTGTTATATACAAGTTTTCAGCATTATCTAAAGCTGAAAAATTAATAATTTGCTCTTAATAGCTGTTTTGACTGGCTTTACATTAATGGAATTATATAAATGAAGGGTGGTCTCTGACTTTTTCATAGCATTGTATGAAATTCCGTAATTAATGGAGCATAACATATAGTCATTGCCATATCAAAATGTTGTACCTGCTTTTTAATTCACAATTAATGATGAATAGACCAATAGAAATGGTCCAAAAGTTTTTGAAAAATCATATCATTATATAAATACATGTTAAAGAGAACTTTTTTGCTTCTCATATTAAGTGACCATACAACAGTAATGGTTTTGTTACAACAGCAGCAATACATTATCACATATTTTCATCACTATAATATCAAAACTTTAATGTGCCAGCTGTCCTTTTTATATTTTGTTAATATTTACTAATGAATGAACCAACAGAAATAGTGCAGAATTACTTGGAATAAAATGTCTTCTCCTAAAATGTTTCGATTCCACAGGTACACGCTTTATTATAACAGTGACGATATATAAAATACGGTATGATAGTCAGCTCACACATTTTATAATGTGTGATTCATTTTCATAATTTTTGAGTTCTCAGGGTGAGCTAACAACCCACTTACCGGTCACTTCATCAATAGTAAAAACCCCAAGGCCTGAGCCATCATGTATGGCATAGCGTATCTCTCCATCTCTTCCCTCATCCTCGTCATGTGCAGTAACTTCCATTACAGAAGATCCAACTGGGGCGTCCTCACTCACACTTCCCCAGTCCACAAAAAAGGGAAAAGAAGGGCGATACAAATTCTCATTGATGTCCACTATCTCCACTTCAATGAAGCACACTGAGGACAAAGAGATTGGTTTTCCTCTGTCTTTAGCTTTTGCTGTCAGATTATATGCTTGTTTCCTCTCAAAGTCAAGGGGCTGAGAGAGGTACACTGCTCCACTCACTTTATCCACCTGAAAGCTTCCATCTGCATCATCGGTCAAGCTGTACCTCACTTGTCCAGACTGACCCAAGTCAGGGTCATGGGCCTCCAGCCATAATATCAAGGTACCCACTGGTATATCCTCCCACACTCTCACCCGGTAGTGCAAAGGAAAAAAAGTAGGAGCATTGTCATTTACATCCTCTAACATGACATTCAGAATCACTGTTGACATCAACTGAGGATCATGTGTTGCCTTATCATAAGCAGCAACCTTCAAAGCAAAGCATGGGTTCACTTCTCTGTCCAATGGGCTTTTAACTGTTACAATCCCTGTCTCTTCATTTATGTCAAATTTGTCTGTTTTGGTCAGAAAGGAGTAGCTGACCTCTCCATTGATCCCTAAATCCTTATCCGTAGCTTCAAGCTGAATGATATCTGTTCCTGCAGCACTGTCTTCTCTAATGTCCACTGAATACTCATGCTCTAGGAACTCTGGGCCATTGTCATTGACATCCAACACACTGATCTCTAAAATGTGTGATGAGGACTTCTGAGGTAAACCAAGGTCATATACGGTTATGTTAAGTGTGTAGTGGTCAGTTGTTTCTCTATCAAGAGGTTCAAGAACTTTAAGCCATCCAGTATCTGTTTCTATCATGAAACAACTGTCAACATTTCCTCCTGATATCACATAAAGCAATTTCCCATTGAAGCCATTATCTGCATCTGTTGCTTTGAGAAGCACTACACTATTCCCCACTGGAAGGTCCTCTCTAACCTCTATCTGACTAGGAATGGATTCTGCAAACTGTGGTACACTGTTGTTGACAGAATGCATGTCTCCAAATTCCCCCACCATTTCCGTTTCAGTGTGCAGTTTAGAGCCAAAGAGAAGCATCTCAGCTAAACGTCTTAGGGCTTCAGTTTCCACACACTTTGAGCGTATTTCTTTCAAACTGCTAACAACTGTGATATTCAAAAGCATGGGTGAACTGGATATCTCCCCATCATTTGCTTCTATGTGTAAAGCATGGAAAGGATGTTCTTTGCCATCACCATCAATTAAAGGCTTTTTAAGTGTTAGCACACCAGACGGTGGATCTAATTCAAAGAAATCCCTCTCATTACCTGCACTTATGTGATACCTCACAACTCCTAAATCATCTGCATCAATTGCAGAAACCACTATTATCTGCTCACCAACTCCAAAGGATCTTGGTAAGGCTACCTCACAGTCAATATTCTCAAAGAGTGGCTGGTTATCATTCAGGTTGTTGAGAGATATTAAGACCACAGCTTCTGCTTCACGGCGGAAAGGGGACCCCCAATCAGAAGCTCGAACCCTTAGGTAGAATTTGCTTGGCATCATTTCATAGTCCAACCCTTCAGATGTGCTTATGATGCCAGTAAAATAGTCAATAGCAAAAGGCTTTTTGTTCATGCTAACAATACTGTAGGTAACATAGCCATTCTCTCCTTCATCATCATCGCTAGCACTGACTGTTAAAATGCTAGTCCCTACAGGCACATGCTCATCAATGCTAGCTTCATATTTAGACTGTTGAAACTTTGGAGCATTGTTGTTCATGTCAATGACATTAACAACTACCTTAGTTGAAGATTGTCCATTGCTAGTAGTTACATCAAACTCATACTGGCTAACATGTTCTGCCTGAACAGATTCCACAGTGGTTATGAGGCCAGTGTTTTCATTAATAGTGAATGGGTTCCTGTGCTGTTGCATCTTATACTGTAATAAATACTTCAAATTTGGAAGTTTTGTTACAGCTCTGACCATGACTACTGGAGAGTGTGGTGGTGCAAACTCACTGAGCGTAACTCTGTAGATACTTTTTTCAAATTGCAGAGCCTCCATTTTTTCATATGGAGGTTTCACCCTCACTACTACTGCTGAAGAAAACTTTGGTGGGTTTCCCTTATCTTTGGCCTGCAAGGTAAGGTTATAGCCAAAGTCATGTCCCTCCCAGACCACCTCTTTGTTTGCCTTGATCTTATACTCTTTGCTTCCAGGACTTGTTCTAATTGCCTTAAACTGCTGGAGCGGATCTCCAGCCACTATGCTCAGAGAGGCTATCTCCCCATTTTGCCCTTCATCATCATCCTCCACAGATACCAATGCATAAGTAGGATCCTTGGTGGTGTTCCTTGGAGTTAATGGAACTGCTTTGACAACAGGTGCATGGTCATTGGACTGCAGTATCTGCACTGTCAGTTTTGCTGTACTACTGACATCACTTCTTCCAGAGAGCTTCAAGCCTCTGTCCACAGCTAGCACATCAATCTCATACTGTGGCATCTCGGGGTAATCCAGTTTGCCTGTGAGAGTTATGACACCGCTTGTTGGATGGATGGAGAACATAGCAGTCCACTCTTTGAAGCTGAAGTAGACCTCTCCATTGGTGCCAGTGTCAGCATCTGTTGCTGAGACTCTTCCAATGCTGGCTCTTATGGGAGTGTTTTCAGGAATGGAGATGCTATAGGAGGTTGGTGAAAAAAGCGGTCTGAGATCATTTGCATCCAAAACTTCAAGCTGAACTTGGGTTTGTGCCTCTGCTCCTGAGTGTCTTTCAATTGCTTGTACAGTGAACAAATACTTATCTTTTACCTCCCTGTTCAGTGTGGCTGAGCTGCCCCCTTTGGTTCTTATTCGCAGGAAACTGAAGTCACCCAAAGCATACTTTTCTGCTTTGAATATTTTTTCATGGTCCCCAGCTTCTATTCTGTACCATATATCCCAAGATCTGTCCTGTATGAAAATGCCCATTTTAACTGGGCATTCAACAAAGGTTCTTGCAGCAGAATTCTCGTATATTGTTGCATTGTAGAGTGAGTGCGTAAACTTTAAGGGGATCATGTCCATCTTTTGCTGGCTTACTACACAAGTCCAAATAAGGAGCATGATGTGGAGATGCTGACTCCAGCATTTACCCATTGTGGCACAGGAAGACATGAATGCACTGAAAAAAAAAAAACAAGGAATGTGAAAGAAATATCCAAGACACAATCAATTACACAGAACATACTGTTCTCCTATGTGCGTTCTATTGTCACAGATAAGTTCATTTATTTTGTGAATCAGATGTTTATAAAGGTATTCATTGATTTGAATAACATATATTTGTCAGAGTCAGAGTTTTCCAGCAATAGCCATTCTGTATTGCAGTGGGTCCAAGCACCTCCACTTAGATCACTGCACTGATGCAGATGAGCAATGATAGACTCCTAAGTTTATCTGTTTCTAGTTTAAATCTTCAGTGACTCACTCCACAGATGTGGGTTATGCAACATTAATGATCTGACACCCCCATGCTCCCAAAGCATTTTCTGAACTGAACAACTTTAAAGCTGGTATAATGAGAAGAAGGTGCAGGTGGGACCGTCTCACAATCAGCTGTGGCAATTTACAAGACATTCCCATCACACAGTGTGCTTTACGTTGGAATAACACGCATAAAATATGAAGTAGACACGGGTGCACTCTTAAAAAAAAAGCTCAATTTGAAAATGCTGTACTGAAGCGTACTTCAGGGATTTTGTTTTAATTTAAACTTACTCACCTTATCAGGCGAAACAACACTGTATTCCGCCCAGACTTTCACTCAGGACACAAAACAGCCAGTAGTTCCAGCGTATAAATTCCCTGCAAGTGCTTTGCTGTCTTTCCTCTGTCTTCACTCCCGTGCACTGTTTCTCCGTGGACTAGTGGACTCACAACGTTATTTTTTTCTGCACCCATATTCCGACAGTACCTGCCTCTTGCGCTGGGACTGGCTAATGAATAATCCGTTGTTTGAGAGTGAGAACCACCAGCCAATCCGAGCGCAGGAGTAAATCCTTCCAGCCAATCCCATCGCAAGAGTAAGCCACGTTAGCCAATCCTGGCGCAGAAGTAACGAAACTCGCGCTGGAGGCAGGTCTTGTCGGAATACAGGTGGGAAAGGAAATCACGCCGACTGCAGTTATGTGATGTGATCAATCTCTGAAGCTCTTGTAAATCCTGAACCTTAACATTCCATTGAAGAAAGAAGCGACGAATATCTAGAAAAACGACTGTTATTCCTGTTGATTCCTGTACCTTTTGGAAAGATTCTGCTGATGGAAGAGCGAGATTAACTAAACTAGTGCACGACCAAACTGGTTAGTCTGCATACTGTATGCGCAGGTCTACTGCAAACCTTGCAGATCTACAGAATTTATACGTTTTTCTAAAGAAGCATCAGCAATTTGCACATTAAATAATCAAGTCTAATGCAAAACATTACTCTGCTAATACACTCTCAGCAAAAATGATTCTATAGCCGTTAAACCATGCAAACATTCAATTGGTTCTTTGAATTGCCACAGTTCTTGGATCATTCCACTGAGTTCTAGCGAGTTCAAACCACACTAGACTTTCAACTGACTTAGATTATAGACTGAAATTCTTTGGCTTTGAGTGACTACCTTAATTATGATTATTTTATTAAACTATGAACATTCCATGGTGTCACTAACAACACAGTCAGAACACTACCAAAACTTTACCACATGTTTCAGTAGTGATTATTAGTGACAGTTTTAGCTGATTTTGAGCAGAACTCAGAAACGCTTTTTGTGTTTTTCAAAAATCATATTTAATAAAGTAACATGTTCACAATATATTTACAACACACATACAATACATATTAATAAGGCAGATTTAAAAAAATAAGATTTTCTTTTTATTTAATTCACACTGTTCCATGCTGTTGCTGCTTGGCAGTTTTTTTCATGTAATTCTTCTGTTAAAACATTTCATGAAAACTGTTAACTTTCCACTGCTACTCCCACAATCCCATAGCAGAAGTCCAGTACAACACAGATGCTGAACCTATCATTTGCATGTCCACTGCTGAGGAGATTATTAGTTATCATTCTTTTAAAATAGCTCAGTAACACTGAAATTAATCAGTCTACTCAGGCTTTATATATATATTGGAGTTTTGGAGGTCTCTATTTTTAATTTGGCAGGTTTATTGAAAGGGATTTAAGTATATATATATATATATATATATATATATATATATATATATATATATATATATATAAATGTTTGCATAAAAATGACTATTTTAATCAGACATTCAACAAAAGTTTATGAGGCAGATTTCTCATACAACATAGCATTGTGCAAGTCAAGTGTACACTGTACATTGAACAAGAACAAAAAGCCTAAGAATTTTTATACCTTATCAATTTTAATGTTGATATGTAAATTCAGCCTTTAAAGCATGCATATTATTCTTGGAATATCTATACTCTTACTTATACATATAGGTAATGAGAGAATCTCTGGTTTTACTTTAACTGGATTTTACTCTTTACCTTAATAAGGGTATTCTGTAGTAAAGTGAATGATGTCTAATTATGCTCTTCTTCTTCTTTTGGCTGTTCCCTTTAGGGGTCGCCACAGTGGATCATCTGCCTCCATCTTGCCCTATCCATTGCCTCCTCTACTTTCACACCAACCATCTCCATGTCCACCTTCACTACATCCATAAACCTTCTCTGAGGTCTACCTCTTCTCCTTCTACCCGGCAGCTCCATCTCCAACATTCTTTGCCCAATATATCCACTATTCCTCCTCAACACATGTCCAAACCATCTCAACCTGGCCTCTCTGGCTTTATCTCCAAACTGCTCCACCTTCACTGTCCCTCTGATCTGCTCATTTCTAATCTTGTCCATCCTTGTCACTCCCATCTTCATCTCCGCCACCTCCAGCTCAGCCTCCTGTCTTTTAGACAGAGCCACAGTCTCCAAACCGTACATCATAGCAGGATGCACTACTGTTTTGTAAACCTTCCCTTTCACTCTTGCTGCTATCCTTCTGTCACACATCAGCCCTGACATCCGTCTCCACCCACTCCATCCTGCCTGCACCCTCTTCCTCACCTCTTTTTTGCACTGTCCATTGCTCTGGATGGTTGACCCAAGATATTTGAAGTCATCCACCTTTACGACCTCTACTCCTTGCATCTTCACCTTTCCACCTGCCTCCCTCTCATTCACACACATGTATTCCATCTTGTCTCTACTGACCTTTATTCCTCTCCTCTCCAGTGCAAACCTCCACCTCTCCAGATTCTCTTCCACCTGCTCTCTACTCTCACCACAGATTACAATGTCATCTGCAAACATCATGGTCCATGGAGCCTCCTGCCTGACCTCACCTGCCAACCTGTCCATCACCATTGCAAACAAGAAGGGGCTCAAAGCTGATCCCTGATGTAACCCTACCTTCACCTTGAAACCATTTGTCACTCCAATCTGGAGCTCTCGCCTTAGCCTTGCTTCAACAACTCTTTCCCATACCTTCATGGTGTGGCTCATCAACTTTATACCTCTGTAGTTACTGCAGCTCTGCACATCACCCTTGTTCCTAAAAATGGGGACCAGTACACTGCTTCTCCACTCATCAGGCATCCTCTCACTCTCCAGGATTTTGTTAAACAACCTGGTTAAAAAGTTCACTTTGCCTTCTCTCCTAAACATCTCCATACCTCCACAGGTATGTCATCTGGACCAACTGCCTTTCCATTCTTCATCCTTTTTAAAGCTGCCCTCACTTCCACCTTACCAATTCTCTGCACTTCCTGATCCACTATCTCTCCCCCCGTTGTCCTCCTCTCTCTCTCGTTTTCCTCATTCATTAGTTCTTCAAAGTACTCCTTCCATCGACTCAACACTCTCTGTTCACTCACTAGTACGTTTCCCTCTCTATCCTTTATCAGCCTAACCTGCTGTACATCCTTTCCAGCTCTATCTCTCTGTTTAGCCAAACGATACAAGTCCTTTACTCCTTCTTTACTGTCCAGCCTCTCATACAGCTCATCATAGGCCTGAGCCTTTGCGTTGCCACCATTCTTTTCGCTATGCGACTAGCCTCACAGTACTCCTGCCTACTTCCTTCATCTCTCTGGTTGTCCCACTTTTTCTTAGCTGCCTCCTTCTTCTGAATACTCTCCTGGACTTCCTCATTCCACCACCAACTTTCCTTATCTTCTTTCCTCTGACCAGACGAAACACCCAACACATTTTTGCCCATTTCTATCACCACCTTAGCTGTAGTTTCCCAGTCCTCAGGTAGCTCAGTTTTTGAACTGCCTGCAAGCATCCTCCTCCTTCAGCTTCCACCATCTAATCTTTAGCTCTGTCTTCACTCTCTTCCTCTTCTTTGTTTCTAATCTCATTCTACAGACAACCACCCTATGCTGCCTTGCTACACTTTCCCCTGCTACCACTTTACAATCTCCAATCTCCTTTAAGTGGCATCTCCTGCTAAGGATATAATCCACCTGTGTCCACCTCCCTCCCCTCTTGTATGTCACCCTGTGTTCTTCCCTCTTCTGAAAATACGTGTTCACCACAGCCATTTCCATTCTCTTTGCAAAATCTACAACCATCTGATCTTCTGCATTTCTGTCTTTCACACCATACATACCCAGCACCTCTTCATCCCCTCTGTTCCCTTCACCAACATGTCCAATGAAGTCTGCACCAATCACTAATCTCTCCTCTCTAGGGACACCATCTACCACTTCATCCATCTTACGCCAAAATTCCTCTTTCTCCTCTAACTGACAACCAACCTGTGGTGCATATGAACTGACCACATTCAAAATCACATCATCAACCTCCAACTTCAGGCTCATGATCCTGTCTGACACTCTCTTTACATCCAGAACACTTTTCCCAAGCTGTTATCCCTACTCCATTTCTCTTCCTCTCTACACCATGATAGAACAGTTTGAATCCACCTCCAATGTTCCTGGCCTTGCTTCCTTTCCATCTGGTCTCCTGGACACACAGAATATCTACCTTCCTTCTCTCCATCATGTCTGCAAGCTCTCTGCCTTTACCAGTCATTGTCCCTATGTTCAGAGTCCCTGCTCTAACATCCACACTCCTGCCTTTCCTTCTCTCTCGCTGCCTTCTAACCCACCTTCCTCTTCTCCTCTTTGATGGTCTTCGACCTACAGTAGTCCAATTTCCACCGGCACCCTGCTGGTCAACACACCGGAGGCGGTCGTTGTTAACCCGGGCCTCGACCGATCAGGTATGGTAATCATATTCGTGATCTGCATGATAGTTTTGGCACAAGTTTTACGCCGGATGCCCTTCCTGACGCAACCCTCACCATTTATCCGGGCTTGGGACCGGCACCAGAAGTACACAAAGTACACCCCTAATGGCCGGTTTGATGTCTAATTATGCTCTAGTGATGCATAAAGGGAAAAACAATGCAATTCAGGCGCTCTAAATAATGTCCAGTTTTAGACCAGACCCTGGTGGGAGGAGAAGAATGCTGTGTTGAACTTGCTGTTGAATGGATGTTTTTCAATGTGGATTAAGGCACAGAGCAATAAAATCAATTAATACGATCCTAGTTAAGCCTATCAGCGTATTTTGCGCTTGCGTTTCAGCGTGTACCATCTGCCATAAGGCTGCCATACTGGTTTTTAGGTGGCCAAACTACCTGCCACGGGATCATGTAAATCTCTTGGAAATCCAGTGGAGATAAAAAGCAAGAAAGCAAACGCTTTATTACATTTACAAAAGGGATTTACATGTTTAGGTTTGTAAAGCCATGTAATAAAGACTAGTGTTTGCAGAAAAGCTCAGTCATGCCTGCATAGTCAAAAGAATCTGAGAAGGAGATCCTATTTCAGATAGAGATTTAGCAATTTTAGCGAGGTGCACGTGCCAGAATATTTCTGCTCTGAAATTCTATTTGGACTCTCTATCTGGGGGTAACAGATGCTGAAGGAGGTACTATCTGTTCAACTTCAACAATTCCTTCCTAACAACAAAGCCCAAACGTCTGCTCATTTGCATCTCTCAGAATGTGATACAGGAGCCTACACTTTGTGTATAGTGTTCATGTGATGAGATTTTTTTTTTATTTTCATTTTCTCCTACCCCCAAAAACTGAACAACTGATATCGAAACAAATATGCATTCGAATATCCAATTTGTTTTGCTTTGAACTTGCTTTGAAAGTTTTGGAGAGTCATATCTGATTAGATGAACTTTGAAGCTCATGATCTCTCCCAAACCATTCCAGTTTTAACTGTTGTTCTTGATCTTGTTTCAGTTCTTTGTTTTAAATGGGTGTTTCTTCAGGCATAGAGCAGTAAAGTTAATGAATATGACTGACCTTATTTTAAGTTTGCCTTAAATTATGCACCATCTGTCTTCCACATCACTAGATGATTTCACATGCAATGACAATGTATGAAAATGCAATGTAACCTCACAGTCCTAATAGTAGATCAGAGCTTCTCATTGTTGTCAATTATAGAATGGTGAGGTTAACAGTGTGAGACAGAATTCCTGCTGTGTGTAAGCTCCTCTCTGTGGAAATAATGTTGGAAAGGGCTCATTGCTTTTTGTTTGCAGCTTACATGCCACCTGCTCTAAACCCCTCCATTTCTTTATGTCCCTTAGCAGGAATTGGCATGCTTTTACTGCCATTTGAGAAAGACACCAGGTAATTTAAGGTGTTCAACACAGCATATGGTAATGCAATAAGCACAGCTACACTCTGCCAACAGTGGTTCTTTCACAAAACAACCACTTTTGGTTCCCTGAAGAGCCTCACTAGAACGGTTCATAATAGCATTGTTTTTCAAATTGTGGACCACAACCCACTGGTGGGTCACCTTGTGGGGACGATTTGGTCAAGAGGAAGCTACAATTTTCTATGTGAAAATAAGTTACACATGCTTAACAGAGAAGACATTTCTGTACATTTTAATGCACAATTAAACATATGATGTAATACATAAAATGGCCTGTGCACATTTTATAAAATAACATATTAAGCCCCTTAAAATCCCAAATTTCATGGTGATTGAACCAACAGAAACGTCTCAGAATAACTTGGAAAATAGTCTGGTTCCGCTGACGTGTATTAAAGGTAAAGTATGTTTTTTACCTTATGTAAAATAACTATTTTGGAGTTTCGAGGTTTTGTTCCGACAACAGCAATACATTTTATAATAGCAAATCTGAAGTGGTGACCATGCCATTTCTGCACTACAACACTGACACTATCAAACTTGTGTTATCGGTGCAGCCTTTAACCGGCATGGTCATTTGAAGCGTGGCCAGTGAGTGTTATGTGAGCGGCTCCAAGCTTCGTGCATGTTATTTTACTGTTTATAGAAAAATCAGACTACCTAGAGCACAATTTGCAAAAACGAGCATGCGACACAAGCTGTAATAAATTCAATCATTATAACATTTGTCATGACAATTACCAGTAATGATAATATAACACTGTTATATTACTAAACAACATCCTGACATGGTTATTTAAGATGAATGGAGATCACATGCAGATAAGGGACAAATACGTGTCCTCATGATTATTTTTTGCATCCACACTCACCAGAGTAGACCCATGCATGGTTTATTCGTTTATCATGCTATGCTATTGCATTTGTTCATTGAAATTGAAAAATAATACTGAGTAAAAATGGACTGATTTTTTTGCTCATTTCAGTTTCCAAAAAATGGTCAGCAGTGCAAACAGTACTTCTACATGTGGGTCCAGTTTCATAGCAAAATCGCTTTTTTAAATGAGCACGAAGAACTTTCTTGAAATGTAGGGAACCTTCACATACTGTAAAGAATCTATACCGGGCTTTTCCACTATTTAAGGAAGATTTACTTTCAAGAGGGTCTAACAAACGTGTAGGAAAGGCACATTATATGCCAACATTTCACTCCACCAAGTACTGGTCTAAAGTATTTTGTGGTCTACGATGTTATTCATGGTATTTCCAAATGTTTGTACTCATTTAGCATTTCCTCTGGAATTAATAAGAGTAACGTATTAATAAGAGTTTGTCAACCTTTGCTGCAGTAACAACCTCTACTCTTCTAGGACGACTTTACATTAGATGTTGGAACATTGTTGTGAAGATTTGATTGCTTTCAGCCAGAAGATCATTAGTGAGGTCAGGCACTGATGTTGGATGAGTAAGTCTAACTCCAACTCATTTCAATGGAGCTCCATCACTTCAGATAACACAGTTACATTACTACACCCCAATTGTGATGGGCTTTATACCCCTGTAGCCAATGCTGGGCATTGGAAATGATGACTTTTAACTCATGTGCAGCTGCTTAAGATCATCTTATTGTGTTGACAATGCATCTCCATGGAGATTATGCAAGCTGTATGTCTGGATACTTTTAGACATGTTGTGTGTCACAGGATTATGTGACTTATTTTGAAAAATACATTTAACCTTTCAAACTATTGTGGGGTGTTATCCGTAGTGTGTTTTTGGTTGAATTACACATCAGTACTTGCAGTTAACATATCATGAACTCTAATTTTGTTGACATTGGCATTCTGAACTGATGCAGCCAACATGGCAGGATCTTTGCTCTCTGTTTATATAAGTGGGATGAAGCTGAATAAGCCACTAAGCAAATGCTCCCAATTTAGAGTTCTCAGTTGCCTTTCTCTCATGTTCTAATATGCCATTTGCATTCATCTCCACAGGGAGATGGCAGAAAAGCACATCTTTTCCATGTGTGCCCCCCCTCTCATTTTAGAGATCAAATGTGCCATTGAGCATCCTCCACACAATCCAATATCCTCTCCTGATACCTCTGCCCGCTCTGCTTAAGCACAGCTGAAGATGATCCGAAAGCTTGGCTGGAAAATTTTGAGCACAAAGCAGGATGGCGCAGGGGATTACGGCAATTCGAGCATCTCTTCAATCTTTTCATCCCATTCCTGCAAATTATATTTCAGGCTGAATTGAGCACTCTGTATTCTCTGTACAGCATTAAGGGTTAAATTGAAAATATGATTTGGCTGTGATTGGCCTTGAGCCTGTAAACACATAAAACCTCCCCATATGATGCATTCAGTGTCTAAGAGACTGATTCGTCTCATTAATCACTACACAAAGTTCATTTGTTAATCGAGTCGCGGCCTTTGGTGCCATGCGTAGTGTTGCAGTTTAACCAGCAAATCCTGTTAACAACACTTCAAAAAGGAGTTTCAGCACTGAATGCTCTGACATTGAGGGTGTACTGATTTCAATACGTATCAAAACATCGAAACTGAAACAATGTGTTGACATTTAAAACTATCATGGACACAACACTCTTATTCAGTGGTGAACAAAGTACACAAATCATATACTTGAGTTAAAGTAGAGATACCCAAGTTAAATACTCCAGTAAAGTAGAAGTTCCTCCATTTAGACATCCACTTGAGTAAAAGCACAAAAGTATTTGCCTTCAAATGTACTTAAGTATCAAAAGTAAAAGTACTAAAAGATTAATTATGACTCTAATGTCCTATTATCATTTTTGTAGCAAGAAGCTTCCATCATTAACTCATTTTAAGTTAAAATACTCCAGTGTCACTCTTGTTAAGCCAATCTTTTAATAGAATGTCATTAATTAATATTTCATTGATGCCTATTAAAATGATCATTATCATTACCACAAAACACTGACAATTTCCATTAGGTAGAACTAAGTGGCCATGAAATATCCTTTTGCAAACAAGCAAAGTTTCAGTTTAAGATCTATTTGCAACTTCCATCCATCATCCATCCATCATCGTTGACCGCTAGTCCAAACAGGGTCGTGGTAGCAGTTGGGAGAGCAGAGAATCCCAGATGACCCTGTCCCCCGCAACTTCCTCCAGCTCATTCTCAACTTAAACATGTATATTTTAGAAAAACTTGCTTTAAATACAGGTTCACAAATGAGTTTCCTTTACTCTAGGTCTCTGTTCATAAACATAAACTAACAAAAAACAAATTTACTACAAAATGAAATAATATTGGTATAAATTCAGAAAAAAGACATGTCAATCACAACTGCATATGTGTACATATTTCTATATTGTGGTCTATTTACACAAAGTTAGGTTAGTTCCATCATGTATGTATGTTGGAATAGACACTCCCAAAATGTTACACTGCTGCATCGACATTAAACCATATGATGGTGTTTTAGGGCCACTGTTAATAAATATAAAAATAGTAGACTTTGAAAATAAAGTTGTAATATTTTGAGAAAAAAAGTTGTAGCATTAATATCAGGAAAGGTCGCAATATTGTAGCCAAAGGCTTTGCAAAGGGAAAGCAGCACCTCCTTGTGTTAAATGAGGGGCGTCGAGTTGGTGGAGTTCTACTTTCATATATTCAGTCTCTCTGTCTCTCCTGCACATCAGCACCAGCCTGTTATTAATATAAGAAATGGGTGAAGCGGCTGTGCAGGAATCTGTGTTCATTCAGAATAAAGAGCCTGCCTGTCTGTTTTGTTGAAGGAGAACCACAGGCAGGGTCGTCTACACAGCTATCAGTGGCTACATCTCCGCACCATTCAAAGAGGGCATGAAGTTTCACAGACAATGAGAATGACGATCAAAATGAAAGAGTCCCTCTACAGTTAGCCCACTTTGTCCCCAAATACTATGACTTTTCTTTTCTAAATATTATGACTTTATTCTCAAAGTTCTCAAATAAAAACTATTTTTATTTTTATAAACAGTGGCCCTAAAAGGCCATCGTGGAACAGTATGGTAGGTCGGTATGTCCAACAGGTCAAAACAAGCTCAAAACAAACTGCATACTGTAATCTGGAAATGTAATGGAGTGAAAGTAAAAAGTCAAAACGGAAACACTTCAGCAAAGTACAGATACTTAAAAAAACAGTAAGTACAGTAACGAATTACATTTACTTAGTTACTGTCCACCACTGCTCTTATTTGATAGGCTTTCCGTCATCATCTTTCATTGAAATCATGGTCAATGATTACAACTAGATGGGTTGTACATTTGAATTTTCATCAGACTGAACAGCTGTTGCTGGTTTCTGTTGCATATTTTGTTTTTGTTTTTTACTGATTTTTCTTCTTTTAAAATTAGAATCGAAATACAAATTATATTCCAAAAAAGGAAGGCAATATGTGAAATGATAATAGAAACACCTTTAATACACTTCAACTAAATTGGAAAAGATACATAAATATGCTATATTATGTTTTAACTTATTAACTATTTTGAAATAAAACACACACTAAATTTGATGCCTGCAACATTATCCAAAAGGTTGGCACAGAAGCATGTTTACCATTGTGTTAAATCACCTTTACTTTTAACAACTCTTAATAATTGCTTGGAGATTACAGGCACAAACTGATCCAGTTCTTAAAGCAGAATTTTTTGCCTTTCTTCTGTAATACACATCTTTAGCCGTGCAACTGTACGGGGCTGTTGTTGTATTGTGAGCTTAATAAGACACTCATTTCAGTGAGAGGCAGTTCTGGACTTCAGGTAGGCCAGTCTAGCACAGTTGGAATACGTGCAGGATGTATACAAGTGTTGACGTGTTGAAAAAAGTATGAAGTCTCTGAATAAGACAACGCCAAGAAGCATCGCATGTGTTGCTACACATTATACAACAGTTAGTTCACAAGCTGCTTCATTGAGAGGCGTTCTAACCGTACTGACATTTCACCATAACATCATGTTTTTTTCACAAAAACTCTATCATTCCACTGTATCAGATGCCGTTGCTAAGCAACGTGTTTGCCAGCTGTATGAGATGCTCAAAACATTTGACGTTTTTTACTTCTTACTTTGTGCGCAAACAGAAAATTGATACTTTTAAGATCACATTTGACTGACAGCTGATTTGGTCAGATTCTGAAGATGAGACTACACTAAATTCCCAAACTGCTGAACAGCTATTTAGTCAGCAGCTGTGACAGAAGAACAAATAAACAACCCAGAATTAGCCAGAAATGAACCAAGTACCATTCACCAAACCTGTAGTTTCATCTTCAGAGCCTGACCAAATCGGACTGAGCATTAAAACTGCCGCAATAAAAAACAAAAAAGCTGCTCAGGGGTCATGACAGTTTCGGAATTTACTATAAGGAGCAGGAGAGCGAACTGCTGGCTGTGCAGGAGTGAGTGGAGCTCATTACTGTGACGTAGCAACAAACTGACTGTTAAGGAACTATGATTTGGTCGTTAAGGAACTATAATTTGCTAATATTAAAACATATTAAATGACACTATCACGGCCCAATTTATTAATTTCTTTATTTATTTAACTGTTGTATAAAAGCAATAGAACACTTAAGGTCATGTATTATCTCTATAATATCATGGCTGTGATGATGTACAGCATTTGTCTTCGGCTTGTGATGTAATTTCACGATAACACTCTCTCTTTCATGTTCTATTGCTTAAATATGTTCAGTGTTATTAGTGCATTCACATATGTGAAAACTACTTACTAACAGCCCCTCACACCATGACAGGTGCTGTCAGGCTTTTAAACTTCATGCTGGTAACAATCTGGATGTCTGAAAGTCTGAAAGGCTCACTCGTCAGACCAGTACACTGTGCTTCAGTCTGTTTCAGACGAGCTCAGAGAAGTCGGCAGCATTTCTGGACAGTGTTGACATATGACTTCTACTCTGCATGGTACAGTCTTTATTTGCATTTATGGATGCAGCAATGAACAGTGTTTAGTGACATTTAATGTTCTTTCAAAAGTATCCTTCAGCCATGAAGTGATTTCCAGCACAGAAATATACCTGTTGGTAATGCAGTGCTACCAGAGATGTTGAAGGTCTCAGGTATTCATTTGTGGCTTTCAGCTTTACACACAAAGATTTCTTTAGGTTCCATGAATCTTTTGATGATATTATGCACTGTAGAGTGTGAAATATCTAAAATCAAGGTCCACCTGTTTATAGCTACAAAGCATGGCAGCCCACAGAAAAACTCAAATCAACATTTAAAAATAAAAATGTATTTTCCATTTCTTAAGTGCTGCCACTGAAAAGCTGAGAGAAGGGTTTGAGATTAAACTAAAATTGACAATCACAGAAACCATTTGCAGCAATGTTAAAAAAGGAGAAAAACGAAAGAAATGTATGAGGTAGATGTAGATAGAAACTCCATTCTGTTTCCACTGTCTTTCTCACAAGAGCAATGGTTTGGCCTCAAGATCTCTTTTTGGTGGTCTGTGGCCCACAGCTTGAGAAATCCTTGTCTAAATCTTTTCTGGATGATTCTTTTATAGCCCGACATGATTGCACCACCTGTTTAAAGACGTTTTGAGCATTTTACAATGTTTCTGGTCTCACACACACATCATCTAAACTGCTTCTCCTTCTGGGTCATGAGGGGGTGCTGGAGCCTATCCCAGCTGTCATGGGGCAGAAGTCAGGATACAAACTGGACAGATCACCAGCCCTTTGCAGGGCAGACAGACAGACAGACAGACATATACATCCACACACACAATATATTTCTGGTCTTAAATTGCCCCAATTTAATTGCTTTAAAATTTATATTTCTATAAAAAGTAATTATGTTAACCTTACATACCTTGTCTTTGTGCAACTTTTATTCGAAGACAGATCAAAGAAAATGTATAAATCATTGCTTTCTTTTTACATATTATCTACTGTCCCAACTTCTTTGGAACTTATACATTTTTCCTAATAATGGAATAACAGACTTTTCTGTAGCTACTAACGGTGAGATGGGTTGTGATGGCATTCAGACTGTGTGTCAACCTACTGTGTGGCTAAGGTTCTTTTATCCTTGACATTTGGGAAAAAGAGCACAAACCAAAGAATAAGCTTTCAAGACATTCAAGGTCTGCAAAGTTTCCACTACTGCTTGAAGCATATGAAGAATGTAGCTGGAAACTTGTATAGACTACAAGTGAGCTCACCAGACATTAAAATACAAGATGTATTCATTACAATGGTCTATTTCAGTCGCACTAGAGATGAAAGATATGCAGATCCCCCTGGCTCCTCCTCCATCTCCCATCCTTCAGCCAAGTCCTAGTCAAACAGCCAGCAGGCCAAGAGTGCTGAACGGTTGGCTGTGGTTCATCCACCTGATGCCATGCAATTGGTGCAGCTAAGTGGTGAAGCTAAGCTCTTCACCTGTCCAGCAGAGTGATGAAAGCACCAATCTCGAAAGCAACAAGGAGGATGAAGGACACTGGGAGTTGCAGAACTGAGACTCTGAGGATGGAAAATATCATCTGAAATGGCCTTCATAAAAAAGTGTGCTAAAGTGCAAGTTACCATCTACCTGATGCCTAAAACACCATATTTAGAACATAGTAAAATGGGCAGGGAGGGGCAGGGGCTTATGTTATACACCATTATAGTCAAATGGGCTTTTTATGAACCACTTTACACATTTTTTAAGGTTCGTTTTGTTAGAGGCTGGTGCAGCAGGTGCACATACGTATAACATGTTAACATACATATTAACACTAACATATGAATGCAAGGCGCATGTTCAGGCACTCCTCAATTTTGCTGCATCAATAATGTATTGTTTTGAGACCCTGCTATATTAAAACAAATACAATTTTACATTTTGCACACAATTACACCCTTATTTGATCTGCGAGGTGCACTGATGAGGAATCCCAATTTCTTTTCAGCCTGATGACTTATTATTGGACATTTCTTTCATAAATACCAACTGAAGCACAACTGACATAGAATGTTACAAAATGTTGTGTATAATTACTGATTTCCACTAGAGCGGTCTCTCTATCTTACATAGTGCAGCTTTAGGTGATATTAATTATCTAAACGGCTACATTAAAAGCAAGAGGCAACTGATTCTTTAGCACAATGCCTTGTATAGCTTTGCTACAATATTGGGATGTAGGTGTACCAGTAGCATTCCAATACAGCATGAATGCACTGACCTGTCTCATGTTGTTTACATCAGTTACAACACAGAAAATAAATATGATTAATTGGTGAGTTGCTGAATGCTTGTCTGGAACAAAATCCAGTGGGTAGATCATGCATCACTTTTAGATATTTACTGGAAGTCTTAGCACAGAGAGATTGTACAGTTTAGAAGCTGTTACACTGTTTAAAGACACATATCATTAGATGATGCGGTCATGGCGGTGGATTAATAAAGACAGCAAAGTTTTTGTCTTTGTGAAGACACACGCATACACGATCAAAGCCCCTAATCAGAAACACTGTAATTTGTACACTGTTTTATTAACTCTAACCACACCGCTGAGTCTGCAATGTTTTGAACATTTGTACACACATAAAAATGATGATTTTCATTCAAATGCAAAAAAGAAAAAAGTTTGCTTAACCACAGAAAATCTTCTTCTTTCGGCTGCTCCCTTTAGGGGTCGCCACAGCGGATCATCTGCCTCCATCTTGCCCTATCTACTGCCTCCATTACTTTTACACCAACCATCTCCATGTCCACCTTCACTACATCCATAAACCTTCTGAGGTCTATCTCTTCTCCTTCTACCCGGCAGCTCCATCTTCAACATTCTTTGACCAATATATCCACTATTCCTCCTCAACACGTGTCCAAACCATCTCAACCTGGCCTCTCTGGCTTTATCTCCAAACTGCTCCACCTTCACTGTCCCTCTGATCTGCTCATTTCTAATCTTGTCCATCCTTGTCACTCCCGTGCTTAACCACAGAAAATATGTGCACTTATTTTCAGACATTGGGTCACATTTGCTTCAAAACAGGATCAAAGTACTCACTGTCTGGCCATGAGGGACAAGGATGCAGCTCCTTTCCTGCTCTAAAACCCAGGGTTTCACTAAAATAAAGCTCCACCCATGGAGTAAAATTCTTGGTGATTAAGTAGTGACATGAAAATGTGTCACAGCATTTTAAAAATGATTTAAATAAAAAATTATGAAATAAAATAAATCAAAATCTTTCAGTCTAACTTTAAAATACATTTTAAAAAATCTTTTCAAAACTCACATTGAAAAAAAGTGTTATTTTAAAAAGGTAAACACTTCTTAATAAGAAGCAGCTAATAAATGATTATTTTGTATCTATTTCACTTACTACTATCTCCATTAATGCACTGAGTTAAACAGATTAACTAAGCTCTGAAAGCTTCACTGTAAATACGTTTTTTAGTGTGGGACTGCAGTTTGAACTAGTTCAGTTGAAATGCTCCATTTATGTTTTTATATTTTATGATATACATCTGGGGGATCTAACATGCACAGCTGCAGCTCTGCTTGTTCCAGCCAGAGTGCATAAATCAGAGGAACTATTTCCAGTAATGTGCTCTTCATTAATGAATTAAACACCATGTTAGCACATCTATGAAAAGCATCTTGGAAACCAAAAAAAAATCTGAAGTATCAGATTTAAGCGTCAATTATCTGTTCCTGCAGAAAGCTTGGCTGTTTTATCTTCAGAGACTGAGAGTGAAGGTGTTGAATGAAGGTGAGGATTGAAGCGTGTGGGCGGAGGCAACTCTGCAGAGGAGCATATGAATAGTTTCAATTATTTATTCAATCTTTTGAAACAGGGGTTTTACAGGTTATGATATGCAAGGCAAGACAAGAGTTGTATTACACCATCTGACTTTATTAACCATTGCTTGCATAGTTTTCAGATGATAAGTTTCAGTCATTCAATCCTGGCCCACTTTTACTGTGCCAAACCTCCACATCAACTCATTTAATACAAAAAAAAAAACTATCTGTCCTGAATATGACACAATGATTTCCTATCAAAAACGCCTGGAATAAGCCTTAATGGTATCCTTTCCTGTTCACAGGCTTAGTACAGCACATGCTTTGTTAGATGACTGGGTAATGTTAGACCAGCATTTGTAGTAATGAAAGCAGTGAGAATGCACACTGCCACTGACTGAATCACATCTCAGCAGCTAAAAAGGGTTAAACTGAAAGTCAATGAGGTGCCACTCACATATTCAGCGGATTCCGTTTCTCTGTAAAAGGGGGAAAATATGATTACACTTCAGTGAATGCTTTGGAAATGTGACGGCATTGGAGAAACTATTTATGGTGGATTTTTTCTTAGGTTTGAATTAAGGAGACACCGTGAGTCATCTTCACATTAGCCACGCTTAGGGATTAATACACAGGACCCAGTTTTGCACAGTCCGCTTTTTGTGCCTGTTATGTGAACGTACTTTTTCATGCTCTCTTAAAGCTTTTTTTCTCATGCCTCTTACAACTCTCTTTATTTCCAAACACCACCCATGGTGTAGCAGTGAAGGTATGAACCTAAGCCTTAATACTGGACGCTGTGCTGTGTGCTGTGCATCATTGCTGGGTTATCTCCTATGTAATTTGCTATGTAATTTGCTGGGATGTCGTTTTGACTCAGTACCTGGGTAGCCTGGGACACCTGCAAAGAGTAGATTAGGGAAGATTTATCTGGGAGGCAAAAAAAGCACCAGTTTGCCATTGATTTGCAGTCAATCTATCATTTAATCTTGCTGACTGCAGCTTCCACCGCTGTTGCCTCATTGGGACTAAGGGTACCTCTTTTTTGCAGCAAGGTTTCGTGTGGCCTCGGGCACCTGTCCAATCAGTCTGGATCTGAACTGCTTGCCGATCCTTTTTCCAGTGCCTGTACGTCAACTTAGGCAGAGCTTCTCCATGTCAAACATAGCTTGAAATTTCTGTCACTTGTATATATTTCTGTCCTAAATAACACAGGAATGGATTTTGACAAGGAGGTTAAAAATATATGAAAAAGTGAGAGGGTGTTAATGTAGCTGGGTTGGAACTTTGTTAGTTGATGCAGTCTAATAACCACATAGTACAGTCTAGGGATGTAATGATGAACTGATTAATTAACAAATGAACAATTGCTGACCACTGTTCTCAGTGAAAATCGTTTAATTCACAAGCTTAATTTCCAACATGTAACAGTTCCTATTTGAGTAGATGAGTTTATCATTCAAAATGAGTTTGAATTGTATGGACGAGGGCACATTGGGCGATTGGGTCCACTAGACAGACCAGAGGCTGGGCACTTCCTGTTTCTTTAGTTGTTCATGATTGATTCAGTGGGGTAAGAAGTTCTTAAACACACAAGCTAACCCCCCCGTCACACACACACTCCACACACACTCCACACGCACAACTCTTTTGATGCTCTGCTTGCACTATCTGGATCATTGCTGCTACACTGGGTTTACACTGTTCAACTCAGGTTTTTCTACCTCAGTAACTGCTGTGTTTATGTTTGTCATCTGACTGCGTGACTCACAGATCACAGTATGTTAAATATCTCTGCACCTTATTCCACTACCTCATGTCCAGAATGAGTGCTGTGTCGGTGCTGCACTGTCCTGTCTGTTTACTGTGTCTAATGTCTGTTTAATTTATCATATTTATTGTTTCTAGCTTAATTTTTTGTTTGCACACAATGTCTGCATGTTCACACGTTGTACTTTTGTTCCTTGTTGCACCGTGTTGTTCCTGTAGGAATTCAATTTCCCTACACTGTGTACTTGTACATAGATGGAATGACAATAAAAGCCTCTTGACTTGACTTGACTTGATAAATGGTGAAAAACTTTCATTTGTTTGCTTTTGTTTTCTGTTTTTATACATCTGCGCAGGAACCATCCTTTGATTTTGTAAAGTAGAGGGATGTATTCTATTAACAATGGAAGAAAATGAACTGTATATGTCTGTGTTTTTCAGAAAAAGAGATTTTGGTCAGGAGTCTAGGATGCTATCTTTACTGCTAGCCAAGAGTGCTGCTTGGTTGGCGAGCACCTCATTGGCTGAGTGAAGCAGAAGTGAAGCATTAAAGTACCATATCACATGATGAAGCATTAACAAACTATGATTTTGCACAAGAAAATATGTGTCTCTTGGTAACTATCTCTTTAATTTGATCTTTGTAATTTTCTTAAATAATAGTATTTTAAATAAATACTCATAATTTCTTTCAGTATTGTTGATCTTTATCACCTGTCTGTAAAGCTCTTGGAACTGCCACTGGCAATAAAAATGCTTTATACAAAAGGATTATTCTTCTTATTAAAAACCCCTTAGGAACACATTTCATTTTGAACTCACTTGCAAGCGGCCTCAGGTGTTTAAAAATCATTTTTTATTCTGACAAAAAGAGAAGATTAAGAATAGAGCTGAGTTCTATTGCAGTTCTATAAGTTACTCACTGTTTAAAGGTGAATTTCCCTGGGTTTTCACAATGGCCACATAATTCAGTTATTCAGACATAAACATTAGTAACTTAGTAACATTTCTTTACAGTTGCAGTGACCATTTTATTTACCATATGAACTCAGCGGTGACCTACATGGTTTATATGTAATGTTGATTATGGGAAAAAGAAGAAGTGGTAAAGCTGAAAAATGAAGAAATGTTTTCTTTTGAGACTATTTTGTCTTGAAACACCCTACATCTACCACTCCGACACTAATGTGTTTTAAAAAGTCCAAAACAACTGTAAAACAATGTCTCATCATCACTCGTCAAATTGTGTTCAAGCTCTGCATGTACACTATATGGGCAAAAGTACTGGGACATCTCTTGTAATCATTCAGTTCAGGTGTTTCAGCCACACTCGTATCTAACAGGTGGATAAAATTAAGAACATAGCCTTGCAGTAGAATAGGTCATACTGAAGAGCTCAGTGACTTTGAACATGGTGCTGTCATAGGATGCCACCTCTGCCACAAATCAGTTTGTGAAATTTCTGTCCTGCTAGATCTACCCTTGTCAACTGTAAGTGCTATTATTGTGACATGGAAGCACCTAAGAGCAACAACAGCTTAGCCATGAAGCAGTAGACTGCGCAAACTCACAGAATGGGTCTGCCAAATGTTTAAGCACACAGTGCCTATCCTTTGTTGAATCCCTCACTAATGAGTTCCAAATGGCCTCTGGAAGCAAAAACAACAAAAGAATTGCACATTAGGTGCTTGACAAACTAGTTAACTACGTGCAATGCGGAGCAACTGGTGAGTGGTCTAAAGCCTATCGCCCCTGGACTTTGGAGTAGTGAAAACATGTTCTCTGGAGTGGTGAATTATGCATCTCTTTCTGGCAGTCTGATGGACAAGTCTGGGTTTGGTTAATTCTAGGAGCATGTAACCTGCCTGACTTCTGGTGGAGGAGCGATGATGCTATGGGGTTGTTTTTCAGTGGTTGCCCTAGGTTACTTATATCCAGTGAAGGGAAATCTTATTACCTCAGCATACCAAGACATTATGCTTCAACTTTGCGGGAACAGTTTGGGGAAAGTCCTTTTCGGTTTCAGAGCAAGCTCCATAAAGGCATGGTTTGGTGGATGAACTTGACTGGCCTGCACAGAGCCCTGACCTCAACCCCATCAAACACCTTTTGGATGAAATAGAAAGGAGATTGAGAGCCAGGCCCTTTCATCCACCATCAGTGTCCTCACAAAACCTTTCATGTTTTGATTTATAATATGATTTCATGAGCAAAATGTCACTTTAGGCCTTGTGGACGTTCTAGATATGTCACAGACTGTGAGTACAAGTTGTAGCCTGACCAATGCGTTTCAGTTAGATGTTAGAAATGGAAAACAGCGCCAGCGCTTTTGCTGAAAATGTAAAACTGCTACAAGGTAAAACACATTCCAGTGTGGAAACAAAGAACAACCAGAGGGAAACATTTGTGTGCGGTGCTCTTTTGTTGAACAGATAGCAAAGGGGAACTGCCGCTCACCATTATTCAGTGTCTTGCGTTTATTTACATGTGCCTTATCCAGACAAAATCCTGAAACTCAAGACTCATGAAGTGACCAGGTGTAAATGGGTCACTGTGAACAATTCTGACTCAGCAAGTTTCTCTAGAATATGACTTTGTTAGCATCTTGAAATTTAGTAGAATTCCACTTTAGCTAGTTTGACCAGGTTTTGTAGGCCTGCTTAAATAGTTTTTTGAAAAAGGTACTTTGACGTCTACTTTACTTGACCAAAGTGGGTTTAAGCTGTTCTACCCACCTCTGGCCAGTAGCTGAGCAAAACGCCCCCAATTTTAATTCTTAACCCAACTTCACTGGACAGCATTTTAAGCACTCAAGCTAGTTGAAACTTCTCTTGGGGAATTCTAATGCAATGTTGGCTGGCATGCTGGGGAACAATAAAGCTCTCCACTCTCCCCTGAATACTGCACTTTGCTGATATAATGCAACTTAGTCAACACAAAGCACCACAAAGACAATAAGCTGCTGTGGACCAGTGGTTAGAGAAATTGACTAATAAAGTAAATGCCTCTATGTCCAACTTGTAGTCAGAGGAAACAGCAGTAAAAGCATGGAATTGTGCAAGCACCTTTTACATTTTCCCACAAATATATAAAGAAAATGTTTACTTTTGTTGCTCCGTGTTGGTGCATCTGTAATTTGCTTTAAAACCCACTGTCATGCTGATAGGAGGCTCCACCAGCAGTTGTAACATTGCAAAGGAAGGAAAAACAAATGCTTTCAATGACACAATGTCATTTTGGACGTGCAAACCCACGCGCAGGCAATTTATCAAAATATGATTAAACGTGAAGGCAGCTTTAAAGAGCGGCTTATTTAAGCAGCCGTTAAATAGAAACAGATTGAGGTGTTGAGGGGCAAACTCGCTATATAAATTAAAGATGAGCTGGATGAAAGGATAAACAGATGGAATGCCTTTCATTCAGTGAGTCATAAGAACTCTTGAAGTGGTGAGAACAATGCATTTGCAGAGTCTCTGCCTGAACATGTCCACCCAGAATGCATGGAAGTCTGGAAGCAGCTTCAGTATATAATAACCTCAGATGCTGAGCATAAACACCACCAAGGGATGCCTGTGCCTGAAACGTGAACTCTATCAACAACGTCAAGACAAAAGTTGTCCTTGAGCTGGCCTGTTAGTCATGGCCAATTTAATGAGTGACTATGGGGATCTGATAAGTAATCACATCACAGCAAATACTCTCCTCCGGCCTTTCCGCTGCACTACCTCGCTCACAGCTGTCGTGCCAGCTGAGAAATGCTCCAAACACAAACACCCCATACTAATCACTACAACACAGGCTTTCAAAGATCCAATCAAAGCAATCTCCCATAGAGGTTCTGAAAAGAGACTCAAAGAAAAACTTCTGGAGGTCTTTAAAAGTGAATATTATACCATGAAAATAAATAACAGCACTGGTGACAGCACTCCAAAAATAAATTATTTTTTCACCACTGTCCAAAGAAAAAATGGTCTCGATTTTTTTCACTTTCAAACCATTTGAACTCAGAAGCTGCCCTTTGGTTAGACACTGTACATCAAACCACTCATAATGACTTTGTTAACATATCAATGAATGAATTATATAGGCATTTTTAAAAAATCAGTAAAATCAATTTCCCTTTAAGAGCATTTTTGGCTTCTCTAGGCATCATCTTTTTATATATGTACATTTACCATATTTTGCAGATGCTCTTATCCAAAGCATAAATATAAAATATAAAAATATAAAAGAGCTTTGCTGTCCACTAGGGTCCAAAGCATGCACCCTAGCTACTTCAAATACATTAAGAGTCCAAAGTACACTTGAGTTAAGACTCTGCCACAAACAAAAGCCAGTTCTCAGACCTCAAAAAGAAAGCTAAAACTACAAAGTTAAGACACAGCATAAGCGCAATACAGTATATTTCTACATGTGCTACATTGATGTTCTCTTAAATGCTTCAAAAGTAGTTCAGTCAGAGTTTGAAGACACTGAGGCAAGTCTTTGTAAGCATCAGGGATCTGACCCAATGTGCACAGCTGCAGAAAGGGAACAGTGAAACGATATGAAGAGTCAGGGAACAGTTTAATTTTTTGACAGTAATGATTAGAACAAAATATTATTAATGTCCCTTCCAGAAATGTTCTCTGGGCTTACTTGAGCACAAATCTGAAGAAACAATCAATATGGGTAGCAGTGGGTGGCGCTGTCACCTCTCAGCGAGAAGGGCCTGGGTTCTGTTCCCTGGCTGGGTGACCAGAGGGTGACTTTCTGTGCAGAGTTCCCATGTCTGTGAGGCAACCTGTCCAGGGTGTTTCCTGCCTTCCACACAGTGAGCACTAGAATAGATTGTAGCACACCCTGCACGAATGGGTTAACCTATTTTCACATTAGCCATGAAATGTAAAGAAATAAATTTCCACTTGTTTTGGAGGAGAAATTTCAGTAATTTTATTTAATTAAGTATTTATTTATTTCATTATTTATTTATTACAAAACCTGCTTTTTATTGTGTCAGTACACGATTCAGAATCTTGTTTTCACAGCAGGGAGTTCCCACCCTTCCCCTTTCTCCCCTCACCGCTCACTAGCAACTCGACTCAGTCACCATATTTCACATACAGAAAGCCACCAGTGTCCTAGTTAATCTGAAAATGGGGAGAAATATATTAATTGATGATATTCATTTAAAATATTACATTTCTATTCTGCTGGTGAAATGGCCAATACTTTAATTATGCAACATATTTTCATTCAAATAGATTGACAAAAGATGCTTTGCATTACCACTGTACCATGGTGGTTAAATGAAATGTACTACATCAACACAGCTTTATGTTTCACTACTGACATTACTTACTAACATTTTGCTGTGTAGTATACTGTGTTTTTGTGCACATCTACACATTTAAATCAAGTAAATTCAAGTGTAGATACAGCATATGTGGAATTTGTCACCTCAGTATAAAATTCAAATGCAATGCATGGAAAGTGATTTTCTTGGTCGGGAAAACAGCCACCTCGATTCATTCTTTGAGTGTAATCGACTTGCTGATGACTAAGTGTCACTGAAAAAAAAAGACTCAAATGTGTTAGTCAGTTGCACAAGAATAAAATATGTCACACCAATGACAGCTGTCTTTCTTTTTGGTGATAATTGTGTTGGTGTCATATGTACCATTTTCAAAGCAGCATTTGAATCATGTAAATTTAAAGCAAATTTTTTTTTATCAGTGAGGCCTACAAATCTATGTCTGTCTGCCTGCCCTGCGATGGACTGGCGACCTGTCCAGGGTATATCCTGTCTTCCGCCCGGTGACCGCTGGGATAGGCTCCAGCACCCCCCTCACCCCCCACCACCGGATGGATGGAGGTCCACAAATCAGTCTATTGATAAAACAAGGAAATAAACAGAGATGCTTGTTTTAACACAGCTGTTTCTGACTTTCAGTTTGCCTTTCATGGCAAGACTTGTGTTGATGTAGCTTATTTTGTGCATAAGCATATGTATTTAGAATGGTGTGGAAGTAATCTTTTGGGCTAAGATGCATTTTAAAACACATTTCACATCAAAAATCTCTGCTTACATCAATTTGAATTATGCAGAAATTTTGAAATATTGGTGGAATTCCCCTTTCAGTATAGCACATATGCCCAAACACTTTTTGGGGCTACTGCATAATCCTTTGAATATGGCCTCTCTGCTGCTAGCAGGACAAATCTGGCATTTCCCGTGTATTTGCGAATGGCTAATATTCTCTCTCTGTTGCTTGCTTTTGGACTCCAGAGGTGAAACTCGAGCTGTCATGCCAAATGGAGACTCAATCACACGGGCATTAGGGCTTAACCTGCAGGCTTCTCTATTCCATGCCTATGCCGTCTCCACCATCTACACGGGCCAGCGCGTGCTGAAAGCTATTAATCAGCCTGTCACATGGTGCAGCCTGACCCGCTGCCCAGCTGGACCTCTCCTAATGGACCATCATGCGCTCTCCGCTACGCCCCGTCCACCGTGCACACACTCTCAAACAGTATGCTTTAGCCAGAGCTCATGTGCTGCGTGAAGATGGATTTGTGCAGAAGTGCATTCTCCATGTGACAGACCAAATCAGCCCTAGAGGAAGTGGGCGGCAGATTTGACCGGAACATAGACGAAGCGGAATTCAATTATTAAACTTCTACTGAGGTGGAAGCATTACAAGTGTCACTGTGATGGATGTGATTGCTGTTTAGGAAAGACCATCACTTCCATAAAGCCCTCCGTCCAGCTCTCAAGTTTCTCTCAGGTTTTCAAGTTTGGAAATCCATTAATGTCAATTTCTGAAATGTGACATTTCTCAGCACAAAAAAAAAGATATTTTTACCAACAGGTAAAAAATGAGCCTTTTGGGCCTCAAAGTAAGATTTTTTAAAGGGTCCTCTATCTTCCCTTTCAGCACAGATCATGCATGTGCATATGTTGGTTTTGCTGGTGACCAGCTGTGTTGGTGTATGCTGGCAGAGTTGCTAGCTGATTAGTACAAATTAAAGACTAACTAATAACATCTAATACAACTTGTCTAAATTACAGTCAGGTCCATAAGTATTTGGACAGCGACGATTTTTGTAATTTTGCCTCTTTTTTGCAATTGAAGTGTAGACTTTCAGCTTTTATTCAATGGGTTTTACAAAAATATTGCACTGACTGTTTAGGAATCCTAACCATTTTTTACATAGTCCTTCCATTTTCAAAAGTAATTAGACAACTGGCTGAGAAGCAATTTCATTCCTTTTTATTTCATGACACAGTGACCAGCCCAAGTGTGTGTGCGGAGAGAGAGACATGAGCTGGGTAGAGAACGAGAGTTGGGTAGAGCTGTTAGAGAGAGAAAATTTGCTTGTGTATGACATGACTGTGGCTGACGACAGCTGTAAAACTCTTTTAAAAACAGCCTCTTTTAACAGTAGTGAGCGTTATAGCACCATAGCACGCAGTGCCATTTTTAGACATGTAAATAACTGACAGTGCTAGGCAGGCTCAAGCACTTCACACAAAGGTGTTAGTTTTAGCATTGTTCTATAGCTAAGATTCCCCAAATAAACAATGAGAGTAGTCTATATAAATTCACTCAATATACTCTTAGATATAAAAGTACTGTGCAGGTACATTTTTCGTTCATCAAGGTACAAACAATGTAAATGTTCTCTCAGAGGTACAGCAGTGTTTTTCAAGTCCAATTCTGAACTTTAAATATGTTTTTTTTCTAGTGGAAAAATACATACTTGTACCTTTTCACAACCTAATGTTTTAAAACAAAACAATCAAATGATAAGAATGGAGATGAGTTGCGGTGTGTGGAGTCAATACAACAAAAATACCATTTCACTGGATTACTGTACAATTATCTTCCCTGACTAAAGGTACTGAGATGTACCCTCGAGGGGTACTGCCCCAGATACAGTTTAATGCCTTTTTTTCTGAGAGTGTATAAATTAAAAACAGTTTGCTTTTGGGTTTTTTTGTGCAGATTTATCAGAAAATTTCTATAAATAAGCAACAAAAATTTAAGAAATTAAATTTTAATACGTTTAAAAATAATTCAAGTACTACATATATTACATTTTTGTTGTTCCAATATTTTGCTTTTCCACTTTTTCACTTACACCAACACTATACTGCCAAAAGTATGCAGCCATGAAATTTCCTCGCTACTAAATATTCTACAATCAACTGTCAGAGGTATTATAACAAAATGGAAGCAATTGGGAGTGACAGCAATTCAGCCATAAAGTGGTAGGCCACATAAAATGACAGAGCGGGGTCAGCAGATGCTGAGGGACATAGTGCGCAGAAGTCGACAACTTTATGCAGAGTCAATCACTACAGACCTCCAAACTTCATGTGGCCTTCAGAGTAGCTCAAGAACAGCGTAGAGAGCTTCATGGAATGGGTTTCCATGGCCGAGCAGCTACATCCAAGCCTTACATCACCAAGCACAATGCAAAGCATGGAATGCAGTGAAGTAAAAAGCTGCCACTGGACTCTAGAGCAGTGGAGATGTGTTCTCTGGAGTGACGCCTTTCCATCTGGCAATCCAATGGACGAGTCTGGGTTTGGTGGTTGCCAGGAGAACAGTACTTGATTGACTGCATTGTGCCAAGTGTAAAGTTTGGTGGAGGGGGGATTATGGTGTGGGGTTGTTTTTCAGGACTTGGGCTCGGCCCCTTAGGTCCAGTGAAAGGAACTCTTACTGCTTCAGCAGACCAAGAGATTTTGGACAGTTTTGTGCTCCCAACTTTGTGGGAACAGTTTGGGAATGGCCCAACATGACAGCGCACCAGTGCTCAAAGTAAGGACCATAAAGACATGGATGAGCAAGTTTGGTGTGGAAGATCTTGACTGGCCTGCACAGAGTCCGGACTTCAACCTGATAGAACACCTTTGGGATGAATTAGAGCAGAAACTGTGAGCCAGGCTTTCTTGTTCAACATCAGTGTCTGACCTCACAAATGTGCTTCTGGAAGAATGGTCAAAAATTCTCATAAAGACACTCCTAAACCTTGTTGAAAGTCTTCCCAGAAGAATTGAAGCTGTTATAGCTGCAAAGGGTGGGCCAACATTAAACTCTGTGGATTAAGAACAGGATGTCACTCAAGTTCATATCTGTGTGAAGGCAGACGAGCGAATACTTTTGGAAATATAGTGTATCTATCACACTATAGCCCATCTGTTGGTATATGGGAAAACTCTGCCGTTGTTATTTTTTCTCAACTGACAGGCACTCACTGTTACTGCTTGGTGGTTTTCTGTGTCTAATCCTTTCGTCAATACATTTCTTAAAAAAAATAGCTTGTTACTTGAATGATGTCCTGAAATTCTCAATGCTAAAGTCCACTGCTCCCCAATCTCCTGAAAGAGGAAAGTAAGTTACTTTCAAGTAAATGCACCAAGAGACCCACATAGAAGCTATACCCAGACAAGCTTTATAAGATGTTTAACTCATGAACATGAGAAGCTCAGTTTCAGTTTAGTCATCCCACAAAAGAGCTGAATAACTATGATATTAATAACTGGCTCAAGCACATTGATTTATCAGTCTAAAAGGGGCTTTAGCTGGAACCTCAGTGTGTGCAAAGAAGTTGTTTATCAAGTTCTGTCAAAATGAGCATGTTTGCTATGCACCATGCATTGATTTGAACATAGCTAACAATACATGACAATAAATACATGACCAAAAAAAAAACAATGCCCAAAGAAAATAGATTTTTGAATTTAGCAATATTTTATCATTTTCAGAATGAAATATAAAAGCTTACAAGACACATGTACAACAGTGGTGAACAATTTTGATACCAAACCACTCTGAACAATTTTGTTTACATCCAAACCATTGAATGATTAAATAATTTTGCAAAATTGGTGGATTCCACTTTAATTTCTGTTTTCTGAATGCATATTCCAACTACTTCCATATTCTGTTACATCTTAACCATGTGCTGCTAGTATTAGGCACAGAAGAGTTACTGGAGTATCTACACACCTGAGTATCACTGCTAGTTAAAGAATGGTCCAAAATATAGCGAGAAACTGATGAATGAAGGCCACACAAATTGTCCATTGCAACAAACGGGCTACACTCTCCACACATGCACCAGCAAGGTAATTGATATAAGTAAGTGATATAAGTAGGTGCACAGCTTTGTTGTGACATCCATTCTGGAATACTGTATCAACATTACAGTTAATTGCACACTGTTATTTGTGTGTTGTGCACCAATATTAGACTGTCAAACACAGCGTTCACCTGCTACAAATCCTGGTGTGATTAATATTACAGTCATCATTGCATTAAGTTGTGGCACAACCTAGCTCAGAGGCAACATACCCTCAGTAGCTCACAGTTACCATTTTAATGAAATGACGAAGCTCCTTGTTAGTATGCAATTATGTTGGGTGAGAAAAGCACTCACAGACAGAGAAACATGTAAATTATGCCACAACTCACTTTTAAAAATGTTACACTCACTAACGTCAAGTGCAGTCGCAAGTGACGTTTTAACATTTACTTTAACAAGCAAGCAAATGAATTATGCATTACAATTTTTTGCTATTTAGTTCCATTAAGACTATTTACAGAACAGCGCACGAATGCTTACAGCGTTATGCATTCATAGATGCTTTTTATGTCAGGCACAATGATATGGTCATGTATGATCACAGTGTCTGCCCTTAGACTTCACAACTGATTATGCAGTGTTTTAGGTTAAACCTTAATGTCCTGGCCTCCTCTAGAATTATCATTCCACTGCATGTGGTTTTATCATTCTCCCAGAGGAGATAGGCTGTCAGCGGGCTTGCGCTGACATACTTGATCACACGTCTTCTTTTACCGTTAGGTTTCAGTCTGTCTGAGATATGCAGCTGTTTCATGCATTTTTGATCATAAGGGAGTGATGTAATGCTTACATGGAGTGGGATGATAGTGGAGAAAATTCAGCTGCTTGTGACTACTATCATGTCAAAATATGAATTTTGACATAGCAAACCAGATGCATGCTGTAGTAAAACATTAGTGCTAACTAAGTGAGGTATAATTGCAAATGGCCTGTAAAAAGTAACACCCAAAAGCTATTCTTCTTATGCACAAGAGTTCAGGAAAGAGAAATGCCTAAAACAATGTGCAAGAGATCAATATGCACTGAGTTACCAGTTTATTAGGTACCTTGCCGTTGTACTTCACTGCTTGGCCATTTTGTCCGGTAGACCAACCATCAATACTGGAGTGGGTAATCGAGAATGTCACATACAAGCAAAAGAATGCTCTCAGACAAACTATAAATGCTACATCCAGGTGTACGTCTGTAATCATGTAATTTTAGTTAAACCGGTGGCCCCCAAGTCAAGCATGCTGGTTGTAACTGAGTCTCATACAGGGGCTGGAAATTAGATGCAGCTGATGTTAGCTTCTGTCTCATTCCCATTCTCCATTCCATCTTAAATTATGTAGCAGTTACATTCACATGTCTACATTGGCATTAATGTGTAGCTGCTTTAATATTTAAGGAGGCACTATCAGCCTTGACAGATTAGCATTTCTTATTCATTTCAGTTTTTTTTGCACATGTGAATCATGTGAAGATGGTTAGCAGCAGCAAGAACTGCAAAAGCTATGGTGGCACTAAGAGGACAAGAATGAAAATGCTGCTTAAGCCTACTTAAGGAGGATGAGCACTGAGAAAACTTAGCTTACTTAGCAGTTACTTGGCATGTTCCTTGTATTCATCATCTAATCATAGGCTGGTCTGCTTCATGTTTGAAAATAAATCCCACTCCAGCCCTGCCTACCACCCAATGTAGTGTATAATTCAGAAATTATGCTTTCATTTATTTAAATTCCAGTCAGAATGGCCAATAGGTACTAGTTTTAGTTTTTAAGCACTGAAAATAAACAGAAAACAGGGCTCCCAGGGCTCCCAAGTGGCACAACCATCTAAACATTGTCATCAGGAGATTGCGAGTTCAATCCCTGGTGATGCTACAGCCATCTGTAGCAGGGAGTCCGAGAGAGGGTAATTGGCCCCACTTCTCCCCCATCACTCAACGCAATGCTAGTCAACGCAGGTGTCTGTTAGCTGACGTAAAAGATCTGGTGGTTGGCGCTTTCCTCCGAATGAAAAGATGTGATGTCTTTTGATATTATCAATTAGCTATCAGAGCATTGGATGTTGGTATGTCGTCCTCCACGCACACACTTTTTGACATTGTACGAGATCACTTTGTGGGGTATAAAGATGGTTATAGAAAAAAGTACATTGCTTATGCAATTAGAGTGTTTGGCTGTAAATCACTGGTTTTACGATTGGAAGGATGGGAGAGTTAATGACAGTGCAAAGAGTAGACAAATGATAAATACTACTATACTAGATCTTATTGTGGGTTCTTAGTGACTTTTCTGTCATTTTCTGTAATATATGTCCTGCTTTTTTCCAATACTGAACAACAAATAACTTGCAATTAGTGGCTATTAACACATATATACTATTACACAGCATATATTCTATGTACACACTTTATAGCACCCAAAGGTATCGTTCTAATATTGCAATGTCAACGATGTTGGTGCTGTATAGAACGATTTTCAGGAAAGTTCTATGTATAGCTATATGTGTACTATATGCAACACATTCTCCATGAATCTGAAAAAGCATTGAACCCATGGTCCTATAAAAAACTATTCCCTTTACTAAAGAAAACTTGAAGAACCGTCTTTTTAAAATGTGAAGTTACTGACTGAGTCTGTCTTTTCCTATTAACCCCCCTCCAATGGACAGGCTCCATCACAAGACGACTATTGAACAGATGTGATTTGGGTGGTGGACCACTATCAGCACAGCAATGATACCATCATAGTAGCGGCTGTTGATATGAGTGTATGAGGTACAGAAGCATTTGCTTATTATGCTTAAAAGACTGAAGATAAATGTTGTCCTTGTTTTATCAGCGATAACAGCCATGATTCAATACATGAAAGGCTTGATAATTAGCTGATGAGCAGAATCAGCTGTGTTAGAGGCAAGGAACTGTAATCAATGCAGCAACTCTTCATTACACAAAGTGATTAAGATGCTTAAAACAGAGTAAACGTTTCATTTGTTTTCTTCATTTGAGATGTTTGAAAAAAATGCAACTGTCAACAAAACTGTCACAGTTGAATGCTTAAGCTTTTGTTTGTCCATCGCCACTATTTCAGCTTCACCATCCCCTCACTGTGTTCCTGCAATGCTCATTTGCACACTCCCATCTCAGAGGAGTATGTGGAATAACTAGTGCTGCAGGTCTACCATCTGTTTCTCTATAAAGGTGCTATACTCTCTCCCTCAACAAAACTATGCTGCACACGTAATGTCATACGGCAGGAGGGAATGTGCATTTATTCACCTGCTGCTGCTGTAAAAATGAGACTAAACGTGTGCTTTCATAACCCCTAGCCAGCTATTTACCCAAAATTGCAACAAATGGTCTATTGAGTTCAGGGTGCCATTTAAATTTCACAACAATTTGAGATCACTACTGTGCTGTCTAAAATATACTAACTTACTGGCCACTCAGTACTGGCCGCTTCAACCTTAGTCCTTTATCAGGTCTTCTTACCGTATACAGTACTATACAAAAGTAAGCGTGCAGCCTTCATTTGTTTCATTTCCATTTAAAACAGCTATGAAGTTATTCATTTTTCAGTGTTTAAAAAGCAGAAAACAGATATTTAAAAGAAAATGACCACTCTCTGCCTTCATCACAGCTTCTATACTTTTCATCAGGCCTGCTTTCAGTTTTTCAAAGAATTCTCAGGGAGATTTTTCCATACCTCCAAAGTTCAGTCGTGGAATTGGTTGCATTTTCTGCTTCTTACAATCTAAGTAATCCCAAGCACATTCAGTAATGTCTGGACTCTGGGATGGACAGTCCATTTTTCTGAGAACATCAGCAGCTTCTTTGTTTGATTAGTAAGTGTTCTTTTTTTGTCTCTTTCCATTCCTCAGAAACAGAAATAACTACACATCCTCTCAGACTCATAGTGCTGAGTTGCCTTCTCACAGTGGGAGGCTGGACAGAAGCACCTGTGGATTTTTTCAGATCTGAAGCAAGAGTGGAGTTAAAAAGGTAAAAGGTAAAAGGTTTAAGTACTGCTTATCTGATAGGGACAGTTTAATGGTCTGCGGGATCTTGCTTGGTTGTCAGGAGCCCCATTTCTTTGTATCTTTCGATAATTTCTTGAAAGTTTTAGAGACTCCTGTTTTTTGCACTTACTCTCTATTGACTTTCTTTTTCCATATGCAATCCTCAGAACTATCTCCTGAAAAACAAATATATTGTATTTGGCAAAAAATTGGCTGTTTTGCCTGGAAATGAAATGAATGTAGGGTGGTCTCTGACTTCTGCACAGTACTGCTGGTGTGTTTTATACATCTTCAATTACAGACTGCGCTCCATCTGTTTCACTCCATAATTTGCTACTTCATCAATGATCTGGATCCCCACAGGACCACTACCAAGCAGATATTATTTGGCTGGTGAATTCTCAGCACTGCAGTGACACTGACATTGTAGTAGGTTGGCACACAGTGGATCAGACGACCAAAAATATTCAGCCAACAGTGCCTGTGCCCAGAAACTGACCACTGATAAAGGACTGGAGGATGATTAATGCAAACTACAGCAACAGATGAGCTGCTGTCTCTTATTTTATATCTACAAGATAGAAGTGCCTAATAGTTAGTGAACACAGTGTTAAAAACTCCAGGAACACTGCTGTGTCTAATCCTTGTACCACAAGACAATTACCAACACACTGCTACAATGTCAGTGTGCACCTCCCAAATAATCTATGCTCTATGGTGGTCCTGTTGTGTCCTGACCTGTATAGTAAGTGGGCCTATTAAAGAAGACACTAAGGGTAGATAAAGTTGAGAACAATACAGTTGAGTGGTATTATTTAGCATGATAGCCTACTTTAAGATGTCCATCCCATCCTATGTGAAATCCTTCAATACGTTTAGTTGTCTTTAAAGGAAAAGTACTGGGTCTGTATTGGTATGTCCCAATACTTGGTTTCAATATTGGTATTAGTATCAGAAAAGAAAAAAAAGTTATATAGTTTCTTCCTTAGGTATATACTAATTAAAGTTTGTTTGTTTTTTTTCCTTTTATAGAAGCATACATCCAATCCAAGAATCATTAGAAACATAGATTTTCAAGGGCACCATTTTTATTGCTATGCATTCAAGAAAATGCTCCAAAATTGCTTGGAATAAAACGCTTGCATTTGCTTACATAACAAGTAAAGAATGGCTGGAGTGCAGTGGGAAGGGATGGGGTTGAATGAGGTGGGGTTGGGTGGGGTTGAGTTGAATGGGATGGAGTTGAATTGGGTGGGGTTGGGTGAGATGGAGTTGAATTGGGTGGGATGAGGTTGAATGGGGTCTGATTGGGTGGAGTTGGGTGCGATGGGGTAGAGGTGTGTGAAAGGGGTCCACAATACTATTGATTGTCATAGTTTTCCCTGGAAAAATGACAAAAAGTGTTTTTGTCTCATCTGTAAAGGTACTATTTTGGAGACACTTGTTTTTTTTTTTGTTTTTTGGGGGATAATATGCAAATGTGTAACATTGGTTAGTAACATTAAGTTCTTTTATTTAAAGGAGTAAAATTCAGATAATGGAAAATGGAGCCGCATCATGCTGAATTTAAAGTACTTTTTTGTTCACAGCTGTTTACATTTTCAGAATGCTAATTACATTAGAAAACAGGTCTGAGAAAAAAAATAACTTGGTAATATATTTTTTCTGGGGGGGGGGCGCATTAAAATGTAGTTTTGAGAGCCCCTAATAGGACAGGATGGGGACTATCAACAGTCAGGAGACTCCTCCAGCCCATCTGGTTGCAAGCTTTTTATGGGGTGATCACCATTGCAAATGGCTTCTTGAGGCATGTGGTGGGAATATTGTCTGTTTGCTAGTGAATCTTTGGTCAGCTGGCATTAATGTGTTAATATATTCTTCAGGAATTAATCATGGTTTGAAGCCTACACCTGGGAACTTTCAGTGACATTGACAGTCTCCTTACTCATTCTATGGATGTTCTATACATCTATGGATTGAATATCCTTTCAGCTTTCTGGTGGGTCACTTCTCACGCATATATGAGCAAGTATTTGTTTGCAGATGCTAATGAAAAGCATATTTATCATTAAATGTCCTTGGACAGATGAAATAGTATTTTCCATCAGTTATGGCACACAGAAATGAACAGAGAGACATTTACAGGACAATCAAATAGGCAGAAGGTGAATTTCTTTGTTACGACTCCTTCACTGGATACAAAAAGCAGCTTGCAAAAACTCACCTCTTTGTCTGTAATGTACTTCTACATTACATGAATGAGTTTCAGGGGAATGTCTTTACTACACTGAGGTGTTCTGTAGTCACCAAACGTAGAGTCAAATCCAAAAACAATTACATGCATGGATGGTCCATAATGCATTAATTCATAATTCACCATAATTACATTAGCCCCTTTTTAAATGATTTCACACTTCATTGTCCAGCATTATAAGATAACAGTGCCAACTTTCCAAACCACTGTCTTTGCTCCCCTATTACTGCAGCGCTTGTGTTAGTAATGTATTACCAATAATGGCCACATTATCCCATTTATCGCTTTATCATGAAATCATTTGAACTTGCCCCTTGATCTGTAACTGAACAGTGAATTTTGATTTCTTGTAGGGAAATTCCACCAATTAATAAAACAATCTGCATAATTAAGTCATTGAGAAAGTCATCCAGAGTGGTTTGAGGTTCACTGTAGAAAAATCTACTGACTCAGATTTATTTACAAAGGTGATAGTAAATCCTTTTTATTATCCAATTTATAAAAAGGATAGAAAATCCTTTATTTACCTCTCTCTGATAAATTGAAAAAAGATATATATATATATATATATATATATATATATATATATATATATATTATATATTTATATATTTATATATATATATATATATCATTTGGCCAAACTTTACAGTGCCCAAACCCATCAGTGAATAGCAAAAAGATTTAATGGGGACAAATCAGCTATTTGGTACATCCTAAAACAGAAGACCCAGAAGACAACAGAAAACAACTGTGAATGACATAAGAATTATTATACATAGAATTATACAGTTGCCCAGACCAAGAATATCCTCTAGGAGGTAGATATGAGTGTCAAAGTCAACAAACTACCTCTATATCTACCCCCTGCAATACGTCACAAAAAAAATCTAGAAAAGCCTTTACTTACGGACATATGAGACAAAGATCAACTTCGGAACAGAAAAGTCTGGTGAAGGGAAGGAACTGCTCATAATCCAAAGCATACAATCTCATGTCTTAAGCATGGTGGAGGTAGTGTTATGATATGGACATGTATGGCTGCCAATGAAACTGTTTCACTTTTATTTATTGATGATATGACTGCTGACAAAAGCAACAGGATGTACTGTAACATGCATAGGGCTATTTTTATTATCTGCTCAGATTCAGCCAAATGCTTCAAAATGCATTAGATGGCACTTCATAATGCAGTTGGGCAATGATCTGAAGCAGACTCTGAAAGCAACCCAAAACTTTTTCAAGGTAATGAAGAAAAATGTTCACCAAGTCCTGAACTCAATCCGATAAAACATGCATTTCAGTTGGCAAAATTGAAGGTAAAACATTCCAACAACTAGCAGGAACTGTGCATGGTTGACATCCAAATATTTATAGACTTGGCTGTATCTCAAAATGATTGTAAAATAATGTCTCAGGCATTCGTAAGCAATCTGTGGAATTCTCTTTTAAAAAGAAAGTGAATGTAAATAATTGCTGGCAAGCCCTGCCATGGCAACAGCAACATTCTGTAAATGGTTCATCATTCAAGTGCTCACCCTTAATACGCCACTAGCAGTTTTGAGTAGATAGTGTTAAATCTTTTCTCTACTTTTGGAAGCACCTTACTGGATTTGCTGCCCTTTTGTGCACAATATCTTAAATACTCTCCGTAGCTTTAGTCCCAGATTAGTATCTGTCTGTGGCACCTTCAGACAATGACAGATTAAAGCTTCCCTATCGGAACAAGTGAAGCAGCTTCCTGGGGTGAAGTTTCTAGCCAGGTCTGATAGACACTTTCATTAAGTCCACATCCATACATCTTGTGTCAGTAGAGGACAATGATGGAGAGCCAAACTGATACAATATTCTCTTTTCTATTTTTGTCCCTGCAAGAGAAACAGCATAAATCAATGTTCTATCCACTCATCAATTTTCTAATATCCCATGTATTAAGCCTGAAATGACTGCCTATAGTTATTCAGTGACCTCCCATGTCAGATATGGGGATTCAATTTGGTTTCTCTAGTAATTATTGAGGTAATATTCATGTTTGTACAGTGAGCACATTTTAAGCAGACATGAATGACATATTTGAATACCACCCAAAATATACATTTTGCGTAGATGTTCAGACTTTGTTGTATTTGTTTGATGTTAAGCAGAAAAGACAGTGTTTATACATGCTTCAACAGAACAGATTACATGATAAAATCAAGTTAAGGTGGCTAAAAAAATCAAGATTCAAGACAATCAGCCTCCTTAGAGCATATTGAAACTCCAAAATGGTCATTTTGCAGGAGAAGAGAATGTTAATGCAAGTTGACATATTTTATTCTAAATCATTGTGGGCCATTTCTATTGGTCCATTCATCATAAATGGTTCACACAAAACTGAATTTGTCATACACATTTTTGGACATGACAATGATGATTTCTGTAAACTAGTTCATTCTCAGCCAGCACTCACATGGATCTGATGAGTTTAGATTCATGAGATGCTGTTGCTTATCTTGCATTATGTGGTTTGTGGCTTAATCATTGTTCCTGTGCACACGCTCAGTACTCAGGGCCTGAGGACTCAGATAAGGTTAATGACTGCCTTGATTAGCTATTATTGTGTTTTCTGACAGATACTAATGGAATGTGATTAGATTGATTAACTAGGAAACATGTTCTACAATTAGGATCTGCACGACCATGAATATCTGATAAACACTGTGCTCCCTGTATTGGGCTCATTTGACTCTTTTGCTATAAAGGAAGTCAACTTCACATTTTAGGCAACCTGCTGCACAGCTTTTTTAAATGATCTCAGCTTAGGTTAGGCAAAAGTTCAATTCAACCATTCAAGAATTATTTATTACTGTATCTCAGTTAGGTCAACAGTACAGTTTAAAGTCGAGATTACACAAACAACAGTGAATGTGCTGTTTCCTTATAACCTAAACCTGCTTATATTCCTTGGTGGATTTTTCTTCAGTTTACTCACATCGGCAGCCTTTTCAACTGGTTTAAAACTTGAGAGGGTTAAAGTGCAAGCAAAGCTTCTGAGAAACTTTAAATTCATATGAAGTCAGCAGTAGCCATGAACATAAAGAAAATAAATTCTGTTAGCTACCATACCATAGACCAGCAAATAATTTTTGTGTTAGCAATTAGTTATAGGCTTGAGAATTAATATTGCTTTAATACTGCTTTACACCAACTTAAGGTAATGACATGTTTTTGTGCAACAACAAACAAATGACCAGAATTATACCCAGTTGTTTGGCAACTTGAGTTATAACTTGGTTTTACTTCTTACCAGTCCTACCAAACCTGCTGAAGACCAAACCATTTTATTACTTATCTAAATAGTATCTCTTAATGCATTAGCTGAGAAAAAGTAGGCTTCTCAACCTACACTGTTGCCAAAAGTATTCACTCACCCATCCAAATAATTGATTGCAGGTGTTCCAATTGCTTCCATGACCACAACTGTATAAAGACACGCAACTAGGCATGCAGACTGCTTCTACAAATGAAAGAATGGGTTGCTCTTAGGAGCTTAGTGAAGTCCAGCGTGGTACCGTGATAGGATGCCACCGGTGCAGCAAGTCTAGTCATGAAATTTTCTTACTATGAAATATTCCACAGTAAACTGTGGTATTATAGCAAAGTGGAAGCGTTTAGGAAGACAGCAACTCAGCCACGAGGTTCTAGGCCACATAAAATGACAGAGCAGGACAAGATTAGAAATGAGCAGATCAGAGGGACAGTGAAGGTGGAGCAGTTTGGAGATAAAGCCAGAGAGGCCAGGTTGAGATGGTTTGGACATGTGTTGAGGAGGAATAGTGGATATATTGGGCAAAGAATGTTGGAGATGGAGCTGCTGGGTAGAAGGAGAAGAGGTAGGATGAAGGTAGGAGAAGGTTAATGGATGTAGTGAAGGTGGACATGGAGATGGTTGGTGTGAAAGTAGAGGAGGCAATGGATAGGGCAAGATAGAGGCAGATGATCCGCTGTGGCGACCCCTAAAGGGAGCAGCTGAAAGAAGAAGAAGAAGAGGGTCAGCGGATGCTGAGGGGCACAGTGCAACAGGTCACCAACTTTTTGCAGAGTCAATCACGAATAATCACGCAGATCTTTGTGGTAGTAGCTAATATTCAAACGAGAGCTTTTAAGGCAGAAGAGGAGAAGGGTTCCATATGAACAGCAGTTGAACATGGGTCAGTCAGTCCTAAGGGATAGGCGAACACCATTCAGAAGGGAGTTGGGTTCAGATCCTCGAACCCAGAGTGGCGGAGATAGGCACCGCAAGGTGTCCAGTGCGGTAACACAAATGAATGCAGAGATGCCAGTGGGAGCCCTGAGTTCTCATCTCTTTGTAAAGGGCAGGGCACCCTGGAATGGGATCACCCCGAGAGATTGGCCCAAGCCCTGGAAAGTGCCTGGAAAGTGAGCTCTCGCTGGCCCTTGAAAATCCAGGGGATATGTCTTGCGCCGCGCCGGGCCATACCCATATCTGCAGCAGGTCTCCAAGGTGAACAGCCTCTGGCATGTTGGAACAGTGTAGGTAAGGGAAGTCGGCTCTAAGGGCTGGATCGGTCGGGCCGGGGTGCGAAGTGGGGCTGGTCCCATGTTGCGGCTGGAGCACATCGGCGTTATCATGGATCGAAGGTGTCCCGTATAATCGTTAGGCCTTGCTCATGTTCTATGGGCAAAGCACACCCACCGAAGTCCCATGCAAATGTTGGCAGGCTCCAGAGGTGAACATAAAACTCATAGATTTCCACAACATTGCACTCACTCCATCTACTGACACACATTTGTGACCCATTCAAATTCAAAGCAATAAGGGTCTTACTCACATATTAGTGCTAGATTTAATGTAGGCTGAGGGCATGTGGAGTCTCGTAGTGATTCGAAAAGGGCTCAACATTGGCAGAAATTGTCTGCTCCCTTGCAGGGAGTAGAGGTCCTGTGCAGACTACAAGCCCACCCTATGGGGTTCATTCAATGCACATAGGGTCACTATGGATGATGGCTACCTGGCTGCCAACCTAGTCATTAGATTAGGTGACAGATTGCTTGAGGGGAGAGCCTAAACCCCCAGTGTCATCAGTGTCATCAATCTGTCCCGTGCTTGAATGTCAAAGTGAAGAAATTAAAAAAAGCATGGGTAAAATGGTGGAAGTAACTATGATTCTCTAACCTAGCCAAATGCCTCGTCATCTAATTAGTGACGCACATGAATGGATGAACGAGATTCCCACTGTCTCTATCTACTATCTAGTGAAACCACAGCTAAGGGAACGGGCTTGACAGAATCAGCAGGGAAAGAATACCCTGTTGAGCTTGACTCTAGTGTATCATTGTGAAGAGACATGAGAGGTGTAGAATAAGTGGGAGGCACCACTCAGTCGGGTGCCGCCAGTGAAATACCACTACTCTTCTTTACTACTTTCCTCACTCACCCGGGGAGGCGGGAAGGTAAGCCCCCCTGACACATGACTTCGCTTCTGGTGTCAAGCGCTCTGGGGACAGTGACATTGCTTTTTGAGCCTTCGATGTTGGCTCTTCCTATCATTGTGAAGCAGAATTCAGCAAGCATTGGATTGTTCACCCACTAACAGGGAACATGAGTTGGGTTTAGACCATCATGAAACAGGTCAGTTTTACCCTATTGATGTTGTGTTGTTGCAATAGTAATCCTGGTCAGTGCAAGAGGAACTGCAGGAATCCATGGGCTGGAAATTTGTCCATAAGTCTCCCAGAGGTGGGCTGTTTTCAGAGTTAAAGTTTTTATGGTCCCCCAGGGTTTATCATTTTTGGGGACAAAGTTTTTATGGTCTCATCCAGTTTTTATGATCATCCAGGATCTCCATGCCACTCGCATAGCCGGCCAAGGTACACATTTTTTGGGCAAATTCTAATCCGCCTGCAGTTTGGAGGGTCTGATGTGCGTGGAATTTCCAAAGGAGTACCATCGGGATTTTAAGAAGCAGTGGTAATGTGTCGTCAGAGTCCAAGCACTTTTATGGACTTTGTGCAATTTTTCCAACTTTTTGGAAAACGTTTTCAAAGTCCTCCACCCTTCACAATGCACCAAGTCAAAATCGACTCAGGTAAAGGTTCCAAGGCATGGAGGGACCCTGTGTAAATCACCTGAAAGACAGTGGGCGTGGCAGCCAAGTGTCCCTTTCCTGGTGCAGCTTGGTTCTTCCCTTTAACAAGTGCTCCATGCTCTTTTCTAGCCCAAAGACGGTGTCCTAAGTGGCCAGGTCTCACTCCCCCACAGTGCAGCTTGGTTCTATAGGACGGTGGGGACTCTGATCAATTTCGTGTCAGAAAAAAAGTCCACGGGGGATGGTAATGGTAAGTAAGGGAATAATCACACTTCTCTGGCTGGCAATCCGATGGACGAGTCTGGGTTTGGCAGTTACCAGGACAATGGTACTTATCTGACTGCATTGTGACAAATGAAATGTTTGGTGGAGGGGGGATTATGGTGTGGGGTTGTTTTTTCAGGAGTTGGACTCGGCCCCTTAGTTCCAGTGAAAGGAACTCTTAATGTTTCAGCAGACCAAGAGATTTTGGAAAATTTCATGCTCCCAACTTTGTGGGAAGTTTGGGGATGGCCCCTTCCTGTTCAAACATGACTGCACACCAGTGCACAAAGCAAGGTCCATAAAGACATGGATGAGTGAGTTTGGTGTGGAAGAACTTGACTGGCCTGCCCAGAGTCCTGACCTCAACCTGACAGAACACCTTTGGGATGAATTAGAGCCAACATCAGTGTCTGACCTCAAAAATGCACTTCTGGAAGAATGGCCAAAAATTCCCAGAAATTCCTAAACCTTGTGGAAAGCCTTCCCAGAAAGGTTGAAGCTGTTATAGCTGGGTGGGCTGACATCATATTAAACCCGAATGGGATGTCACTGAAGTTCTTATGCATGTGAAGGCAGACGAGCAAACACATTTGGAAATATAGTGTAGTTCTTCTTCTAAGTGAAATCTTATTTATATTGTTACAGATATGAAGTGAAATGACATCTGCATAGTAGTGCTTGTGGAAAAATTACAGAGGTAAGCCTTACAAAAATGATTACAAAAGCATTATTCATAATTTATAACAAGGTGGTTTCTCTGTTAATAAGTTTACTATGTTGTCTGCTAAGAAAAAATAGATGCTCACATATAAATTCAGGGTAAAGGTATTGTTTAACTTTCTTCATGCACAATTGTCAAGCCTTCGTCTTTGGTATTCTTAACTATCTAGAGATGCAGCAAATTGGTTGGTCTAGTTCTTTCTTCATAGACTAGCTATTGTAATTGTGAAGTATTGGGACACCTACACAGGTCTTTTGCTGATGTTGTTTCCAGAGAAAATTGTGAACTCGTTAGTGAGTGATTCAACAAAGGATAGGCACTGTGTCCCTCCGCAATTGGCGGCCCCACACTGTGAGTTTTCGTGGTCCACTGCTTTGTGGCTTATTTGTTGTTGTTCCTTAGGTGCTTTCATTTCACAATCATAGCACTTACAGTTGACAGGGGCAGGTCTAGCTGGACAAAAATTTCACAAACTGATTTGTAATAGAGGTGACATCCAATGACAGTGCCATGTTTAAAGTCACTGAGCTCTTCAGTATGACCTATTCTACTGCTAATGTTTGTCTATCAAGACTGCAAGGCTATGTTCTTGATTTTATCCATGGCATATTTGTAAATCTGAAAACCTGTTTGGTAAAGAGAGTGAATTTTACTAATTTCTCAAATCAAAGACAAAAGAGGAGAAGTGTAAGATCTCAATAAATGTGTAGAAGAACACACTGCCAAACTAAAAAAGAGCATTTCAAGAAGAGGAATTGTTGAACCAAACATTAGAAGCTATAGCACTGCTGAAGCGAGCATCATTGCCACTATGGTGAGCGAGTTAGCAGCCACCCATCTAGCTAAGAGTGTTCCCATAAATTCAGCTAACGTTACCTCAGGTTCTAATAATGTTTTAAATAAACCTTTTAATCTACTAAAAACTTTTAATCTACTTTAAACAATGCTTTGAGGGCATTTATAATTTTACATAATGTACCTATATATGTTAGAAATGTTAACCAAGACATAACATTTTAACTGCAACATTCAGAGGATGTTGTCAGGATCTTGTCAGGACCACAGATTATGTTGTATGAAGATGTTTTTTGAGAATGTTATCCTACATTTAAGAACATTTCAAGAACAAAAAGTATAATGCTAAAAAACACCTGGTGGAACAGCTCACCACTAATTAGATTTATTTGCAGCATGTCTGGGTATAAAAGAACACCCCAAAGAAGCTGAGTCTTTCCGAAGTAAATATGTGGAGGGGTTCAACACACTGTGAAAGATTGTGTAGGCTCGTTTTTTAAATGTAAAATAGCAAAGAACTTGTGGAATTCATCACCTATAGTAAATAATATCATTAAAAGATTCAGAGAATCTCTGTCTGCAAGGAACAAGGCTGGTAACCAGTATTGGCTGGCTGTGATCTTCAGGCGCTCAGGAAACACTGCATTAAAAGTAGATATGATTCTGTAGTGGAATTCACTGAATGGTCTCAGGAACACTTACCACGGTCTGTGAACACAGTTTGTTGCTGCATCCACAAATGCAAGTTAAAACTCTACCATGCAAAGAAGAAACCACTTATAAAGAGTATCCAGAAATGCCACCACCTTCTCTGGGACCAAGCTAAATTAAAATGGGCTGATGCAAAGTGGAAAAGTGTCCTGTGGGCCAGTGAATCCAAATTTTACTTTTTTTTTAGAAATCATGGAAGCTATGTAATCCAGTCTAAAGAGGAGAGGGACAATCTGGCTTGTTATCAGTGCACAGTTCAAAAGCCAGCATCTGTGATGGTATGGGGGGGCATTAGTGCACTTGGCATGGGTGAGGTGCATATTTGTGAAGGCTCCATTATTGCTGAATGATATATACATGTATATGAGCCATGTATGCTGCCATCCAGATGATGTCTTTTTCAGGAAAGGCCTTGCTTATTTCAACAAGACAATATAAAACCACATTCTGCACTGATTGCATTACTCTGTATTCAAAGAGTCAGAGTGCTGAACTGGCTTGATTGCAGTCCAGACTTGTCACCACTGAAAATATCTGGAACATTATGAAATTAAAAATACAACAAAGGAGACCCTGAACTGTTAAGCAGCTGAAATTCTATTTCAAGCAAGAACGGAAAAACATTTAACTTTCAAAACTACAGCAAGTGGTCTCTCTAGTGTTGTTAGAAGAACAGACGATGCAATACAGTGGTAAACATGCCCCTGTCCCATTTTTTAAAAATGTTTTGCTGGCTTCAAATTCAAAATTGATATATATTTTTTCCAAAAAACAATAAACATTTCTCAGTTTTAACATTTGATATGTTACCTTTTTAATATTTTGAATTAATTCTAGTGTTTACCTGATTTTCACATTTTTTTTTTAATTATGGATCCAAGCCAAGAACCAATTAGGAAACTTCACATTGAAGAGTATATCTCTATACACAGGGCTATACCTTGAGAAATTTTGCAAAAAAATATTTGAGTGACTATGCAGTGTAGGGGTAAGGTTCTATAAAGCCTTACTTTGACCTGTTTAAATATATAATAGTGATGCTGTGCTTTATGGAAGATGCTGCTGCTATTTCCTGTTACTGGTTTCTGAGAGCTGAAAAAGAGGCTCTACTGTGCAAATCCATTCCTTGCATCTCAGAGAGAAGAAAAAAGACAACCAAGTTACTGCAGCACCACTCCTAATTCCCAAAACATCCATCAAAAACAGAAATTTGACTATTTCATGGAATTTTAATTTAATATGATGGATTGAGACGGCATAGACAAAATGAAGTAGCTGTTTTATTTATGTAATATTCTCTGGAGGCTAGACCAATCTTAAATTGATTGATTTTCATTAGTAAAGTGACTTCAATCCAACTTTCCAGGCAAGATGGGTCAATAAAGCAAGCTATGGAAAATCCTCATTGATTCGTCCACATTCTTCCCCATCAAGAGTACTCAAATGCTAAATATACTGACTTAGGTTTACAGCATTTAACCTTGTCTCCTTGGGTCATGTGACTGTATATTATACATCAATCCATCTTCACAGATCCCACTGATACTTTCCAGAAAGAAGAAGAGGTTTCAATGTTTTAACTGCATCTGACAGAATCTAGACATTTACACCATGTTTGACACAATGCTGAAGAGGGATCATCATTTTCACTGAAGTTCACACATTCATATTTGTGAGCAAATAGTCTTAAACAAAAGATTTTGTGAAGCAGGATTTATTGCTGTTAGTCATTTTTGGACAGTGTAGACCTGGTCTACACCTCTCACTGCCGCTGTGAAACTGTTAAAACATGGAGGTTTACACATTTTGTTGTGGTTCCTTTTCTAGTACACTTGAGTCAGGTCATCAACATTGTAAAGTATTATTATGAATTATACATTTTGATCAGTTTCTCTTTCTTTGATAGATCTGTCTATCTATCTATCTATCTATCTATCTATCTATATATATATATATATATATATATATATATATATATATATATAGTGCTACAGGTTGTAACTGCTTTCAGGTTGTTAACTTACTTCACAGGTGCTCTTCGTAGTTCGATATTTACAGACTGTAGTCCATCTGTTTCTCTGTATACTTTTTTACCCTGTTCTTCAGTGGTCAGGACCCCCATGGACCCTCACAGAGCAGGTACTATTTGGGTTGGTATATCAAGCTCAGCACTGCAGTAACATTGATGTGGAGGTGGTGTGTTAGTGTGTGTTGTGTTGGTCTGAGTGGATCAGAAACAGCAGCGCTGCTGGAGTTTTTAAACACCTCTGTGTCACTACTGGACTGAGAATAGTCCACCAACCAAAAATATCCAGCCAACAGTGTCCTGTGGGCAGCATCCTGTGACCACTGATGAAGGACTAGAGGACGACCAACACACACTATGCAGCAGGAGATGAGCTGTCATACATCTACAAGGTGGACTGACAAGGTAGGCGTGTCTAATAGAGTGGACAGTGAGTGGACAGTGTTAAAAAATTCCAACAGCATTGCTGTGTCTGATCCATTCGTACCAGCACAACAAACACTAACACATCACCACCACATCAAATAGTACCTACTCTGTGAGGGTCTAAGAGGGTCCTGACCACTGAAGAACAGGGTAAAAGGGGGCTAACAAAGTATGCAGAGAAACTAATGGACTACAGTCTGTAACTGTAGACCTGAAAAGTGAACCTGTATACGTATAACCTCTATAGAATAGAAATAGAATAGAATAAAAAATCACTTCCAACAAGTGCAAGAGAGAGCGGTCACTCATGAAGAGCTGCAAAACAACCTGAAAGCAGCATGAACAACACTTCACCAAGAACAAACTAACTGCACCACAGTCATCTCTGTTCCCACAACTTACTCAAAACACTGCTTAAAGAGAAGTATAGAAATGCACCATATGCACAGTGAAGTATGAAGGTGGGAGCATCAGGAGCTGCTTCTCTGCTAACAATACTGGGGCACTACATATCACTTAAAGACACTAATGGTGGGATGCATGGAGATGTATTACAGGAGAATTTTATGTCATTGGTCAAAAACGTAATCTAGGGAGGTAATGGAAATTTCAACAAGACAACTGCAAACAAAAAAACTCAGGACTAGTGCCTAAAAAAGAAAGTGAAGGAGCTTGCATGGCATAGCCAATCTCCTGACTGGAGTACCACTGAAAAACTTTCAGGGATTTTGAAATTGCAAGTCCATCAAGGGGACCTTCATTACTTTGAGGAGATGAAGATGCAAAGATGTGCCAAGAGGAATGAACCAAAATTGAATCACAATTCTGGAAAAGGGTAAGTACTTCTTACTGTAGACATCTCAAATCTGTAATTGTCAACAATGGATTTGCAACAAAGTCCTAATTAATATATAATTATATTTTTTAGACATATACTTGTTGATTTTCTCTTGTTAAAATTGCTTAACCAGTGCAGAATATATGTCCTTTGTGCATAGTTGTAGGTACTAGAGGTCTTATAGGTCTAAATTCAAAATTGTACATTTGGAATGGATACATGTATAGAAACTATATTAATTAACAAAAAACAAAATCTCTTCCTCTGCACTCTATCCATCTGATCGTATGAATTGGCTGAAGGTCCCTGAGGGCTAGATTGTATACCTCTGCTCTATCAGAACCAGCGTTTTAAAGGAACTCAATAACAGAGACTTTCAGCAACAAGAAAGTGGCTAGATGTTTTTGTCACTGCAACCAATGACAATTCTCACATATCAGGACCTGAGGTTCCAAGCCATTAAGCAACCACCTGGAGGCAAAAGACCAATATCCACTTCATGCTGGGGCTCCACTCTCAGGCTATTTCTCCACTGCATCGAGTGGCCCAATGAACAGGAAGCAGCCTGGCACACAGTGACTACACTTGTTTCCACTCCATTTAAAATTTGTCCTAGGGGCCAGCTCTGAGATTAAACTTCGCCACACATGCTCTGAGGAGAGACCCTGTGTTGGGCAAGTGGTGGCACGGGTGCTCATGTTACAAAGCTAAGTAGGCGAAATGACAGCAAACTGACAGCTCATTTGGAGCGTTACTATGTGTTCACATCTCATTCATTACACTAGAGACCCTGCGCTCTGTGTGCACATTAATGGAGCAAGACAGGCGTCAACAGTGTGAATGCTCTCTACTTCATCTGCAGTTCCCTCAGAGACTAATGTCTTTGTTGCCAGAGATAAAGAGGAATGAACTCTCCACCTGAGAGAGCATTTAAATGGCATTTGACAGATCCTTGCAGATGCATTCTTGGCAACCAAGAATGATCATGGATCCTCACGGCACCAGCTGCTTCATTTTCCTTAATGTGACGTGACGCTGTGTTAATAAATCACATTGAATGCCTGTTTGTATTTAGCTTAAAACCTTAAAACATCGTCTGAGATGGCTAAAGAGCTTTACTCTAAGTGGCTTTGAGGCCAACAAGGTCCAGGTGGTCATCTCTTTTATCTACTTAGAGTTGCAGATCCCTAGATTAGTGGTAAAGATTTATCTGTGACCTGCAACTACATAGTGCATACAAACCACATTGGACAGCAAGAGTTAAGCCAGTCTACTGGCGCACAAGTCAACCTTAAATCTGGGGGTTTATTTTGAGATATTTTCAGAACAGGACAATATTAATTACCTACCAAATCATGGAAGTGCTGGACAAGGGTAGGGTAAAAGATAGCCAGCATAATTACTGTTGTTAATAAGCATTAGATCAAGGGTTCACCTAACTAAGATGTCAATGTTATATACAGTTTGCACTAAAATGTGTCCAGCTTATTAACTCCCACCTGGTATCATATGCTGGCTAATTATTCTGAACAACAAAAGTCTAGTGTTGAATATGAATACCATATTCAGATACATTTTGATTTAGAATCTTTTATTCAACTTTATTGTCATTATACCATTACAGGGTTGTACAGTAAAACAAAAACACTGCCTATCTACTTCTGCATCCAGCACAAAGACAATAGGTGCATAGATAGTTTATACAGACATGTACATGAACAGTAACTGTAGGTCAGAAGGGAGAGATAGAATTTAAAGTACAAACCATGTTTACTATACTGAAATAAATATGTAGACTTTACAGTTTAGGTGTTTATAGTGTGTACTAACTGGAAGTGTAGAGTATGTTGAGGTCTGATGTGTAGATTTTAATAAGTGTCTGTAAACAGCTTCACAGATCTTATATTCACAAAGTATAAGATGCAAGTAAATGAGTGTTAGTGGCTTAATGTTGAAGCACACAGCTCACATCATAAATGTTCCGGTATAGAGAATATACAGCTTAAACGTTCATGTAGTAACATTATTTTAGAAACAGGACTAGTGTAGTTCATTTGTTTGTTGCAGTGAATATGATGGAGTCAGTGAGCTAAGCACCTGTGAAAAGCTAATCAAATGAACTGAACTTGGAAGAAAATGAGAGTTAATAAGGGGCTTCCAGATAGAGATTAATTTTGAGAGCAACTGTGCTATATTTTTGAAAAATAAAGCTCATAACACCAATGTTTAACATGCAACCTAACACCCCACCGTCTGACAGGTAAGTTACATTACACTACATAAGAAACTGAAACATGTGATTTTAACTTCATAAACATATTGACAATATTCAGTAGGTTGTTTTGTTACGAATTAATTTAATCAAGCTCCAAAATGACCCATATTGGCCCCAAAATGACCTATATGGCAATGACTATGCAGTTATGCTACAGTACATGGATGTAGTGAAGGTGGACATGGAGATGGTTGGTGTGAAAGTAGAGGAGGCAATGGATAGGGCAAGATGGAGGCAGATGATCCGCTGTGGCGTCCCCTAAAGGGATCAGCCAAAAGAAGAAGAAGAAGAAGAAGAAGAAGAAGAAGACCCTGTGATGTAATGAGAATTTTTTTGGTTGCTGTTGTTTTAAGGGTAGGTCAAACGACCTGCCCAACCTCAACCCATAGCCCCCCTTGACTATGCCCCTGGGTTTTTTTGCCATTCCTTTTTTTTTTTTGACTGACAGTCAGCTTGTTTTTACCCAGCACATGGTAACTTTCCACTGTGTACTAATGCCAGTCTCCTGTCTGAGTGTAAGCGAAAAAGTAGTGAATGATCTGTAATTTAGCATTTTAGTACTGGATGTCAGCACTAAGAATTCAACTGGAAAGCAATCGATAAGCATACATGGCCCTGTTGGCCTGCCAAACAATAAGCAATTTGCTATGTGGGAGCAGTCAGCAATGTCAGAGAAACAGGGGGGGGGGGGGGGGGGGGTTGGTGCTCAGGAGACTGAAGGCAAATGAAAATACTCCAATGCATCTAAGCCATTAGCCTGCAGTGCTGTACTGCTGTATGATTTATTGCTGTGCAAGACAGATGTTTGAATCATTTTCAACTTCAGCAACAATGGCAATATAGGCACTCTGGTCAGAGATGAATCGCTGGCCATTGACTGCTGTTATTGGAGTAGATGCTTTGGACATCAAGGTTTTTAAGTGAGTTTGCTTCCATGAATGAGGTTAAATAACGTGAAGTCTTTTTTTTTTTTTTTGTCCTGAAAATATAAATGCAATCCAGTCAGATGTGAGGTGCAGATGGAACAATAGTCCATTATAGGGGACATCCTGTGGTGCTTGGCTTAATGGAATTTTTCTTAAACCAACTGACCTTAGACTCAGGGACATAAAACAGCAGTTTGCCCCAGCTGCTAAAACAAAGACAAATAAGGAATTTTATTAAACTAAACACAAAAGCTGCCTAACTGCTGCAATTTACAGAGTCAGTGCGCCATCATCGTATGACTGTATAGAATTGTTCAGATACACTTTGAAAAAGGTAATAAAAAAAGCATGATGGTAGTCCCTGTGAATGATATAGTGTCGATTTGTCCTTCAGAGTCAATAACCAGGTGCTGATTGACGCTCATTGTGATTACAGTTGTGACACGAAAACACTACTAGAGCAGTATTTTATTTATCCCCCAGTGATCTTTAGAAACAAATGTCAGTGCCTCCTAATCAAGCCATGATACAGTAAATAATGCATTACAATTACAAAAACATGACAATCTGTGTAGGAATCCAACTCAAGAAGTGTTCCCCATTGTTTCTAATGGTCTTGGCTGTCAGAATGAAACTCCTTAAGGCACGGCTGTACCCCAAAGGAACATTCTGCCCCAAAGTGAGGCATTAGAGATTCTAAATGACTGCTCAAGATTACATCAACAGTTTCAGTCTTTGCCAGTGCAGTGTCCTGGGATTCTACACTGAGCTTCAGACTCATGGGGACTGAAATCCAACAGAGTTAATAAGAATGTGCTATAATGAGCATCAGAGACCACATGTCCATTTAGACTTCTTTTAACATACTTGGTAATTACCTTAAGTATTACAGAATCTGGATCCCTGCTACTCACATAGGGCTTCAGTTGAAAGGTCTTTATTCAGCAGGGTTCAGATGAGAAATCTACTGCCAACCATTAATTAAACACTTCCACGCTGTGATTCCTACACGGTTCCATCGATGTAGATGTAAATATCCTCAAATTAAAGCTGACATTCTGCACTTTAACCTCATGCCGCTCTCCAATTACTCAGATGATTACATAGAACAGAACTTTTTACTATATTATTGAACAAATTACAAGTTTATGAAATGTGATGTTCTAGCTCAAGCAACCTTATATTTTTTGTCACTTCCTATGCAGATCAGGCCGAAATAAATTTTCACTTCATACTGACAACTGAACCTTGTTTCATTTAAGTCACTGATGTCTGTCTAAGGTTTTACAGGTTTTGAAAAGTGTTCAGTAACTATTTATAGATGATTGAATGATGCACTTTTTTATTTCTAGTTAAAATGGTCTTCAAAAAATTATACACTTATATATACTTGTATTTTCGTCTTTGGCTGAGAAGAGCACTATTCTCGCTTCAGATCTGAAAAAAATCCACAGGTGTTCCTGACTGTTTCACTGTGAGAAGACAAAGCTATGAGTCTGAAAGGATGTGTGTGTGTGTGTGTGTGTGTGTGTGTGTGTGTGTGTGTGTGTGTGTGTGTGTGTGTGTGTGTGTGTGTGTGTAGAACACGAGAAGCAAAAAATGCAACCAACCTCTAAGACTGAACTGTGGAGATATGGAAAAAATCCCTTTAGATTTCTTGGGTGATCCGAAACGAATGGAAGGCACAATAATGACAAAGAGCAGAGAGCAGAGAAAATTAGGGTTCATCAGTGTAGCCTTTAGGAAAAAATACAGTGAATTATTATATTGATAAAAAAGAAAACGAAAGGAATATTATATATATATATATATATATATATATATATATATATATATATATATATATATATAAAATCCAATTAGCTGCCACTGGAAATTACACATCTTGCATGAAAAAGCTTCTGTTCATGCAACCAAACAAATGCCTCTTCTCATTCTAAACTCAGTGCCACATAACCAGGAGAATCTCACAAAGCTTGACACTGACAGGCATTCTTGTTTGATGTGTTGTGCATTATCCATCATTCTGCATGAATGTCATACACCTAGCTTTGATGATTGCAGGCCTTATCTTTGGCAGCATCCTGTACGAGATGACAAACAATAAGAAAAGGAGAAGAGAAAAGCAACAAGGCTCTTGTTGGAAATCTATCAGATAAAGGTACTCAAGAAAAGAAAAAAAAATCTGCAAAGCAGTTTTTGGTGTTGTATACATTGCTTTTTAAATGAATATCAGTCAGAGTGGCAAAGCATATCTGACAGGTTGTGGTCATGTATTGTGTCAACATGTATGGAGTATCGGAATATACCATGTAGATAATAATGCTGTAGCTGGATGGTTGAGATACTATAAAACACTGAAACAAAACTGCCTATGGTGTAGGTGGTCCAAATATATGTTTATGATAGTACATTCTGGAACATATAAATCATAAATCAAGATCCAAATCAGGGCTGATATTTATTGTTCATAATCAGACACTGGGTGGAATCTTTTCAAAAGCACTTTATTGCTTTTTAAGTGAAAGAGCTTGATTATGCAAATGTTAAAATTCACTGTTGTATAATGTTCATATATGAAAATTAAGCTGCATAAACACCCCATTTAGAATTCATTCCTAATTTAATTTATTAACATAGATACACCCATTCAGCCTGTAGCTCCACCCTTTCATTTTGAAGTTATAATGAGTGTTTCAGCAACACACAGGGCTTCCAATCAGAACAGACATCATTTACATACATCAGAATAACCAGCCTGTATAATTCTGCAATTACATGACAGTAAAGTGTGGTGATTTTGGTTTTACCTCTTATTCACTGCTCAGGAAAAAAACAACCATGGAAGACCTGGTAGACCGCCAAAATTGTCACCATCAAATAAACAATACTTTTATCTTTGAGAGAGAGGAGAAAATCAAGCTGCTTCAGATCTGTCCATCCTTGCTGTGAGAGCAGGACATAATGCTATGAGACTGAAAGGAGGAAGAACTTAAGAGACTGTCACTGACATAGTGACAGACAGCTGGACTTTATCTGAGGTCTATTTAATGTATAGACTTGATTTGAATCTTTTCAAAAATGTTTTCTTACTTGTTTGTAAATAATTTGATGCAGTATGTAAACATCGTTAACATTTTAAAACCTCATACACTTCATATATGCCAACAGCCTATTTTGAATTCATTGCTTTTGACATTCAACATTCAAACTACATGCTGTGTTGATGGGCGATGTGAGAAAAAGCAGCAGGACATTTTTACATTAGTTCACATTTTTTAAAAGGAAAGTTAGACTATTTCTCAGACAGAGTCCAAATGTTGTCAAGACCAAGACAAGACAGAGTCCTAATTACGCTGAAAAATGCTGAAACCCAGACAGAGTCTGGATGAAGTCAATGACCAAGACCTCGAACACCACAGCACTAGGTATTAATATATGTTTAATAAATGTAGTAGATGGAATATAAGGTGCAAGAAAAATGCAAGATATGTCCCCTTAACAAGTACTCAGAGCAAATAATAAAGTATGTGTTGTGGTTTTTTTCACAGAAATGTTCTTTTGCCCTTGAAAGAACTTTGATTATGTTAATTACTTACAACACGGTAATCACAATCTAAATCCAAAGGGTTAATTCTCATCCAGAGACTCTCACAACTATAGAGAATTTAGCTTTTTCACACCTTAAAGCTGGGAGTATGTCATTTGTCTTGCTGTAAGTACTAGCCTGCAGCAGTTCTGTCCTGGAAGTGCTTCATTTTAACGTATCTCTACATTAGGTGAGTGCTCCAGGCTACAGTAGAGACCAGCACTCCCTCTGACTCAGGAGATAAGTTCTATCAAAGAGGATAATCAGGGGGAAGTGTTTAATTAATGAAGTATCCTCAGCTGGCTGAGTGGCTTGGCAGCTTTTATCTCCCATGTGTGAAAGATTCATAACTCTGACTTGCCTGATGTGGCCAGCACTCTGCTCTGTTCCTACACTAACTGTCATTAACTGTGAATGTTCCTACTCAACATACAGGTAGAGTTAGGTTATCAGGTATAAAATCGAAATGCCCAAAATGTTGCACCAGGCCTCTTGTTCTGATTGTCTGATCCTTGAGTCTTAAGATCTTTAGGTGAAAGAGACATATTTAGTTCTCAGCAGTCAGGACCTCTGATTGATTTATTACCTTTGGAAGAGTGACAGTGTTAGCCTGGTTGTGAAATCCACTGCCATTCAAAGTAGGTTCTGCTTTCAGCCATTAACCACAGAAACCAGGAAAAAAAGATAAAAATCAAACAAGCAAACAGCATACTCCGATTTCTTAGACTGGAGTGATGTCTAAAATCCAATTAGAAAATCCAAAAGAGTTGGATTTTAGCTCAGTAATGAGATTTCTCGGTGCATGTGTACCTTTATCCAGATTTATTTAGGATTTTTCAGTCTGCACGTGAGCAAAAACAGACTGTGGTACCAGAAATAGGCAAGAAGTGTTGCTGTGAGATGACAGCAAAACCAACTACATATACAATATTCTTCATCTTCTAGATGGTATGTGTTCAAATTTTCAGGTAAAATGTTTTTTGAAGAAAAGCCACTGCACTGAGTTTTACATTACATTTACATCATGTCTTATTCTGTGAGCTGCAAAGGCTGGTTGTAAAGCAGAAATCTGCTTACTGTCTGATTCATGTAGACCTGGAGTTTCCCATTATCTGATTATTCAGGTGCATAGGAACACGCTGATCAGATTACTGACAAAATCTGACTTTCTGCCGTTATTGGATTATTAAGTGCACGTAAACGCACTCATTGTTTTGTCCTATGCAAAGGCAATGGCCCTTCATTTGTTTATAGTCCTGTTAAAATGGCCATTACTTTCAAGTCATTCTTTCTTCATCTTTAAGAAGAAAAGCGCTTTGTCCACGCTTTGCCTTTATTACAGCCTCTATTCTTTTAATTTCTTCTTCTCACAATCCAAGTAATCTCATACACATTCAGCGATGCTAAAGTCTGGGTGGTCAGTCCTTTGTTCTCTAGCTTCTGTATTTGATTTGCAAATTTGCATTTTTTTTTTTTGGTCTTTCATTTTCTCAGGAACGGCTTCTTGAAAGCTGCACATCAGACTGAGTTGTCTTCTCACAATTTGAAGGCTGGACAGAAACCCCTGTAGATTTGTTCAGATCTGAAGCAAGAGTGTAGCTTGATTTCTCCTCTCTCTCAAAGATTAAAGCTTTAAGAGTACGTTTTTTGACAGTGACAGTTTTGGTGGTCTACCAGGTCCAACACAATTGATAGAAGCCCCATTTTCTTTTGCTTTGACTGTCCTCATCTGTATGCAAGTAGATTATTATTTACCTAATCTCCTCAGAAACTTGTGCATACTGGCCATTTTGACTGGAAAGGAAAGGATGTACAGCTCTGTGTGTAGATGTCTATCAATTGTCCAGGAGGAAAAGTGGCAGAACAAAATAGTGTATATATATATATATACATATAAAATAGTATATGGTAGTCACTGGAGGTCAGCTGCCATCTCTTTCACAAATGTATGCGGCCCATATACATATAATTCTAGAAGATTTGTCTTTCAGCCTTGTTTAAACTTTTTCCAGGTGAAATATTTAAGATTATGACCAGTTCGGAAACAGCACATATGTAACTATGGTCTACATTGTTGATGAAACAGGATTTAGAAGTTTTGTTTATACGTGCCTGAATCTTCGAATCATTTGACGTTTTCTATGTGTATATTGTTTTCTATATGTTCTCTGTGTATTAATTTTTTATTTGTGTTTCACTTTTTAGCATATTTCTGATTTACACTGTCTCTTTGTAACATATTTTACTGTTTAACTAGACTGTTTTAATTAATAATGACCTGTATGTCTCTTATGGATATTAGCCTTGGTTGTTTTGAGCATACATCAAAATCCTAGAAGCCTTGATGCGACTACTAAGCTTGTTTTTTTATTTTATGGAAATGAGGTGTCTGGCATTAATATACACAGTTGGATGGAACCGAACTGTTCTGCTGAGCCAGTTGACATACAGCTGTGTAAGCTATTGAAGTCAGCATTATTACACACAATGCTGTATGTTTTCTTGCATGTGATGCTGGCATCTCATTCAGTCTTCTTCACCCACTGTTTTCCTGCACTTTGCCTAAAAAAAATTAGTAACTGTGACAAAAATGGCTGTAAATGACATGTGGTGTATGATTTAGGTTCTGTTGTTTCTGGTAGTCTAGGTCATGTTGACTCCACTATGTGTGGAGTTACAGAATTACTCCATGTGGTGGATGTGCCTGCAAATCTGAGGGTGGTTTCTTTCAAAAAAGGTATGAATTGAATGTAATGAACTAATTCAAATAATGGAATAATTACATCACTGAAGGTTCAATAAATCCCACATATTAATTTGTGTTCTTTTAAACCTGAATGAGAAAAAGAACTGTCAGGTACTTGCCAACCAATTTCACACATAAAAGCTTATACTGACCCCTACTGGCCATAACAACAAGGGGTGGAATGGCACAGATTACTGTAAACTGCCTTTCACTTCACTAGCAGCATTATCTGGCTAGATTAAATGCAGTGATTGTCAAGCCATGAAGATGTTTTTACGGGGTACCAAGGCCTATTTTTGGATAAGATGTTTGTGAGAATGATTTCTTTCGCAAAATGTGTCCAATTTCTACTACTATCTGTCAGTGACATTGCAGCATTGAATGCCCTTAACTCATTGTGAGACTGTGTGCAAAGGTCTGGGCCATGAGAATTGTTCATCCACTAGAATTTATATCTTTCAGGGTATAACCTCTGTTACTGGGTGGTACCTTTAGTTGGGGAACATAAATGCACAATATTATTTTGCTGTTATGTATTTTAAGTTGTATTAATTCTAACCACCCCATCTTGACACCACATTTTTGTTTGAAGTTATGAAAAGGAATATACATTTAAAGGGCCCGTATCATTGAAATAATGACATAAGATTGAAAATTTAAAATAAAAACGTTTGATGTAGTGTCCATGTGGTTCTTATCTGGAAAATAAGTTGCCCACCCAATATGTTCTGAGTGAATTATTTTCATGTTGCCACAAACATTAGTTCATTTATATGTTAGCCTATTCAGCAAGTTAGCCCTGCCCATTTATGATCAACTTATAAGGAGCATTTCTACTTGGCTGCTTTTGAAATAATGTAGCAGATATAATAGACATGAATCTTTAAGACACAGTAACAAACCCATCCTATTTAAGTCTGAGGGATGAAGAGTGGTTGGAAAATGTTCATGTAAAGATTAATTATGACCGTTTTGTTAAATGGAACCACACAAATACAAGACAAGTGTAGGTTATAGGCTTTTGAAACTCATACCAGGTATACAACTGGACCTTCAGGGTAGGGCACATTGAGGGTACATTTACATTGTTTGTGGGTTATTAATATTTACTGCTAAAAATTTGCAATAAATGAGTGAAATGAACAAAACTTATACTTGAATGTTGAGAAAAAACCGCTGAGGAAAAAACTGTTTAAGGTGGCAGAGCTGAGAAACTGCGAATTACAGAAACTGTGTTTCATTGCTATGCAAAATCACTTTGGAAGAGCTGTGAGAGGAAAGCTCTTCTCACAAGAAGCAGGCTGAAGCATATGGAGTCAAGCAAAAAAAAAAACTGAAAAGTGCTGTGGTGGAACAAAACTAAAATTTAATTTTGGTTATATTAGGTACTGTGAATGACAACAAAAACAAGTGTTTGCTTTGGCATTGATTACAGAGCTACCCATATTTAGTGAACCTAAATGTGCTGGAATTGTCTCAACTGCATCTTCCTCTAGTATTTTGAAGCATTATGTCCAGATCAGGTTAGAGAGTAAGACCTCAGAACTGCCATTTGCTACTAACCATACCCTACACTACACTATACCAATAAGAGTCCTTGTGCAAGACTCCTAACACTGCCTTCGCCTTCCTGTGTAAAAATGATCAAATTGTAAGTCGCTCTGGATAAGAGCGTCAGCCAAATGCTGTAAATGTAAATGTAAATGTAATAGAGACAGACAAATGGACAAATGGCATATACACGTGCCTGTATATCTATCTGCACTCTAACTAGTTATGTGTATTAAATAGTTTCCTGACCTTGTTACCTTGTTTTTTTTCTGTGGATATATATGTATATTTAGGTAGTATAAGCAATACCAATATAGCAGGTGTTAGATTAGCAAATCTTGAGGCAGTTGACTGTTATCGCAGCAGACTGAAATAAGTAGTGCTTTGAATTTACTGAATCCAACTTTACACTGGTTTACATAAATAAAATACATCAAATCAACACAAATATTATCAAAAGTAAATTAAAAGAAAAACAATTTCCTAAATATCATCTACAGCTTTGTTAATTATTCTGGACACATTTTAAATAAGACTATCTTCATGTTTTTATAGCTTCCAACAAATTATCTGAACCCTATGAAGGATACTTGCATCATACTAGAATCATTTACACATATATCTGCACACATTTGCAACAAAAAAGACTTTGTGCTAATTTATACTAATAACAAGCTTTTTCGGTGGTGCTGTATGTATGAGAGAGAGGCTTTGTTAGTATGTGTACATTTTTCTTCAGGTTGGTAAAGCTGGTCTCCCTTTCTGGATTACAATTCTACAGACATTTTACAGCCAAAGAGATTTGAAATATAGCTTTGAAAAAATCTTGAAGTGCACTCTGTATACATGTAACTGCAGTAAAGAAATAAGGAATATGTATTTGCCCTTGTTTGGGCTAGAAATGCCAAACCCAGTGTAGTAAAGTAAGTGTACTGCACTGTTAATTCGGCACAAACCTAGCATTAGGAATCTTGAAAGAGGCGTTAACTGTATTTGACATTATCATAGCAGCAGTAAGGCTACTGATGCAGGCCTTTTTATTAAACAAGGTATATAAAATTAAGGATTGTACATTGAACACTGCAATGAAATATGATGCTGGGGCATGTTTATGGCTGTAAAAAAAATGAAATTACTGAAACACCCCATACTATTTTTGTGCAGGTAACGTGGTTTTAGTGTGTTATTGGCGGGAGTACCTGAATAACCCTGTTGTGTCCTTGTTTATATATAACATAACATATTTTGTCATTGAAATAATTGCTAATACTATTAGCTGATGAATAATCCTTCTAGCCTTCTGCCCGAAGACTGCAGGGATAGGCTCCAGCACTCCCCTCCCCCCCGCGACCCTGACGGAGAAGCGGCTTAGAAAATGGATGAATGGATGGATGGATAGCTGATGAATATAACTAGATAGCAGTACACTCTCTCTCTCTCTCTCTCTCTCATATTGGAAAAAATATATATATATTTCTCTAACAAATGTGGTAGGCCCATTAATCATTATTCATCAAATCATCATAATACAAGATTATTATGTCTTGTATATATAAAACATTCTTCTAGTAAACTATATCAATTTAAAAAAAGAACAGAAAAGTTTTGAAAGTCGTCTGCAACATCTTTTAGGAACGAAACCCTGTAGAGATATGCAGGATGATGTGGCGCATGCGCGGTAGCGCACAGCGCCCCTGCAAGAAAATTGTTCATTATTTTATTTCAATAACACGTTCCGAAAATTACTGAAATAAAATAGTTTAGTCTACTAATATTATTGTTTTGATGAGTAACTTTTGATTAGGTTTTGTAATTTTACGAGCGTCTTGAACCGAAAACTAACTTCCTTGTTTTCTATCGGACAAAATCATTACCGTCGTTTCGAGGGGTCGATGTGAGAATTTACAAGAACTCTGTAAGAAAATCACGACGAAAATAATTGTTTGTAAACGCGAATACCTGTTTCTTGTTTTATTTAAATACTCAGATCTAACTCACGGCGTGAATCCTGTTTTGTTGCTGGTACAATAAAACCGACGTTTCTGTCCAACCCTATTAGCTGTGGTACAGTCCAACCCGGGATCTCTTCGGATCACGTTTGAACCACAGTATCAAAACACAAGCTTGGAGAGATGAAGCTGTCAAGCCTTCGTCACATTTTTATAGCGTTTATCTGTCTTTCCTCACAGCTTTCTTGTGGGGTAAGTCTTTTTTAAACGTTGTGTCTGATGTTACTAAAGAAAACCTGATATAGTTTCATTTGTTTTATATATTGGGAGGCCAGCTGACAGTTTGCGACGCTGCCTTGAAGACCTATTTCTTTCATTTTCAGACTGCTGAGGAGTGTCGAGACAGCATGTATCCTCCCAAGGGCCCAACGTAGGCCATACCCCTTTTCTGTACATTTCATAAGGAAAAATTGAATACCGTGCCAGCACGTTAAGTAATGGTTCATTAATGATGTGAGATATGAAATCTGACTACATCTCCTGTTTGTTTTTATATTTCTTTACAGGTTTAAAGGTAATGTCACCTGGTACACTCTAAATCTTGATTTACCCCCCAGTGAGAGATGGACTCACGTGATAAAGGAGAAAAAAGCTGAAGTAAGCTCTGAACAGATTTACAACACAGTGATATCTTGTCTAATATGAAAAGTGTCAAACTGTATCTTATCCTGGCTCTGTGGTTCACGGTGCTTGAAAACCTACTTAAAAAAATCAATGTGGCCTCGCTAATCAATAATACTTCTGTCTTTAGTTGGGTTTCACAAATGTTCTGGAATAATTTAGAACAATGTTATGTTATTGACATTAATTGCAGGTTTTTACAACTTGCTTATGTAACTTTATAAGCTGTGACCCTTATTCTGTGTGTTTTCAACTCATGAAATACAAGCCCTTCCAACCTGAGACTGAACATAATGAGTAGTAAAGTACTATGTAATGTGATGTATGGCACCATAGTATAAACGTTCTATAGTATAGACGTTGGTTTCTTGTTTCATTTACTTGTTTGTTAATTTATTGATTCATTGATTGTGAAATAGCGAACAGTGTATTTCTGAGGTAGCTGAAACAAAGAACAGAACAACTGAAATGACATTGCACACAGTTTAGAGTAATTTGGATGTGAACTTTGTTTTTCAGCTGGTAGCAATGATACAAGCAATAAAAGATTTAGCTGGTGGCTTTTTCCATGGAAAGCTGATTCATTTAGTGGACAATGAGCTGGTGAGTAGATTGATTGTGTTGATGTTGCACTCTGTGACACATATCTTCACAGAAAAAAAATATATTATTTAAGTATTCAATCACTATTTTACTATTGCTGTGATTCTCTGTGCTTTTTTTGTAGCCTTTGATAGTGGACACACTCCCTTACCCTTTTAATGAAGAAATTAAAGGACTCGCTGCTGTCTCTGGTGTCCCATTAGGTAGAGTTTGCTTATTTAGTAGGAATGACTTTTCAAATAAAATGAAAAATTTAAATGACGTATCTGAAATTCTGGGAAATAGACCTTACATTTCAGCTATGTTGAAGCATTCAAGATATATGATAAGATGCCTATGTGCAGGTTTTACATATATATTTGCCCTGTATATTGATTATATACTGTATATCTTTTGTATGTTGTGTTGCCTTACCTACATGCACATGCAAAACAAATACTTTTTAATTTGATTTTTAGGTTGCAATGCTACCTTTTTAAAATTCTTGACTGGATCACAAACACATTTCTGTTTGTGTTTAATCCTTTAGGAGAAGTTGTGCTGTTTAATATCTTCTATGAAATTTTCACTGTGTGCACATCAGTAGTTGTGGAAGACTTAAAAGGTGAGAAGTGTATGTCTTGCAGTCTTTATCCACATGTGAGTCATCATTAGTTTGATACATTTGTCCATAAATATAATTACACATTCTTTTTCAGGGAATATATACCATGCACGGAATTTGGACTTTGGATTGTTTATGGGGTAAACTTTGTTTGTGTATATTGTCGAGGCTTTTTGGTGTCTGTGTGTTAGCCTTTTAATTCACAATGGACTCGAACCACCTTGTGTTTTTCTGAAAGGTGGGATCGAAAAACTCACACATGGACCATAACCGAGAAGCTCAAGCCACTTGTTGTGAATGTTGACTTCAAACGAAATAACAAAACAGTCTTCAAATCAACCAGCTTTGCAGGATATGTGGGAATGCTCACTGGCATTAGACCTGTAAGTGTTTCAAGACTTTGATGAAATTACCCCCATCTCTGTTTTTTTTTTTTATATAAAAGCAGAAGAAAATTAAACGTTTATTTTTTTGTAGAAAGAGTTTACTCTAACAGTGAATGAGCGCTTCAGCGTTGATGGAGGGTACATAGGTAAGGCGTAACAAGAAGGTACAGTATTTTGCCTGCTACTAATGGACAGTATGTTTTAGACCTTCTCTTTGACTGTGGTCTTCAGAATGGCACTCCATTGGCACTCGGTGCTTGTTTTGTTCAGGAGACCGATAACATCATATAATTTCTCACAGGAATCTTGGAATGGATTCTTGGCCAGAGAGATGGAATGTGGATGAGCTTCCTCACCCGCAGAGTTCTGGAAAATGCAACCAGGTTGAGTCAGTCTTCCATTTTTTCTGTTGTATCTCTTGCTAGCGGCCTACTATTTTGTCTAATAGATTTTCTTTCCTCTATCAGTATGAAAAGCTTCTGCTTCAGCTTCAGAGTAGACTTGCCTCCTATATGTAATGTGACCATGATGAAAGTCATGTTATAAACCAAAGTGAATCTTTATAACGAAAAATTATGTCTTTTAACAGTTATGAAGATGCCAAAAACGAGCTTGCTCAGACCAAGCTGCTTGCCCCAGCCTACTTCATCTTGGGCGGAAACCAGACGGGTCAGGGTTGTGTAATAACCAGAACTAGAATCAACACGCTGGACATCTGGGAGTAAGCTTTCTTTGTCACACTAAAGAGTCAGCATTTAAACAGCCTACACTCAAAATTGAATACAATATTTAATCATGTACATTATTTTTATGATTGTGAAGGATTGCTTTGAAGCTTGGTAGATGGTATGTCCTTGAAACTAACTATGATCACTGGGAAGAGCCATTCTTTCTGGATGACCGGCGGACACCAGCTATGAAATGCATGAATAAAATCACCCAAGCAGTAAGTGATTACACTCAAATATATGTATCTGTATTCAAAACATATAGTTATTGTTTAATGTTATTAATCACTGTCATAATGTACTGTACTCACCAATGAAATGCATGTTTTTTTTTCAGAACATCACCTTGCAGACAATATATGATGTCCTTTCAACAAAACCTGTTTTAAACAAGGTGAGAATTTTTTTCCCTTCATTAGCAAGAACTGACCAAGATAAAGCCTAAAAAAAGGCCATTTTCTTTAAAAAATCCAAGCTTGATCTTTTAATAGTGGACATTTTGTTTCCATCACTGTCTAGCTGACCACCTACACTTCACTCATGGAAGTTTCAACTGGTAAACTGGAGTCTTACATTAGAGCCTGTCCAAATCCATGTAACCCTTGGTGATGTCCAATGTGATGTCACCACAATGTGATGTCACCACAAATTAAAAGCTGTTTTAAATACCATATTGGCTATTGCTCTACCTCTTTAATATCATTACGTAATATTAATTGTCATTTTTATGGCAACATTAATTATTTCTCCCAAAATCTTGTTATAAAAGTGTAAATATTTTATTCTGTGACCACACTGTGACAGTAATCACTGGTTTTATGAATAGAAAGGAGTTGCATCACTTATTAAATTTCTGTAGACATGATCCTGCTTACAACAGACTGTATGATCTTGGCTGTATAAAAAATTTAATAAATTAATTTTTATAATTTTTATTATAAGGACTTTTTTTTCCTTTTCCAAATAAATGTGTAAAATACTATGAGTATTTTTATGGTTTTATTTCATGGACAGCTGTAATCAATGTTCTGTTTTTCTGTTCCTCATTTAGTGTTATATGGGAAGTGCTCTCAACCCAAGATTTGTGACATATCCAATATTGCACCAGCACTAAAACAGAAAAATGCAACAAAGCATGTGATTGTTTTTTTTTTTAACTTTCAGCTCTATCTAATGTGATACATCAAGTCTTAACAGAGTGTGTAAGTCACATGTGCTGTAGCATAATCAGCAGAGAAGCTGTGTCACTCTGCTTTTTTGATGAAGGCATGAGGAACTGCCAGTCCTATTGCACACTTCCTCATCCGTTTTATTACACCTTCACCCTCACACATCAGCTAACTGAGAGAGCTTTTTTTTAAAGAGGAGATGAAAATATCAGCAGTGCAGCATTAAGAAATCTAATTTAAAGTGCCATTGATTTTTCAATCTGAATTTTCCTTGCTTTTTTTTAAACAAAGCAGTTTAATGTTGTACAAGTATTGTTAAAGTTTCAAAATGTACAATCACTCCAAGTTAATAAAGTCTATTTATGGAAACTAATCTTCAAAAACGGCTTGTTTTGATTGAGCTGTTTCTGTGTTCTCATAAAAACTAACATATCCAGAAATATCCTATTCAGCCTATAGTAGCTTATAGCTCTGTCCATTCACACTAAACGATTATTGCAGATCAGACTGCTATTTAAATGCAGAGCAGTCAGTCAGAAGAAAGGGTATTTATGTATATTAGTCTTAAAGACACAGTAACAAACAGCCTGTGTATGTGTGTGTGTGTGTGTGTGTGTGTGTGTGTGTGTGTGTGTGTGTATATATATATATATATATATATATATATATATATATATATATATATATATATATATATATATATATATATATATATATATATTAGCTTGACAGAACATATGGTCATTTCATGCACAGTAGGAAAAAGATGAAGGTCAGTTTGGCCCTTGAAGAGAAAACCTCACCTTTAGACCTTCTGACATCAAGTCAGTTTGGAAAATGCTTGACACGAAGGCAAAAAGGACAGATACTTTGCATAAATTGGCTAGCAGGGGACTTGACCGTATTATTCCAGAAAGACATCATCAACCACACTGACCAAGTCAGTTTGAAATGTAAATTGGGTTATGTAGCCCTAAAGCAAGGAGGAGACTCCAAACCTGCTGTCAGCCTTATTACAATGCACTATTTAATATCAACAGCACTATTTAATATTTTTGCTAAAGCTGAAAGAAATAGTATTACTGAGTTTGGAGAAAAAGGAACATGCTATCCTGAAATAATCATTTAGAAGTTTGATGAGGGGATGAATTTGGTGGGAGTTTTTTGAACCACGTCGTACATCTTTACGTTGTAATGTCACACACACAGGCTCTAATAAAAGGTATAACTGATGAAGATCTGATGACAGTAACAGATAACTTACTCATCCTCGGAAGACACGTTCTTCACCAACACTGGTGTGCATTAACTAAGTAAATGTAATTTGTTACTGTACATAAGCAGTTTTTTTGTGTATCTGTACTTTACTGAAGTATTTGCATTTTGGGTGACTTTTTTACTTTCACTCCATTGCATTTCAAAGTCAAATATCTTACTTTTTACTTCACTACATTATGTGAAATCTGTTGTTCTTTTTTGGCGTATGTGTGTATAAAAACGTAACGTCAAAACGAAAGAAGCATGAAACAAGAACACCAATCAGGGCACAGCGCGCACTTTGTTTTAAGCTTGTTTTGACCTGTTGGACATACCAAACCAGGGCAAGCACACAGTTCAACATCAGTGCAGCAGCAGCATAACATTTTGGGAGTGTCTGTTCAACATAAATGATGAACTAACCTAACTTTGTGTAAATAGACCACAATATAGAAATATGTACACATATACGGTTGTGATTGACGTGTCTTTTTTGTGAATTTATACAAACACTTTCATTTTATAGTAAATTTGTTTTGGCTTGTTTATGTTTATGAACAGAGACCTACAGATACAATATAGAAAAGGAAGCTCATTTGTGAACCTGTATTTAAAGCAAGTTTTTATTCATCCTAAACTTGTAACTAAGTTGCAAATAAATCTTAAACTGAAACTTTACCTGTTTACAAAAAGTTATTTCATAGCCACTCAGTTCTACCTAATGGAAGTTGTCAGTGTTTCATGCTCATGACATCAGACTAATTAATGACGTTCTATTAAAAGATTGGTTTACCAACACTGGAGTATTTTCACCTAAAATGAGTTAATGAGGCAAGAGTCAAAAATGATAATAGGACATTAGAGGCATAATTAATATTTTAGTACTTGTACTTTCAATACTTAAGTACATTTAAAGGTAAATACTTTTGTACTTTTACTCAAGTGGATATCTAAAGGGAGGAAGTTCTACTTTTAATAGAGTAATATTTTACCTTGGGTATCTCTACTTTAACTTAAGTACATAGTTTGTGTATTTCTTAGATTTTTCAGACAAAAACACACCATCATCATTTTATTTCTTCCTAAAACAGAAGCTTAGATCAAAATATTGCAGCAGGACATCACAATACTGGTCAATCCCTTGATGAGGGTAGTGTTCATAAGGCTATGTGACAACTCACATTATGTATATACACATTTACAAAGACTTATTCCAACAAGCTTCAGTTAACAGAACACTTGCTGAAGCGGCCACTCCACACTTGCTGTTACCAAATACAGTTTTCATCTGCTGTATAATATATAGGTTGACATTAATGTTAATACTTGTGCACAAATTTGCTAAAGTTGATATAATCGTTTTTATTTTTGATGCTAGCAGAATCTTCAGTTAAGTTTTTTTTCCATGTATATGACAGTCTTATCCTTGCAATTACAGTTGTGTTTACCTAGTTTTAGAGCCTGGGTAGTTCACAAAGCAGGATTTCTCAGATTAGCCACATAACATATGCCAAAATCAAACCTGTCCAATAGGAAAAAAGCTGAGGACATTTTTATTGGACAATCTTCATCTTTGGGCTTAAATTATCTGGCTAACTAAGAAATCTTGGTTTGTGAAATACCCACTGATTTGCCTTTTTATGCTTGATTCCATCAAATTATGGATTGTCTCCAGGAAAATGGGTATACCAGAGCTGCTCATTGTTCAAGTGAGGAACTCTACACTGCTCAACAAGCCACAGTCATGACAGACAGTCTGGCTCCACATCAGCAAAGGGGTTATACAAGTCTGCATATTATCACCATACTTGTTCAACCCGTATGCTGAAAATTTTATAAGACAAGTAGAACTGGAGAAAGATGATGAAGGATTCTAGATTGGTGGAATAAATATCAATAACCTTTAAAAAAAATACATGACACCACACTCATAGTGGTATGTCAGAAGAACTGAAAGCCCTTATATGGAATGCTAAAGAAGAAGTTCTTTGAAATGAAGAAAACGAAGGTTTAGACAACAGGAAAGACCACTAACTTCACCACTGATGGGAAAAAATTCAGTGTGGACAGCTTCCGCTTACTTAGATCAGTTATTAACAACAAAGTATCCAGCTGTCAAGAAATAAGAGGCAGATTGACAGCAGAACAAGAATGAAGGAGTCTGAACGCTCTTCAAATGTCTCCACAAAAAAGATCAGAATCATCCAGGCTGTTTTTTTTGTTTGTTTGTTTGTTTTTTTGTTTTTTTCTTCTTATGAATGTGAAGGTTGGACAATAACAAAGTGGGACAGTAAAAGCACTGATGCCTTTGAACATTGGGCAAGGACTTTTAAGAGTATATTGGAAGGCAAGAAAGCAAATCAAGCTAATTAAGCCTCTCACTCAAATTCCAATTAACCAAACTGAGGGGGGGGCAATTATACATGGAACAGTTGAAAGTAAAAGAAGAAGAGGACGGGCATCAATAAAATGAGTGGACACGATCAGAGATATGAAGGAGCAATTAGGAGGCCCAAAGGCCCAAATAGAAGGCAGGGCATTCTGGAGAAGCACTGTCCATATGGTTGCTAGCAGTCAGAACTGACTTTACAGCATCTCGTAATAACAGTTTACATGGCTAGTTTGTGAGGTTCATAACAGAGGAATATAGGTAAACAGGATTACAGGCTTATAATGGGGTTTACTCTGACTATTTGTTAGTTCTCATTTTTCTTTTTATATTTTTGTTCTTCATTGCTGTGAGGTCAGTTTGATGAATGCTGTGCTTCACCACATGTTAATGTACCTGACACACATTTTTCACATTTCAATTTTATGTGTGTATCAAATCAGGTATGCTTCTGGGAACCTCAGCCAGCTTGTGTGGGCATGTGGAAAGTTAACTCTTCTATTCTAGGTCTTTTGTTTTTTAAGCTTTGTCTGTTGTTTTGCCCAACGAAATGTCACAACTGTTTTAAGGAAACGTTTTATACAGTTTATACAACCTAAAACAGGATCTAAGACAGTTTAACCAAAAATGATCCTTCAGATAACTGGGTAAGAAAATACTTCATTCAGTAACAAACAAATAAGCCCCTTTAATTCAACTCAGATAACTGCTTGTTCCACTTTATTTTGGAAAACTGAAGCCACGATGCTCAAATTGACTGGTTTCCTGTTTTTGGGTTTGTTTGTGAGTTGCTTGTTGGAGGTTTTCTGTATCTGTTCATCTCTGTTGCTCTATAAAGATCACTCCCATTTCCAACACAGTTTAGGAGGCAAGCAGAACAGCACTGACTTCTGGAGGGTCTTCATTCCACAAACTCAGGATCAGCAAGCAACGTTGTACAAGATTATCATGTTTTTGAGGTCTTAAACTCTGTTTCATTCTTAGAATTTTTCTAGGGACACATCTAAAATGTTACATTTTCTCAGTTGGATTGTCTTGCTTTTGGACTTGGCTGTTTCGGTAAGTATTATGTCAAATTTTGACACTTGAAAAGATGTATTTTTTATGGTTCACTAGTAAAGGCAATGATTCTATATAGACCTATGGGTTTTTAGATTGATGAATAATGTATATGGTCTTAGAACATTGATGATGCTATATTGAACCACATGCAACACATGCTCCATCAATCTGAAGAACCATTTCACCATGCAAAGAACCATTTAAGCATACAAATAGATGTATGTAGAACTCATGGTTCTAAACAGAATCATTACCTTTGCCAAAGTATGTATGGTTACTGTTTCTCTATTGTCTTATTTCTTTCATGCTTTTATCACATTGAACTCTTTGTTTAATGATTTTGATTACACTGTTTTACATTGGGTTTGTGTGCAGTCCCCTGATGACTGTCAGCTGGAGAGAGACAGGCTTCGTGCACAGTTAAAGTCTATGGAGATTCGTGCTATGAAGCAGCAGGAGATGATCCAGCGCTTGATGAACCTCACGCAGCAAACCCTGAATCCTGCAAAAGAGAACTTTTTTGATCTGGGAGATAAACAATATGCAGGTAGTCTTATGAAGGAGATCATACTGGTTCTTAGAGGTGTGTTTGTGATTTTGCTGGGACGCAGTACTTGCTGATATTGTTTTCTCCATTGTAGACTGTGCTCAGATTTTCAATAGCGGAAACAAAGAGAGTGGATTTTACATGATTAAACCTTTGAGGAGCCCTGCGCAGTTCAGAGTTTACTGTGATATGACAGAGGGGGGTGGATGGACAGTCTTCCAAAGACGTTCTGATGGTAGCCAGTCTTTTGACAGGTGAGGACAAATTTTCATTGTAAATATACACTGGCCAGCCACTCACTGTCCATTTTGTAGTAATAATTCCTGCTCCAATCTCCTGTGGGGTTCCTGACCACTGAATAACAGGGTAAAAGGGGGCTAAGAAAGTATGCAGGGAAACTTACAAAGTGCACCTACGTGGTAAGTGGAGCTGATAAAATGGACAAGGAGTGTAGGTACAAGGTGAGAGGAAAACTTACATAATATGACATAATTCATTGTAATATTTTAATAAAAATCATCATTTGAAAATGCTAGCCTCCCTTTACATTATGTGAGCATTTCATGACAAATAGAACAATAGAAATGATCCAAAAATACCAGAAATAAAACCTAATTCAATATTGATGAGAGTGGGGCATCTATTGTTTATGAACAATTCAGCCAAGGGCAGTGTGTATAAATATCACAATGTATCCCTTAGATGGGATTGACTCTAATGGAATAAGGGGCTAATTGCAACAGTTGCTAAAAAAAGTCTGGTAAATGCAAAACAATTAATACAATTCTATGTTGTTTCGACAAGGTGAGCTTCCCATCCTAAATACACAAACATACAGTATATTAATCAAAATTAACGAGATTAGTGAAAAGAGTCTGTGTCAAACAAGGCCAGTTTATTTTTTAACACAAAGTCAAAATGATCAAATTTATATATGATTTACATTACACCTATTAAAAAACAGTTTTGAATTATTATGGGTGGATATGAACACTGAGTTACAAACCCCACCATATGGAGGCTTTACTTTGGTCTAGCTAGATCTCACTATAGATGTATAGATAATGTCTGAAATCTCTGCCCAACTGTTCTCAAAATTTGAAATGCAAAAGCACATTGTACTTGGGCATTTTTAACTACACAAAAAGTCTGGTTTACATTTTACCCCATGCTAGTTTGTGCCCTGCTCTCCCCAACATTAGAACAAAGTTCTAAGATACAAGGTTACAATTTTTAACATATAAGGTTTTCTAACAACAGCAACAGTATAATATGTATATACATATATGAAGAACACAAGATAGATGTTTCTTCTGCTGGTCTTTTCCAGTGAATCCATTGTTTTCCTTTGCAGGGATTGGAATGATTACAAGGCTGGATTTGGTGACCTGAAATCTGCAAATGGAGAGTTCTGGTTGGGAAACGACAACCTACATTATCTGACATCCCAAGGTGAGCTATTTCTTCATGTATGAGCAAAGTGTAATGACACATAAGCATGTAGTATACATGCAAACGAGATTCTGTGGTCTTTAAAGACATGTTGTCTTTAAATGACATGTTTTTTATACGCTTTATACAGTGAAATGTATTTATTAATATCTTAGTCATGTGCTTCTATATAAAGTGATATTATGCCATGTAGGTGACTACATCTTGAGAATCAACTTGGAGGACTTTGAAGGCAGCCAACGTTTTGCCTTATACAGAAAGTTCAAAGTTGACAATGAACAGGTATCAAGCTGTGAAATTGTCCCTCTGTTTATAATATATACTATTTAAACTAATGTATTTTAATTTGCACCATACCTTCTCCATTTTCCTCCTTTTTTTCCAGAACCATTACCAGCTGCACTTCAGCACATACACAGGGAATGCAGGAGACGCACTCTCAGGTAGCTACCACCCTGAAGTCCAGTGGTGGGCAAGCCACCAGGGGATGAAATTCAGCACGAAGGATAAAGACAATGATCGCTATGACCGCAGCTGTGCCCTTGAGGATAAGGCCGGCTGGTGGTTCAACAGGTCTGTGCTCTAGATACTGTGATCTCACTTAGTAAGCTACAGTTTTAAAAGGCCACTGAAAGGTTAAACTCTACAGATTGTGTTAGAGATTAATGAAGTTTGGTTGAATCTGCCTAAGTCATTCTTTATATGGAGCTGATATATTAATTTCAGTAAACATTCATTGGCCCTGCTTTTACAGCAATAATGAGGAAACACACTTACTATCAACAGAAATGGTTCCCTGAGTTTTGAAGCTGTTCTTTCATTTGCCTTCCTCTAGATGTCACTCTGCCAATCTGAATGGTCTCTATTATAAGGGTCCTTACAGTGCAGTGACTGACAACGGGATAGTGTGGTACACATGGCACGGCTGGTGGTACTCCCTCAAGTCTGTGGAGATGAAGATCAGACCAAATGACTTTGAACCAAATGACATCTAGCTTCACATGTTTAACAACTGCCCAGTTATTTTGCAGAACATATATATGCAAAAATTAGAACAATTGTCGTATATAGAGCACTGAGTAACTTTTAGCAAAGTTGATATTCAGTTTATGCTTAGCCTGTATATTCACAAAGGCTAATAAGATATTGTTTCCCCCAAAATATATTTGTCTGTAAAATGGCAACAGTATGATATGAATCTGTTGTCTGAGTGATGAGATTATAAAAATTAATAAATGCTTAAACATAAGGATGTGATTATTTGAATTACTGGACTGAAGGTAAAATGATGAAACATGAAAATGCTTTTAAAAAAAAATGCTTTTCTTCAAGTTTACTAATCTAACTATGCTCCACCCACAAAAACATCGTTGACCAAAATTTCATTAAACATAATGAAAAACTTTAGCCATTTTCATCTTTTTTCCTTAAAATTTAGAGTCATTATTATTATTATTAGTAGTAGTAGTAGTAGTAGTAGTAGTAGTAGTAGTAGTAGTATTTTGTGTAGATGTCAAAAGCCACAAAAGAATTAGGATAGTTCAGGTGTAGATTTTTTTGTTATGTAATCAAGCTAATGTGGTTACAAATTTGTTATTGTTTCAATAGTCCAGCTTAGTAACACTCTGTATTATGTAGTGACAATAAATTCCAGCCTAATTTCATTAAGTTGAATTTAGGGATGAATGAAGTAACCTAATATTAATTTTTGTAAATTTATCCATGCATAAATAAATCTACAGCACAAGCTTTCCATAAGTATGTTTCTGCATATAATAGAAATGCGCAGATATGTAATGTTTGGGCCCAGTTAGATAACCAGATAGATGACCATTACACAACCAGAAAATTTAAATAGCTACAATTAAATATATTATTTTAGCATTTAATGATTAGTGGATGTTGTCATTTTACTTTATTTAGCAGACAAACTACAACAATATGTGAGCTGATATAACAAATCAAGAACACACACACACTTGAAACCGCTTATCCTTCTGGGTTGTGGGGGGGCACTGGAGCCTATCCCAGCAGGAGGACAGGAGGCACAATTCAAGAACAACGATATGTAATTAATTGACTACAACAACTATCAGTATCTAACACATATATTTGTTCTTTTGGTCCATTCGTCATGAAATTTATACACAATGTAAAGGGCAACAGGCATTTTCAAATTCTGAAAAATTATTTCACACACACACACACACACACACATACATATATATATATATATATATATATATATATATATATATATATATATGTATATATATATATACACATACATAAAGAAGAGACAAGGCACTGGTGACCCCTGTGTCCATCAAAGGGGTTAGTGTGGACACTACAAATGTCTGGGAGTATATATTGACAATAAACTGGACTGGACTAAGAACAGTGACGCCCTCTACAGGATGGGCCAAAGTCGTCTCTATTTTCTGAGGCGCCTGAGGTTCTTCAACATCTGCCGGACTATGCTCAGGATCTTCTAGGAGTCTGTGGTGGCGAGTGCTATTCTCTATGCTTTGCATTCTGGGGAAACAGGCTGAGGGTGGCAGACACCAACAGACTCAACAAACTGATCCGCAAGGCCGGTGATCTTGTGGGTGTAGAGCTGGACTCACTGACGGCAGTGTCGGAGAGAATGATGCTGTCTAAGCTGCAGGCCATTATGGACGATGGCTCCCACCCACTCTGTGACACAGTGATGAGACACGGGAGCTCATTCAGTGCAAGACTTCTTCTGCCAAAATGCACCACAGAGCACCACAGGAAGTCATTCTTACCTGAGGCCATGAAACCCTATAACTCCTCCCTCAGTGTGTGATACTATGGTTCATCTGTGCAGTACTCAATACCAAATTGTACTGTTCATATGTGTAATAATAATAAAAATGTGTGCAATAACTCAGAGGTACAATAATTTGAATTACTTTATACAGTATGTTTAATATTTATCACAGTCACTGACACTTTACTGTATTCATAAGAACTTAAATCTCGTGTACATATTGCAAATTTCTCTTTTTGTTTTAAATTATTAAAGTGTTTTTTTTTACATAAATGGTTGCAACCGTAATAACTGAAATTTCCCTCTGGGATCAATAAAGTATTCTGAATCTGATGATTTCCAAAAATATTCAGTCACCCATCCAAATCATTGAATTCAGGTGTTCCAACCACTTCCATGGCCACAGGAACCAGTTTGGTGTGAACTTGACTGGCCTGCACAGAGTCCTGACCTCAGCCTGATAGAACACCTTTGGGATGAATTAGAGTGGAAACTGCGAGCCAGGCCTTCTTGTCCAACATTAGTGTCTGACCTCACAAATGTGCTTCTGGAAGAATGGTCAAAAATTCACATAAACACACTGAAGCTGAAGAGTTGTTATAGCTGCAAAGGGTGGGCCGACAACATATTACACCCTATGGATTTAGAATGGGATGTCACTCAAGTTCACATGCATGTGAAGGCAGACGAGCAAATACTTTTAGGAAAGAAAAGAAAAAAAAAAAAAAATATATATATATATATATATATATATATATATAAATTGTGTATGATAAGAAAATCCACAACAAATACTACCTTCAGTACTGCATCGTGGAGGCTTGTGACGGCATAAAAAATTAAATAAAACGGTGTCCTGTGACTTTTGACACCCTGTTTGTGTGTGTGTAATACACACATATACATATATATATACATATATATGTATATATATACATACACATACACACTGCTCAAAAAGATAAAGGGAACACTCAAATAACACATCCTAGATCTGAATGAATGAAATCTTATCATTGAATAATTTATTCTGTACAAAGTTAAAAGCTGACAACAAAGTCACAGAAAAATCAATGGAAATCAAATGTATTAACCAATGGAGGCCTGGATTTGGAGTCACACACAAAATTAAAGTGGAAAAAAACACTACAGCCTGATCCAACTTTGATGTAATGTCCTTAAAACAAAATGAGGCTCAGTATTGTGTGTGGCCTCTACGTGCCTGTATGACCTCCCTACAATGCCTGGGCATGCTCCTGATGAGGTGGCGGATGGTCTTCTGAGGCATCTCCTCCCAGACCTGGACTAAAGCATCCGCCAACTCCTGGACAGTCTGTGGTGCAACGTGGCATTGGTGGATGGAGCGAGACATGATGTCCCAGATGTGCTCAATCGGATTCAGGTCTGGGGAACGGGCGGGCCAGTCCATAGCTTCAATGCCTTCTTGCAGGAACTGCTGACACACTCCAGTCACATGAGGTCTAGCATTGTCCTGCATTAGAAGTAACCCAGGGCCAACCGCACCAGCATATGGTCTCACAAGGGGTCTGAGGATCTCATCTTGGTACCTAATGGCAGTCAGGCTACCTCTGGCGAGCACATGGAGGGCTATGCGGCCCTCCAAAGAAATGCCACCCCACACCATTACTGACCCACTGCCAAACCAGTCATGCTGAAGGATGTTGCAGGCAGCAGATTGCTCTCCACGGTGTCTCCATACTCTGTCACGTCTGTCACATGTGCTCAGTGTGAACCTGCTTTCATCTGTGAAGAGCACAGGGCGCCAGTGGCGAATTTGCCAATCCTGGTGTTCCCCGCAAATGCCAAGAGTCCCGCACGGCTGTGAGAACAACCCCCATCTGTGGACGTCAGGCCCTCATACCATCCTCATGGAGTCAGTTTCTAAAGGTTTGTGCAGCCATATGCACATTTGTGGCCTGCGGTCATTTTGCAGGGCTCTGGCAGTGCTCCTCCTGTTCCTCCTTGCACAAAGACGGAGGTAGCGGTCCTGCTGCTGGGTTGTTGCCCTCCTACAGCCTCCTCCATGTCTCCTGGTGTACTGGCCGGTCTCCTGGTATCGCCTCTGGACACTATGCTGACAGACACAGCAAACCTTCTTGCCACAGCTCGCATTGATGTGTCATCCTGGATGAGCTGCACTACCTGAGCCACTTGTGTTGGTTGTAGAGTCCGTCTCATGCTACCACAAGTGTGAAAGCACCACCAACATTCAAAAGTGACCAAAACATCAGCCAGAAAACAGAAAGGTACTGAGAAGTGGTCTGTGGTCCCCACCTGCAGAACCACTCCTTTATTGAGTGTATCTTGCTAATTGCCAATAATTTCCACTTGTTGTCTATTCCATTTGCACAACAGCTGTGAAATTGATTGTCAGTCAGTGTTGCTTCCTAAGTGGACAGTTTGATTTCACAGAAGTTTGATTTACTTGGAGTTATATTGTGTTGTTTAAGTGTTCCCTTTATTTTTTTGAGCAGTGTATATACACACACATTCACCGGCCACTTTATTAGGTACTGTTCAACAGCTAATCAGCCAATCACATGGCCGCAACTCAATGTATTTAGTCATGTAGAGGTGGTCAAGACAACTTGCTGAAGTGCAAACCGAGCATCAGAATGGGGAAGAAAGGGAATTTAAGTGACTTTGAACGTGGCATAGTTGTTGGTGCCAGACGGACTGCAAAAGGGGGTCCAACCCTTTATTGTGTACCTAATAAAGTGGCCGGTAAGTATATACACAGTATATATATATATATATATATATATATATATATATATATATATATATATATGTATGTGTGTGAAACGGAATGTGTGTTTATTGCAGAAACAGTGAATTTTAGTCTTGCTTTCTTATATCAGATTGAAATGACCCGTAACTAAACGTTTGCTCGCGTTCTGTAAAGCTTGATCAACCTAGCAACAGTTGCTGCGAACTACGAAAGAGCGCGTTTGTGGGCGGAGCCCAGAGAGCTCAATTGTGGCACTGATAATTCTGTAAACACCGCCAGGCCAGCCCTTCTCTGGAGTCGCAGGCTTCACTTCACCAGATACGTAGTTAGCACTGTAGGTTTTATTTTAGCTGAACTTTACCAGGTAAGGTCAAAATAAAAATACATCTGGCTGCGCTATAATAAATGTTATAGCTCTAGCCACATATGAACGTGCAGTGGAATGTAAATGTACACAATGACCGTGTTCTGATGTTGTGGGGAAAACCAAAAGGGTCAAAAGGCTAGAACTTGTAAGAACGATGAGAAATGTATCCCATCACAGTTCAGGACACAGTTTAGAAGAGTTCTGTAGCTCTTGGTGGTCTGTATAAATCCGCGCCAGAGCCTCGGACGTTCTGTTTTGCCCGCGCAAGTGCGGGTCGCGTGCAGCCGCTACGTTCAGAAAGTGAGGCGCGCGGCGATTAAGCACGTTAGCTTAGCATAGACTCAAGTAAGACCGCTGACCTGTCCCGCTTTAATGTTGTTACTCTCGTTGCCTTATGTGAACACAGCACTCGTCAAACGCTGCGTTGTTATAACACAAAAACCTTACACGTTGCTTTTTTTGAATCAAAAGCTTCACAACGTTTTCTCCAGACCTCTGTTCGCTGTTACCTCTAGTTTGAGGCCTATGTCGGTATGTAAGTTACCTAACAATTCTTGAAAGCTGTTAAAGACACCTGATGCGTTTAATGGCAAGTTGAAAAGTACTTGCTTTTAAATGTAATTAAGTAAATAAGTAAAAGTGCTGGGAACTATTGCAGTTATGTTGATGTAATCGCCCCCATCCAGTTCACAGTACTTTTATATTCATACTTTAAGAACATGTACGTTTAAATAATTGTAAGTAATGTACCTTTTACCCAAGTGTGTGTGTGTTTGTATAGAATATGTGTTCTGAATTGCTGCGTGGTTTGTTTTTACATGTAACTGGAGTAATTTGTAAATCACCATATAGTCATATAATTTTTACACAAATACAGCTATAAAAATGGAGAATAGTATGTGTTTCCTTCTCTAAATCCTTACATTGTTTCATTCATTGACTTGCCCTGGAGGCAGTGGCCTCCCATAGCTTTACAACTATGTTTACACCCCAGCACTATTTCTAGAAAGCACTGCCAGACACCCAGGATAGCCTTCTGATATGTGTATGTCAGGTGCTAAAAACAATTTGACTAGCAGGGTTCAGGAAATAGATTGTGCTTCAGAGGGACCGGTGACCTCATGAGGAAGAGGAGTTGGAGAGGAATTAGTTACTAGAAATAAATGAGTAATTTCAAAAGTTGTTTTCCTGCATTTCTTGTAATGGCCTATTTTTCTCATTCCATTTGACAGGTAGAACTGACTTAAAAAATCAGTTGCTTGAGTCTTGAGCTTTTCTGGCCAGATGAAGAGAAAATATTTCTTGAAAGGCTCTGATGAGTTTGTGTTGAAAGGCAGGTGTCTAGAGCAGCTGTACACTGAATCTGTGCTTTTCTGCTTTAGAGTACAGTGCTGTAGTTTGTATGTCTTCACCCAGAGAAGAATGGGGTAGGTCTGGCATGCCATGGCTTGATATGCTGCTCTGCAGCCCTGAGGGTGTTGAATGGCATCCATATGCAACTTAAATGGCATGTTTGTTTTTTTTCTTTTAGATGCCACTGCAGGTTTTAGAATAGGTTCCCTTTGCATTGGATGTTTAAATTAGATTTTACTTTTCCATTTCCCCTATTTACATTTATAGCTAGATTTACTGCATTTTAGTCACAAAGATAGCATGGATGGCAATATGTTGAACTTCTCTTATGGCAGTAAATGTGGATTATTGCTTTTCGGTTTATATGAGCTTAAGGGCAAAAGCTGTATTGCCATTTAATTCAGAAGGACCTTCTCTTCTGTGTACAGGCTTTTGGATGCCACCCTGCTTGCATACCATTTCACATTTTGACTATGGCACTCAATACTGAGAAAGTTTGTGTATGAGTAAGTTTAATCTCTCATTATTGAAAACCTAATATTGACAGATAAACATTCATCTGATTATTTTAGCCCCCAATGTTTGTAAAGAATGCAAGTTTGGAATGTGTAACAGAACATTAAAGTGGAACTTGCAAACAGTCATTTTCCATTAAGCATAATCTTGCCACAGTTGTGCTTTTTGATCCTACTATAATCACTGTTTATGTGTGAAATGCCCTGTGTGCTTATGTATATCTTGCTGTTCAACCCATTCAACTACTGCAGACATTTTATTCCAGTCATCGTTGCCAGTTTTACTACTGCCTTACTTTAAAATAGGATGGCAGTTTTAATCAGTGTACCATGGTTGATTTGACTAAAGTTAATCTTATTTTGTAACCCATTATACAATGGCTTGACTGGGTTGCAGCATTTAGTTGGTATTATTTGTTAGTGAAGATTATGTATTTTCAGGTCTTTCTAAGGACTTTATATGGATTAGGCAGGAATAGAACTGTGTTCTAGAAGAGCATTCTAAAGGTCAGGACTTAGACCCACAGCTTACTAGTTGATGTCCTTTATCCCCAGAAATTACATAACCTGTGTGTGCGTGCGTGTGTGTGTGTTGACAGAGGAGGGTCAAGCTGAAAAAAGTCACATTTTTTTTGTTTTTCCCATGTTTAACACTTACACTGACTGTTATTTTTTATGTCATAATAAAACAGCAACAGCTTGAGGTGGCCAGTATGCTGACGTTTTGACATTGTGATCTATTTAGTTGATTTAGTTGATTTATTTGATAGACAGTCTGCTTTTCTGAACATATTCTGGAAATTGTCAGTATTTAAAGAACACTGCATGCTTTGTTAAACAGAATCATTAGTCCCGTCCATTTGGACATCATTGGGCAGGTTATATGAAATATGCAATAATGATAATTGTACCCAGTGTTTTGATAACCGTTGTTAAATGGTGCTATTGTGTTTGTGTGCAAATGTCCAAGTATCATAAGATAATACATTCGACATATGACACATCACTAGAAAGACCTTTTTGGGTTTGCCAAATGAAATGATTATAATTTATATTATTAAAAACTTTTAAATGCTTATCTCTCATGAATGTGACCACATGTTTTGTATTGGACAGAAAGGCCCCAAGTCTGTGTGTGCGCACATGTGTGTGTGGTCTCAGTTTCAGTCCTGTACAAAAAAGCTGGCTGGCCTGAACTCCCTCATAAAAGGAGGACTTGGGTTGCCGAGCAACAGCGAATGCAGCTCTTGGCCTGCCGTGCTGAGGCCCCTCCCTCTCTGCACTGGGACTTGGTAGGGATAAAGTAACCAGTGGTTGTCCCCAGTAAACTTAGCTCTGCAACTTGTCATAGTCCTGAGCTGGACCTTGAACTGTGCTGCATGAGTAGAGGCGTGTTAAAACGAGCACAGTCACAGTGCCCAAAGGTGTGCTGACAGGAGAAAAGGCTGTGAATCATTGCTAGGTAAGAAACCATTGCTGTAAGCTTGTACAAGACCCCCCTCCACTTCAGCAGTGTGTTTTTGATGCTCTAGTGAGTTTGGCTTTGAGTTGAGCTGGCTGATGAATGTCTAAGAGGAGTAGGGTTACTTCTGCCGGTCTACATATACACAGAGCTGAGTGCTTGAGAGTGTTTACCACCACGCTAATGGGATTGATTCAGAGAGAGCAGTTCCTGACTCAGGAAAACGTAAGGCATGATGAACAAGAGACTAGAAGAGGATGTACAGGTCGGATATAACAGCTCTTTGATGGGTAGGTCTTTTTTTTGCTTTTCAGCTGATTAGCTTGGTTTGTTTTTATTTCTAATACTGGGATATATTGTGAAGTATTAATGTATGCTAGCAAAATAGCAAATTATTAATTGCTTTAAGCAACAAGAAGTTATGCATTGAATTTACCTGATTTGAATGTGTACATCATTTCAGCATCACAAAAAATACCTCAGCACAATTGGAGCCAAAAGTGAACTGATGGACACAGTTGTGTTGATTTAAATAATGTGTTTTTGGGCACATTTCACATCGTTTTTCTGTGCCAGTAAGAGAAGGGCTGTAGTATATTGCAAATGCCACTGTAACATTTTTCCTGAACCATCAGGAAGTGGTTTAAGGCACATCAGATAATATGTAAAATGTTGCACTATTCAAAGAAGTGTCTGTCTGTGTGCAGTAGTAAGCATCTGTTTCATTCTGTCTGGTAGAATTCCCTATATGTTTAACTAATTCCTGTATCCCTAGTAATGTGTGCTTCTTTTGATTGAGATACCATACCATAGTATTCTTGTGTTGTATTAGAGATGATTTTTATTACTATGGGTGGCATTTCTGTTTAATGCCATAAACAGAGACTCCATTGTATGCTTCAGTTTTCAGTGTAAATAAAATCTTAGCAGACTAGTGCAGTCCCAGACCAGCGTTTATGTGAGCTCTCTGTGCACTGAGAATTTAGCTGGCGTTTTTATGACTGTTGAATGTATGAATGTCCCAGCAGAGGTGTGGTGCCATATGGCCATCAATGATTGATAATTTCTTAGTAGTATGTTAACAGAGAAGTGGTTGTTCCCTTAATGCCTTGCTTGAGACTGTAAGTGACTAAGCAGGCTTTCTGTCTCCAGGGAAACCTTTCACTCTGTTCATTCTTTTAGGAGACTGAAGAATTAATTCTTGCTCAGCTTTTTTGGCTGGAGGATTAAGAACAACAAAGTGTTAGTCCACACTGATTTGTTAGCAAACTGAAAATATGCACTTGCACTCTTGGTTGCAATGGACTGAACTGCAGGCATGGAGCTGCTTGCTGTGGTGAAATTATTACGGGTGCAAAGACTCACAAAATTAATTTAAATTGTTTGATATTATACAGTGGTGTCTCAATTCAATACATTTCCCGTAAATCATAAATAAGCAGTGGTTGTAAATATGCCATATAGTGTTCTATTAGTGTTCTTCAAGTGCTAATAAAAGGCACATCAAGCTAGGAAAAGCATATTCTGATGGACTTTTACATAATAATGATAAATATTGTTGTATTGCTAAATAATATTTGAAAAGGTGTGCTTTTTTGGGGGCTGGTTTCTCTGCTCCAAATTAAGTTTAATCCTGAACTAAAAAGACTTTTCAGCGGTAAATCATGATTTTGTAATTTAATCCTGGGCTAGGCTTAACTGGGTTCACAAAACTGACTGATAATTTCTGATACTGATAATCTAATGTTTTAGCCCTAAGATGTCATAGCCCCTAGCTAACATGTTAGTCACAGTGTGGTGATACAATACAACATACTTAATTGTATAGCAACATGTCATTTGGTATTGTGTAATTACATTCTGAGACATTATGTAAGAGGGTATTATGTAATTAGTTGCTGTTAAATATCTAAGGATCCTGTATTCATTAGTGAGAAATGAATAAACAGCAGTAATTCATATTATTAGCCATGATAGATTAGGCTAAATTCAGAAGAATTGCCAGGCTTATCTCTGTTGAGGTACTCCTCTTTTTTTTTTTTTTTTTTTAAAAACTAGATTAGCTTGATTGGCTAATGGCCTTTTTTTTCTTCTGGGATTGCCTGAGCATCAGTATCTTGCCTCATTAGTGGGCATGTACCTCTGTACCTCCACAACAAACATACTACAGTGATGTTGTCATTCTGATGTGTGATTAATGCACCAAGCATCAGATTTCCATGACATGAAGTAAGTAACACTCCCTCATATTCAGCAGGTATGTATACTCCTCTATACAGGCAATCCCAGCCCTACAGCTAGCCTTAATATATAATAACCATGTGTAATTTAAAGCAGCTGTCTCAGGTCTCTGAGACAGTTATGTACATTTGCCCAATGGTTAATTGTTTCCTCTTGTTGGTACCTGTAACCTGTTACATGCTAAAGGCACCTCCCTCCGTTCCAGTACAGAGTGAAACGTTATTCTCCTGATTTGTTTGTTTATGCAATGCTGGTTGTGTTGGAAAGAATCATTTGATCTGCGACACAGTGTTTTCATTATGGACTTTCCCTGAGCAGCCTGAGCCTCTTAATAGACTATTTGATTACGAAATGTTACTATTAGTTTTGTGTAAAAGCTTTGTTGTTTTGCTGATTTTCAGTTTGTTCTGGTAAGAGGCTTGACAGCAGAGAACCTCACTCTACCCCTTGTGTAAACTCCCTTCCTTTCTTATTGTGCTTGACAGGAGTGCAGTGGAGCATGCAGGTTCTTTCTTCCAACAGTTCAGTGTCATGCCAAACTGCTTCCGCCCCTGTGGACTGTTACTGTGATCATGGCACAAGCAGACACCACGTTAAATCTAATGCGACAGTTTAAGTTCAGATTTTCTGTGCTCTTCTAGTTCATATTCTGTAGTTTAAGCTTTCTGAATATATTTAGTGTAGTACATGCACATGCTTTTCTTTGAACAGCACAGAAGGTTTTGGGCTTATTGCAGTAAGAGTTTGCGAGTTTCAGGTTTTGCAAGTGTTGCTCTGCTGATATCCTAATCATGCTCTAACTATGCCACAGTGAGCCTTTTGTTTAGAGAAAGGGTTTGTCTGCTTGGCAGCACAGCCACTATTGCAGAGTTAAGTCAATCTCAGCCAAATCACAGTGAGCTGTTTTGATTAGCTTTAACGTCCCTCTTTTAAATAGAGCAGCCCGCTCCCAGTCCCTCATGGCCTCCCGTTAGAACGGTGACCACTCATGCAACTAAATTCACCATGCTTTAAACTCACTATAATATACAGCTTAGTAGCATGTTACTCCTCTGAATGCTATATTTTGGCTAATGTCCAGTAGTCATATGAACCCTTTTACCAAATTAGTTCAAACTACAGTCCTCCAGTCAAAAAAAAAAAATTAAAGAATAAGTAAGCATTCAGACCCAAGATATTTGCAAGGATTTGTTATGCATTGTACAAACCCAAGGCATTAAATTATAGATAGATAGTGGTAAGCTCATTTATACAGTTGAAGTCATGAGTTTACATACACCTTAGCCACGTTCTTTTAAACTCAGTTTTTCCTGACCTCCTGGTACATATTCCCCTTATTTATTTCAGCTTTTATTTCTTTCATCACATTCTCAGTGGCTCAGAAACTTGCGTACATTTGGTTAGTATTTGGTAGCCTGCCTTTAAATTGTTTAACTTGTGGCAAATGTTTTTGGTAATCTTCGGCTGTTTTCTCTCAGTAAGTTGCTCTAAATATGGCCCATTCCTCCAGACAGAACGGCTATTCTGTTACCTTCACTTTGTTGTCCTTAAGCCATTTTGCCACAACTTTGGAAGTATGCTAGGGGTCATTGTTTATTTAAAAGATCCATTTTCGTCCAGCATCATCGCAATGCCTTTTGCTGCTGTTCTAGGATTGATTTGTATTTTTCGCACAACAGTACTTTCATCTCTAGGAGACAAAACATGCCTCCTTCCTGAACGGTATAATGTCTATGTGGTCTCATGGTGTTTAAACTTGCATACTATTGTTTGAACAGATGAATGTGGTTCCGTCCACAAGGTGTTTGGAAATTGCTCCCAAGGATGTACTAGACTGGGAAGTTTCCACAGTTCTTTTTCTGATGTCTTGCCTGGTTTTTCTTTTGATTTTCCCATGATGTCAAGTGATGAAGCAAGTAGACTTTGAAGCAAGGCCTTAAATACTGCCACAGGTCCACCTCCAGTTAACTCAAATTAGGTCAATTAGCCTATCAGAAGCTTTACTGTATTGTTTTCTAGAATTTCTCAAGGTATTTAATGGCCCAGACAACTTGGGTTATGTAAATGTCTGACCCACTGAAGTTTTGACGTAGTGAATTATGTAAAATAATCTGTGTCACTGCCGAAACAGTTTTAGTCCATAGGCAGAAGACTTTTTCGATGTTTACTTTTTAATAAAAATATTTAGTTTCAATGGCATCATTTTTGTATTAGTGACGGTGACAAAATGAAATGTTCAGTCATGTCTTATAGTACAATAAACGTAATTAGGATATAAGGTTACCTGTAAACTTAATTCATATTCAGGTGTTTTTTTCAGGTTCTCTTGATTCTAACAAACTAATGGTACAGCTGTGTTTTTTCTCCAGGTTTATTTAAATTATTTTGAGGGTGTCTTAAGTTTAAGAAAGATCTACTATGGGTGATGGCTATGCTGCCCAAACTCTGTTGCTTATACATTTTGAATGGAGTTGCTCCTGGAAATATTAAAAATGCAGTAGGGTATCGTGTCCTCATTACTGGAAAGGTATCTCACTTAATAGATTATATAACATTTTAACTCCAAATTGCATGGGTCTTAGTTAATTGGTGAACAACTACAGTTTCCAGTTTATTGGTTATTGGTCCTAATGTCATACTGCCAGTGTCTTAACCTTAAGTCTGTCTTTTTAGTAAGTTATGCCTAGAGTTGGGTGAAATACACAAATGTGTTCTGTATACTGAATGCTTAAATGTATTTAGTAATGTGTTTTTAATTCATTTAGCATACATCTTGATAAAGTACATGGGGAAAAAGTGTTGTAAATTTTTCTAAATTCATTCCAAACCATTGCTGTAACTGGTTGGGTTTTATCTTCGTGTAGTTCTTCTGTTAATGTTTAAGAAAAATGTGTTTATCATTTAAATGAAATTCTAAAAATCGTAAATTCTTTTTCTCGCATCATTGTCCACTGCTGCTCCATAGTACCTAGAGCAGAACTGCTTCCAGTCTCAGTAAACTAAGTAATAGAGGAATACTGTTTGGTAAATGCAGCAGGGAACCCACATAAAAGTTGTTTTATTGTTGTCAGAAGCGCTCTAAATATAAATGAGTAAAAACTAAATCTAGTTTTTATTTAAGTATTATAAACCCAGAAAACAGTTGGGTTATATTTTCATTTGAATTGAAAATAGAAATTGAAAATAGATTAGTTTTGCAAATTTGACTGTAAATGTTGAATATATGAATGCTTCTGTTTGATGTATATGTAACATCATACCATGAAATGCAAGCTTAAAGTAGTCGCCTAAAATGTATGTGTATTTTGAATATTACCTTTTCAAAATGTAATGTGGTCTCAACACAGATAATTAATTTCTGTATTCTGGATACATTCTTTTCATTTTTGTATTACATTATCTCCCAACCCTGCTTGTAACATTATTTGTAAATTGCTAGAACAGAACGTGTCTGACCTGTATCTGCTGTGAAGATGAGGTAAAGTGTGTTGCTATTCGTGGGAAAACAGTCCATTGCTAAATCCACTGAAGTCTTGAGGTCTTTTTTTTTTTTTTTTTCCTCCCTTAGGTGCTTCAGTTTCTGAAATTATTCAGAGAACATTCCCTGTATGTGGAGAGAGAGGCCTACTACTCCAGTAAGCTGGCAAAAAGAAGATAGAGGTAGGGAAATTCAATTCAGCTCTCCTGAGGTGGAAATCATTTAAACAGCCAAAGGCATGGAGGCTCCTCACCAAGTCATGCATCTTTCATTCACTATGGAAGACCGAAATGGAAATGACATTACTTGCCCTATTGACCCTTCCCCTGATTCTTTGAGAACCACCAGTAGTTTGAGTTGTGTCAGCACAGACAGCCCTGATGATGTGGAAATGGCAGAGGACTGTATCAGTGAATTGACTTCCAATAAAAATGTGGTTCTGCACTCAGACACCGTGGCCAAAGTGGTCTTTGAAAAAACTGATAATGGAAACTGTAGTCAGAATGTGACTTTAATGGTCTCAGGCCTGCAGAATGGCAGTGTTGATTCTGACCGTGTGGAGCACACTGCTGCTGTCTGTGGACCCACTGTTAAGGAAAATAGCAGAGGATCCGAGACCCGTCTTGACTCTGCGGAGCAAGAGTTCTTTGTCCCAGGCTCTGTTGAGCTGTCACGCTGTGGCTCCAATGAGAGGTGCAGCTCAGTGAGCTCTGGTGAGATGGTCATTAGGAGTAACAGTTTCCTTCTCCATGAGTCTGAGCCACTGCTCAGTGTCTCACTCCTAGAGGATTCATCAGATATACCTTCTGGTGTTGGCCTAATGCCCAGTTTGTTACCTGATGTCTGTGAGGGTCTTTTTAATAATATGGTCAGTACTTCAGGGAAAGACACAAAACATCAGGAGTTTGGGGTCACCTTCATTCAGCCAGCCAATCTGACTTTTGTCATGGAAGAGGAAGTCTTTCAGACAACTTCAGCATCTCTGGTTCCTCATAGAGGTACTGGGGACAGTAGGTCTTCACACTTGGTCCCAGGTGTTGATCAGTCAGAATGTGTCACACCAGTTAATTGTAACAAAAGTAAGCCAGAAGCTCAAAGGTTTCAGTGCCACACAAGTGGGTCCGCTCACTCCACACCAGCTGAGGGAAAGACTTTCCAACTCGCCACCTCTGAGGAATTAGACATCAGTGGTAATGTCCAAACTTCTACACCTGTTCAGTCTTTGAGCTCGAAGACCTTTTGCCTTCCATCCCTTTCAGACTCTTCTCTTAGCAAGGGTCAGGGTGAGTTGGGGAGTCCATTGGCACAAGAGATAAAAGAACGGCAACGTTCTGATTCTCAAAAGCGTAAAACATCTTTGACTGCTCCACCTAAATGCAACAAGTCAGAGATCAAGAAGTTTGCCAAGCCTGACTTCAGTAATGTGAAATCTAAAGTTGCATCAAGACCCAACAGTGCCTTAAAACCATCAAGTGTGGCAGTTGTGAAGGTTTCCTCAAATATCTCTCACCAAGTCAACAAGAACCAGGCTACAAAAACTCCTCATTCCTTGCAACGCAAAACATCTCCTTCCAAATCAACATCTGCTGTTTCTTCCAACCTTGCTATCGCATCTACCTCTAGTAGCATTAAAAAGGATCAAAGCACTATGAGTAGAAGAATCCGCTCAACCACTTGCCAAGAAGGAGCACCTGCTCCAAAGTCCCGACTTCGTACCTGGTCTGAAGCATCCACTTCATCTAAAGCTGCAAAAGTAGAATCTGCTGAGATGGAGCCACAGGTCTGTAGACCCATAAATGCTTTCACCACTGCAAAACCCTTATCTGCAGTGACTAAACAGAATCAGACTGGACTGGCCAAAGATGCAGACAAACATGCTTCTTCTGGAGACGAAAAACAAGAGGATAGGTCACTCAACATTTCTGGGAAACCTCAAAAAACCACTCTGAAAGTGAGTAAATATTTGAGATTGGGTAGAAAATCTGTAAAGTTACTCTGTTTTTTTAATTGCAGTTGGAGAAACACTAGTTTTTATGTTATTGTGGCAAAACTTGTTTACCATGCTAGGATGTTTTGAAAAAATTATTGTAAATATACTTATTACTTTTATTTTGTGTTTTTACTTTGGCAAGCTAATCATTCAGTCCTGCCTATTTTAAGGCTGTGCCATGAAGCTGCTGACAATCTGAGTCTGCTTCTCATACCATATCAAGTCATGACTTGATTATGAAAATCAGCAGAAGCATGTGTTGGTGTTAAAATATGCGAATCAAAACTAATCCTCAAAAGAAATGACTTGTAGTTACAAATGTGGTGTCAAATAAAAAAAAAAAAAAATCATAGCGAGCAACAAAGGAAATTCATTATTTACTACTTTGAATGAATAAGACTCTGTTGCTCGCAGTCTCAGGAAAATATATTCCATGTGTACACTCACTGTGTTTATAGAGGGTGAAGGAGGTGGGGGGTGCTTGGCAGGGGCTTTCAATTTCCCAGGAGGACTGTAGTACAATAGCAAGTTGACTTCTGAGCGTGCGTAAGCTTGAGCACTGCTCACACTCTTCAGCTCTGTTATGGCCAACACTGTAGTGAGTGTGGGGCACACAGATTTTGGGCTTTTCACATGGGAGTATGGGACTGAAAGGGAACTCCTCTTACAGACACATGCATCCCGACTGGCAGAACCGACACCGTGTGACTGGAGCAAAGGCAGACCTGGCCCCCAGCCATCATCTTCCAGGGCAGGAGGTGCTCCTGCTGCTCGCGCAGCAGCTGCAAACCTTCGGCAGCCACCTTCGTCCGCATCAAAGCTCAAGCCTGGCACGGCGGGGAAAAATGGCTGCGCTTCCACTGACATGCCTTCTCCGAGGAGCAAACAGAGCACGTCTGGAGGTAAGGAAATGTGCTTGCTGCATGGCAACATGGAGTTGGCTTGGTTTGGTAAGGCTCTTGCCAAGGATTGTAGTACTTTTGAAGAATATTCAACTTTGTTGTTCTGTGATTTGGTTCACATCAGATGTACATTTGTCAGTGTTAAACTTCATACAGGCACACTGTGGGATGTTACAGCTGGTTATGTAATTGATCTTAAAACTGTTACTCAAGAAATGCTCAGTTTGTACACTGGAGCTTCTGGATGGGAGTCTTCAATTGTGATGTTACTTGAAAGAGTTCTGGTTAACTTTATGAATAAGCTGTAAATTTAATAAACTTTTAAGTGAGTATAAACCTGCACTGCTCATTTGTTTTATCATACAAATGAGAGATTTCTAGCAGCTGAATGACTAGAGAGATGCTGGACTTTGGTTACTACTGCTAATTGGTTGCCTCTGAATTATTCAGTAGGAATCATTAGCTGGTTTCTGTTGAAAATCTCCAGTTTACTGTGCTACTTGTCTACAGTGTGTGATCCCACCATCAAAAAGTGACATTATTTTGACATTTCCGAGGCATAAATCTTAAATAAATTGAATTTACCCTTTTATTTTAAGCTGTAGTTATTTTACATTGTTCAAGCTGACGAAGAATGTTTAAAGTCAACTATACAGTGCAGTCTGTCAGTAACTGTCCATAATTCACTAAAGCTGACATTCCACAATGTTTAATTTTGCACCACCTCTGGTAGAGCACAGGACCAGAACACCAGAAATTTGTCATTAATCATGGATTGCAGTTTCTCGTTTTGTTTAGGTTACTCTGATTTTGATGTACTAAAGTGAGGAGTTGAAGTATTTTCAGTCTGGCTGCAATTCTCTTTTTTTGCCACAAGGAGGCAAATGCTCTACACACTTTTGACAATAGACTTTCCTGTTCCTAATGGCCAAAGCTTATGTTGTGTTCCCAGGGGACTAGTGGAGGATGCAGATGTACTTTTCTACCTTTATAGTCCCTCGCAGGTTTTATCCAAACGCACCCTTCTGTGTTTACTGACCTTTCTTGTAGTTACAGAAGAATGAGTCATATGGAGTTGGTCAGTACTCTGGAAAGCAACAGGCTTAATGGGAAAACCATAGGAAGGAAAAGGGTGTTGAATCTTTCTCTGATGTGTTTTATAGTTGTAAAAGATGGTGCTTTTCAATGTGTTGCTGTTGAAACAGATGAACGTTTACAGTTCTTCTCACAGACATTTGTCAGAATTACCTTTTTTGGTCAAATATAATAGGTAAATATATCTAAATATCACTTTCCAGTCCCTTTCCCATCTGGCTATTTTGTCTGTGTTGTTTTTTCTGCCATCTTGTACCATATGGGGAACATGTTTTTCTTTTCATGTAACATGCCACTAGAGGAAAGTTAGTGAATTGCCCAGAACCACATCGCCATAGCCAGCCACACTGTCTGAACAACCCCAGTACATTTATTGAGTGCTCTGGCCACATATTCAGAGGCCATGAGTTGTTACTGTTTGGCCCTTTAAAAAGGCCTGTGATCACAGGAACACTGTAAAGTTCACAGAGCCTTCTGTAACCTTGGATTACTTCCAAAGCCTTTTAGAACTAAAACTTTTGCCCTTTTATCTGTACTGAATTTGTTGTTTCAGTCTGGGTAAAGCAACAGCTTTTGCAGAGGAACTGAATGTCCATTCCTCTGCTTTGCTTGACAGAAGTTATCCTAAAATAAAGTTTTTAAAAATGGGTAATAATGTTCAACTCCCTTTTCTTTGTAGGCAATACGAAAATGCGACTGTCTGAGGGTACAGGAGCAGAGGTTTCAGGGGGAACCCATCCGAGACTCTCTCTAACTGGTGCTCACCCACATAATTCAGCCTCAAAACTGCCTGTGAAGCCAAGAGGCCCACTCAAAAGTGCCAGTGCCTCAAGTGGACATAGAAAGCCAGGTCAGATTAGGTTTATTCTCTGAATCATTCCTGTGATGATGTGTCAGTGTCCAAAGAAAACCATTTATCTCCATTTTTGTCAATTTTTATTTTTCTACATCATTTCAACACACCAGCTGTCCTTTATTTTGAACAGTGTTCTGTGTTTAGTAATTGCAAACATTGCAGTTGCAGTCTTTATAGCATAAATTCTGAAAAGCATAGTTGCAAAAGACCAAATTAAATTTTCAGTGCAGTTTTTGAATTTTAAATATGTGCGTTGCTCAGCTGGGGGAGGGGCAAAAATAATAGAAAGTTAAGTAGTTCAAACACTGCTCCGTCTTTTGTGTTGCCAGTTGAAACGAGACACTAAGGCTTTTGTAGTGTGTCACTACAAAGTAAACTGAATGGATTCTTGCCTTGTTACTACTCCCAGTGAAATGGCAGAGTATGGTGGTGTGCTTGCATTTTGCTGCATCTGTGAATCTCCTTTTATTATCGCCACTGAAGCTCTGCTGAGCTTTTTACTTATGTCAAATCCACAGTCTTTGCAGAAAGGATGTACCTTACACTTAAATGTACTGACCCACTTTTCCAGGCTGGTTGATGGAATTTTTAATCTGAGTCCTGAAGAATTAAATCCTTCCTTCAGGATTTAGTCATCCTCAATTTAGATTTTACTGAGTTCATGTAAAATATCCACTGGTTTACAGCAATACTGATGTGAGCCTTTGCGGCCTGTAATGACATGATTGAAAAAAAAGACACTTACTTTAAAGAGCACACATCTGGCTCTGAGTGTCTCTGTAGTTGAATGTAGAGGCGACCTAAATTGGTCACTCAATCAACTAAGTCCTTTTCAGTCTGTATAAATTGCCTGTGACTGTAGAACCAGGCTCTTGACCAGTCTTGTCTAAGTCTGAAGCAAAGCACAGTTGAAATGTAGGCCAATTTTGTCAGTGCAGACAGTGTAGGGGAACCCCAAACAGACAAAGAGGGCTTTTTTCCCTCTGAGCATCTTCAATACTCTTCTGCTCCCTCATTGGTGGATGTCCATGCTTTTCTGTGAACGGGGCTCCACAGTCCCAGATGTCTGGAGGCAGGGTTTGTTCCACTCCAGTTCACTTAGAGAGAAGCTAGAAAACCGTGCAGAACAATATGACCACAGAAGGTCAGTGTGAACTGGAGAACCCTGTTTTCTTTGTGCATTGCTGAATTTACTGGATAAGATCATGGCAGCATATGGAGGCCTCCGCAGCTGCACCTGGACCGAATTTTCCATGCACATTTTCACCAACTCGACCCTGGTCCCCCAATCCAGTGCATGTGCTGAGTGTGATCTCACTCTGTTGACATGCCTCTTCATTGGATCCTATCGCTTCTGTATCATTCCTTTGTTAGCTGCCTGTAATGGGAAGCCTAAGACTCAGCTATGGAAAAGTAAGTCTTGTGTTCAGTCTTTATCAGAGACCAAATGGAGTTAAAATTGTTGACAGAATTGCATCCTGCTGTCTATGCTTATTGTGTGTTCAGCTGTGTTGTAGGTCTTTAATACAAGCTTCTTATCATTTGTAGTCTAATGAGTCTCCAGTAATTTACTGTGATTTTATTATTTTTTTATTGCTACCTCAATACTTTGCTTGTACCATCAACATTACAGAAACTGTAATCTAATCCACATTACTATGGAAACATAGCAATAGCATCACTCCGAAAGAGACAATAATGTTTACTCACTTGCTGCAGATTGATGCCTTTGTGCTTACAGCATTCTTGGATGCACAGAAAAGAGTGTGATGAATGAAAAGCTTTCCTGTTGGGCAAACTTGTCATTTGTGTCTTTCTCTTTTCAGATTATGTAGATCCTTCCTCGGGAGTCACTGGCAAACCCCCTAGTGACAGAACTGCTTCAGTAAGAACCAGGCTTCAGGGAGTGCCTCCCAGAGCCTCCTCAGGTAAAACCCAGATGGATTAAAAATGCTCTATATTTTGCATTAAGAAGTATTGGATCTGTCTACTTTTGTGCTGAAATTTGGAGCAGACTAACTATCTTTGGATCTTGTTGGACATATTCCAAATCTAAGGGTATTACCCCCTCCCCCCTTTGTAGCTATAACAGTTTCCAGACTACCTTTATTTGGGAAGGTTTTCCATGCTATGTGTTTAGGCGAAATAGTTGGGGTGTCCACATACCTTTCGTCATGTAGTGTTTTATCATTACCTCATACATTGCTTTCATTTATGGACTCTGAAATACAATGAATGACCATCTGATTTAGTAGGAATAGTCCATTCAGTCATTGATACAGAAATAGAGGCAGTTCCAAATTAGAACTGTAATTGCATTACAGTGCACCTAGCCAAGTGCCTAAAGGGTTTATCCACCCTTACTACTCTTCACTTAAAAAGCTAACAAGGAGGAAACAGGCATAAACCTCAATCAATAAAAATGCTGTTGAAACCTGTGCTTCTCTGTGTTGTGAAACAGGATGTAAAAACACGTCTGCATCCTCCCAAACATCTGTGAGGTCTTCGGCTAGTGTTTTGAAAACCCCTGCTTCACCACGACATATTCGACCCATTGGGGCTTTATCAGGTAATTAAACTCGCTGCTAAACACTATGATGGTGAAAAACACCATGTACATAATTTTGCTACCTTTTAAAGGTCATTCTGACCTTGGTACAATGTTAATTTGGATGTACCTGGATATGTACAAAGAAAGCTTAAAAATTGGTGTGACACTGTTAACCGAGATGAAAAATGATCTGGGTGACTTGTGTAAAATCCCTTTACTGTTATCACCTCAATCACCACTCACCAATCACGGCTGTTACTCTTTGTCCGGAGTGAGTGGTGAATATGTCCTATGAAAGTAGCAGTATTCAGTGTGTAATAAATCTCTGTACTTGTGGTTTTCCATATGAATGCAGTGGCAGTTGGTTTTCGCTATGTGGGCTCTGCTGAACTGCCGTCTCAGCAGTGCCGGGACAGTGCTGCAGCCAAGTCAGTATGACACAGCTCAGGCAGGAAAACAGCCACAGCTAGTATCACTGCACAGCCTACTGCCAGTACCACTGCGCTGTTTGTGCTCTCATATAGCACTCTCTCTGGTGCTGTGCTTGGAATGTAGGGTTGCTATGATCAGCCTAATACACTCAACTAAAACGAGTTACATTTTATTTGTTTGGAGAATTGGCAGTGCTTGTTTTTTAAATTCTTATCATATTAACATATTTTTTTGTTAATCTTAACATATTTTAAATTCTCCCTGAAATTATTCCATATTCCTGGCTGAGGCAGTCAGCTTTTGATTTAATTTCTGCTGGTACTTGATAGAGTCTGTGATGCCTTGTATCCAAATAAATTGTCCAAGGCCTTTGGCAGGAAAAACAGCCCCACAGTACACAGATCCACCACTGTGCTTCACAATAGGGATGATGTACTTTTCTGCATGGCTATCTTTGTGTCCACACGAAACTCCCCTAATTGTCAAAAAAAAATCTACTTTGGTCTCATCTGACCATAAAATATGATTCTACTCCCAGAAACGTTTGGCGAACTGTAGGCCCTTGTGTTTCTTGGTCCTTGACAGCAGAGACCTACTTATGGCAACTACTCACCCCCCTTCCACCCAAAAAACAATTTGTGGTTATATACGTGGTGTTTGTTTGTGGTTTGGGAGATGTGACCCCAAAATCTAACTAATTTCAGCAATTTCCCATCTGTGATTCTTTGTTCCCTTGAACAATCCTGCTCACTGGGCGTGGGGTCAGAATAGACTTCCAGATTCTTAAATTTCCAGTTGTTTTAAACTTATTATTAATAATTAATTATTGCCCTGATAGTAGAAATGGGCATTTTGAATTTTTTTGCTATCTTCTTGTAACCATTTCCTGATTTTGGCAACTTTTTGTTGTTTCTGTATCATTGAAAAATGTGTTTCATGACAATTAGTTTTTTCTTTCAATCATTATTGCTTCAGTAGCAGTTAGATTTTTTCTAATATTTTGAATGAAAGACCAAAAGGGTAAGTAATTAAGAATATTTTCAATGGTGCCAATATACAATGCACAATTTGTTAATAATATATAATAATTATTTGACCAGCTATAGGCTTAAAAAACATTTTATTTAATTACCTGTAAGCAGAGATGCACTTGTTGGGCTTTTAACACTGCATTGGAGCCATTCTATCATCACATTCTATCACCCTTAACGTGATAATGCTAAAAATATGATTTATTGTACAACCATAGTTTAGGACTTTAGAATATAGAACTTGCAGTAGCCCCTGTTGTAGTTGTCATCATAATAACTTTTTTGGTTTTTAGTCATATCATGAATGTTATATTTGTCAGCTCCTCAATCTAAACAAATCCTCAGGTTCTTGTGTATCTGTATGCAGGAATGTGGTTACAGGCTGTTTCGCTGCATTAATGCAGAAGGCAGTTGATGTGTGCACTCATAAGTGTGCATATTGAATATTTTATAATTGCTTTGAATGTGGCTCAATTAGATTTCTGGACCGGAGCTATTGGTTTTATAATTGATATTTTAATGGGTTGTGTCCTTGATTTTAGACTTGGTATTTAACAATTGATCACCAACTTTGTTTATTTTATTTGATTTTTTTTTATTCTGATTATTGAATCACCAGAATAATCACTAGATTCCATGATTACTACTAAAACAATTGATGATGACAGCCAATAATATATAAATAAGATTAATCATATGAATGACCATATTATGATTCTAATCTGTCACCAAGTTCTTTTATTGATTGGTTGGGCTTAGGTTATGGGGGGGTTGGATTGTCTCTCTGGCAAGCTGTTTATCTTGTTGAGCCCTACTTTTGTGCTGCATAAACTCTAATTAAATCTGGCTTCCCAAGTGTGTTTCTCTTCAGAAATCTCAGTAGCACTTTACTTGCCACTGAAGTTCTCCTCTCTCTGTTTGCCTGTAATGAGTGTTTATTTTGTGTCCCAGTGCTTTGTTTTAATATAATGTGCATGTATGCTAGCATTCCAATCTTTACATATCCTCTGGAATTTGTGAAATTACACACTTCAGAGAGCCAAGGTTTGATTTTAGATTCTTGTTTTGGACAGATGGTCTTTAGGATCTGGACAGCACTCTAGGGCTGTGTAGGCATGCAGTGTTTGCTGCTGTCAGCAACTGCCCACATGTTCCCTTTTGTAAACAGTATCTCGCTAAAGATGGGAGATTATGGCCCCACTGGGGTGCAGGCTTTGTTTTCTTGCGTCCAGCTGGACGCGTTACATTGTGTTTAAGACTCTGTGAGCACAGCATGAGACTGCTCTTCTACATCATTATGGCCTGTACTTGCTATGATTTGGACAAATTTGAAACAATTTATTGTAGTTTCAGCAATAATGTTTGTTTAATATGGTTCTTTTCTGATTTAGTTGTATAAATATGTGATTACAGGTTCATTTATCTTTTTTTTTTTTTTTTTTTTTTTTTTTTTTTTTTTTGCATAATGTGAAAACATCAGTTCCAGTTACCCTTAACATAGCATAGCATTGCATTGTATTGTATTGTATTGTATTTTATTGTATTTTGAGGCAAATCAACAGAAATGGTCCAAAAATAGTAGTTGCATTACCTTCCATTAAAAGATTTTTTTCCTTAAAAGTTAACATTTTGTAGATGTGAGGTTTTGTTACAAAAGCATCAATATGGTATCTATGGTCAATGTGTGATCTCAATCTGGCACGGGACAGTGCACATAAAGTATTACATGAAAATGCAACAAACGTAATGTATATAGGCTTCTAGCCATAGCTGTTGAGTAAAACATATTCTTTATTGCATGACCTTTTACGGTTACTTAATTTATTGTTCAGTGATAAAAGGTTCATGAACCTGTATTTGATTTATTCATTGCCCAAGAGTTAATGGATTCATGAATCAAATGCATTTTATAGCCATATGAGGTGGTGCTGTCTCAGAAATGCAAATTTGCATATACTCTCATTTTCTAATATTGAAGAAAAAACATGATTCTATAATTGGTGAATGTGTAATATGTGCTTTGTAGGCTAAAACCCCATGTTTTATATGCACAGTGGAGGCTAGCGGAGGATCAGCATGGCTGAATTCTGCTGTACACCAGGCATAACCTCGCTGTGAGCTGTTGCTTTCACTCCCGCCATTTTTGTCCTGTCGCCCTCTTTCGTGTGAGAAAATGAGAGGGTGAGTGAGCATGTGTGTGAAGGCAAAGAGAGGGAGCTGTGTGTCACAGCTCGAGGCGCTGCTGTTCACTCCTCCCACTCCCCCTCCTCCCCCTCTTTCCCTCCTCTCTTCCCTAGCATCCTCCACCTCCATAGCAGCAGTACCATGGAGAGATGCTACTAGAGCTTTGCTTAAAAGACCACCTCTGATTAGTGGATTAGGGCTGTCTGCTTTCTGCTGTCTGCAGGGCTAAAGTGCTTCCTTCTCTGGCTTATCTGCCCCTAGCTAGGCTAGTGCAGTAATTTTTAAAATTTTGTATTATTTTATTTTTTTTTAAATCAAGGCAGTTTTTGACACTGTTTTGAAGGAGAGCTCTTGGATCCGTTCATCTCGTCTCATTGTAACCTTTGCTGCTAGTGCAGTTTTTTTTTTCCCACGTTTCTTCCTACACCTCAGTGATTTGGTGAATAATTTCATGATGCATTGAGCCCACAGCATGTGGCTTCGCACCAGATCTGCTTCTCTGAATGCTTTTCTTTTTGTTCTGCTTGAAAAGCCTTGTTAGTTACACTTCTTTTTGGATTGCCGAGATGCTGTTCTCTCCCAAATTTTCCCTCTCCAACATCCACGTGAAGCTGACTGCTAAAGGCTTACTCCGGAGCCTCCAGCTGCTGTCTGGCTGCAAGAAGAGCACAGTGGTATTTCGAACAGGTTTGTTCCAAAACAGCATGCAGTTTCAACCGAAATTATTACTGTTTTAATGAATTTAGCTTCACTATATATAAACATGCAGGAATAATTTATTAGTCTTCCTTGCAAGGTGCCATCTCCTCTGATGTTTTCCAGTCTATTTTTAGTCTGGCTGTTTACTCTCGCTGCTAGAGAGTATTTGATATTTGCTGCCTGTGTACATGCCCAAAAGGCATCCACTTACTGTCCCAAAATAGTCAAGGAGCTTTTATGGACTAGCAAATGTTTTCTCAGCTATTAGGTGATTAAGTAGTTATTTTCAAGTAAAACATGTAGTACAATTTTTTCCCCCTCACATTTAATGTCATTCTCTAATTTGTCAACTGCTTTTCAGTGTTTATGTGCAGACACCATAGTCTGAAATCCCAGTTCTCAAGTTAGCAGCTTAAGGGAGGGTTTCAGGCAGTAGTCACTGGATCGAGAGTAATTTCTTGTAAACATTTTTTCTTCAGGAGAAAAATGCTCATAGAAAGACTCATCATAGATTGTGTGTTCCCATAATTCTTTTTATAGCGAATGACCAAATAAGGGTTGTTGGAGAGAGACTGTGCTGTAATTATTCCTCTTGCATTAGACCATGTTTGCTATATTTAAAGTGAGTGATTTATGAAAAGATCTCCTTTCACTTGTTGAAATATCTCCCTCAAATAAAGGTATATTGATAGTACTCCTGTCTGCACTGTTAGTAATGCTGGGCTGTTTGCACCATGTGCTATATGTTCACAGTAGAACATAAATCTGAGTGAGTCTTTTAGGTTTGTTAGATATGCATTTTAACAAGGTTCATTTTAAGGCTCATTGTTGCATTTTCTTCAGTGCTTTGCTTTTATAACGGTAGACCGTGCAGCTGGGATACAACCCATGCGGCTATTAATCAGAAAATAATCCAGTCTTTTTGGTGATGAGTTAATTGGCATACTTGTGTAGTTTGCTTTGATTATTTCACCATACCTAATCTTCTCAGGATTGATTATCTATCTCCAGCATACTAGAAATAACATTGATCTAACATTAATCGTTAATTAACAGTATTGAAGCACAAAATCAGGTTTTAAATGCTGTTAGTATATATTGTTGAGTCTGCTCTAAATTGGGTTTTGAAAGACAAAATGCACAACAAGTGTTTTGAATTTGACCAGCAGCCCACACAGACTGGCAGAGCTGGCCCCTAGTGGTACAAGAGAATGATGAATACTCATTATGTCATTCCTTATGTGACTATTAAAGCCCTCTTTGACAAACTAGAAATATCATGTTGTGGTTAATGTGGGTGTTTTTTTGTGTGTGTGTTATGGGAAATATTGCAAAAATGGCCTCTAGTTTCACTGATTTTATTTTTACCTACTGCAGAATGTATAGCATAGGCTTCAAATGTAAGCAAAATAAAACAAAAAAAAGAAATGTATGCAAAATCTATGCTGCAGGTTACTGAGCATGGTCTGACTGTGGCAGAAATGTCAGTGCTGACAGAGTGTATCTGCTTTTTCAGGCCTGTCTGAATAATTCAGGTGTAAGATGTGAATTAATCATTTATAACAGCATGTGGTTATTGGTTCTATAAAGCACAGTCTGTTTTACTGTGGTAGATATAGACCAGACTTTTTTTACTTTATTGGAAATGCTCTGTAAGAAAGCCATACTGAAAATATAAATACTGTACTGTTTTCCTGCCCAAGTTGTATTGAACATCATGTGCATCATTGTAAAATGATGCATTTACCGTTATAGACAAACCCAAACGGACATGTTTATCAGCTGGAGAAAGTTTCTGGTTATGAGTGTTTCATTTTTGCTCTGATATTCCCTGCTTTGACTGCTAGCAGTAGAATCCCTGTTGGCTCCACATAGAAAAAGTATCTTCAGTGAATGGGAAGGAAAATGTTAATTGCTTGTTATTTCTACATCTCAACCAGGTTTGTGCTCTAATGTAGGCTTTCTTTCCCCACTTTGCTGCATCAACAGTCTTTACTCCTTTGAGAAGGCTTTACTGTAAATGTTGAAACATTTTCTGTCAGGCTTGAAACAGTTTTCTGGGCACAAACTGGCTCGGTCCTGAATTTGTTATCTTAATCTGTCCTGTAAAGTGACCCTTTGTGAAATGTCATGTCCTCATGGGTGTTTAGTCTGCTATGAACTAATTTTTGATTTTTTTGTTACTGTGATGGTATCACATTGCTGTTGTGAAGCAAATTTGGATTTAAAACAGTGCTACACAAATGAAACAACTATTATTATTATTATTATTATTATTATTATTATTATTATTATTATTATATAACCTTAGAGCTGTTATTCTCAGCCACCTGGAGCCCTGTGTATGTTGAATTGCAGAATACTCCCCTGAGACTCCTTGCAAAGAAGGATTAAACTGAACTGGCATCAGGTAATTTTTTTCTTAACTCACTTTGTGCTATATGACATGATCAAACAGAATGAGAGTATGGCATGCTAAAAAGCACACTCTGTAGTTTTGAAGATTAGATTTATTGATAGATTTATTGATTTTATTTATTACAGAGATGTGGTGTCTACCCCTAGAGGTCAGTAATGGCTGGGGAATATTAATAAGTATCTACCAAGGGTGTTGTTGATTGCTCTCAGGAACTCCTCTCACAGCATCGTCCTAACACTGATTTGGAAGAGCTGGTTGGGAATATAGCCTCTACCTTTCTGTATTCTATATTTGTAACTGGGAAACAGTTTGACTGACAAACACCAAGACAGTGATATGTGTCTGTTATAGTTGGAACACTAAACTGCAATGATGCTGCTAAATAATGACCAATAGAGGGAGCCATGGAAGGCATTTGCTTTCACACACAAACCAGCATTGGAATGTTTGATTTGAATTATCCAGCCACTTCAGTCTGTTTATTTCTTGTAGAAGACTTGTTTTCCACTGCGTGTTCCCCTTCCTGAATAAATACACTGATTAGGGATGAGGTACTGCCCTGACATTTACGCAACATTTACAAGATAAAGGGCACTATGTCGCACAACCAAGTACAGATCTAAAATATGATTTAGATTATTCATCAGCACAGCTTTTTTGATGTGCACCATGTGGTAACCTATAGTCCATATTTCATTAAGACCTTAAATGTTATGTAAGTGGCATAACAGCATGTCCGAACTGACAGCTGGTTTAAAGAAAAGCTGCTGAGCTTATATTGGTGGTTGCGGAATTGTTGCCCAAGCTGAGATTTGGAAAGCAATTTTTTTTTTTATTTGCAATATTGAGTCCTCACTACCTGTCCTGCAATGGACTGGTGACCTGTCCAGGGTGTATCCTGCCTTACACCCAAAGACTGCTGGGATAGGCTCCAGCTCCCCCCGCAACCCAGAAGAATGAACAGCTTAGAAAATTTGTGTGTGAGTGCACTCTACCTACAATGTCCAGGCTCCATCAGTACACGTGATGTGAACATTTCTATTTGTTTTATGGGTGAGAACACAGAGCTGAACAAACATGCAAGGGTTTTTACTATTTGCTTTTAGAAAGTGGGGTGTGCAGAAGGGAAGGACGAATCCATTGCTGTATATGCCAAGAAAACCCTGCATAATGTCTGCAGTGGTATAATAATGCAATAGTTTGTTTTTCTTAAAACTGTAAGCATATAAAATGTTTTACTTTTATTTTTTTAAGTTTCCTAAGCAGTAGACTTAAATTCCTGATTTTGCTTGTATTGTTGGTACACAGCCTTTGTTTCAGTAATACTTCACTTGAAGGTATTCACTTGTTTGCATATCACATTCATACCATCTTATATAAATACTTCATAACATGTTAATAAATGTTTAAATCAGTTTTTTGTGATGGTTTTCCTTGCTTATGGTTTTGAAGAAGGCACAAGTATAGTTGTGCCTTGGGTATATTTAATTGCCACTTTTTGAGGTTAAATGTTGCACTGTTATCCCAAGGGTTAAAAAATTTTATTTTGCCTTCATCTCAAAAGTTAACCAGACTGAAGTGCATGTTATGCGGATATTTAAATTACAATGCACATTGGTCTACTTACATTCATGCGGCTGTCCAGCATACTAAATTTCAGTTGAATGATTCTTAATAGCATATTTATAAGTAATTGACTGCCCATACAATAAAGTGGCATGTAAAGTGCTTAAGAAAAAACAAATAATTTAAAAGTTAATTAATTAAATTAATTAAAATAATATGTTAATAATATACTAATAATATTTAGACACCCTTCAAGTAACATTATAAAGCTGCATAAACTATGAAAATCACACTTGATAATGTCAAGGTGTGTGAGTGGGGGTTTCGCAAGGGCTCCAATACCACTCTTCCCTCATTAAAAGAGCTATTTCAGAAATGTCCTTTCCAGCCAGTCCTCATAGGGCTGTTATGTAATAGCTCAGACAGAACAACTTGCCTCCATCCAGGCTCCTGGTGTCCAGTGTCAAAAAAAGAAAAATATATATATATAGAGCTTTGATCATAAAGGCATACCTCCCACTTTTGAAAGTGACATTCGTGAAGGTGCCTTTTGTGTTTTTTATTTTTTTTTTTTTTGTTTGTTTGTTTGTTTTGTTTTGCGCCTCCCCCACTGTCCACTCACTGTAATGCCATCTCATTAGAGGGATTCTGGCCATTATTATGCCCTGGTGTTGTATTTATAAAGCTGATGTAAATCAAAACTGCTGTGGTACGTCCTTGCTAAAATAAGAGCGCTCTGATGTCTGGCCAGGGGCAGAGGGGGCGATATGATCAGTAGATGGACGTAATCTCATTCAGCACTCCTGTTTGGAGCCAGAGTAATGTCTGTATGTTTCCTAACTGCTCATCTCCGAGCTGGAACTTCAGTTGACCAGCAGAGAGTGGAGCTAGCAAAGATGCATGAAACTGCAGAGGTGGATAAGATGCTGAATGTTGTAGCCTCTCTAAATGGGTTGTCTTTTACAGTTGACAAGGGCAAGGCAAAGACGACCTCCCAAAGCCAGCAGCAGGGTCAGGCGAATGGCCATCCAGACCTGGTGCCGCCAGAGACCAAGCCACGAGGAGTGGAGTACTACAAGGCTCTCTGTGAGAAGAAGAACCAGACAATCCAGCAGCTGAAGAAAAGTTTCAAAGCCCACAACTGCAGATTTGAGGCAATCACTGTGGTTGTACAAAACCTTTGTGCAGAGGTAAGCAAGAGCTTTGCTTTTCTGTTATCCAGTATTTATTGCCCTTAAATATTTATTCTGTGGGTTCCAAATGTTTTTGACACTGATGATAAAAGATCATGAACATCTGAAGAAGAAAGTAAAAGCTTTTTGTGTATTTGGCTGTGCCATTTAAAGCTAAGCACGGTTGGGGTGGAGTTTGTAGCCCTCTTACATGCACTGTGGAAGTGGAATGTTTTGTTTAGCGTGTGCGCATGTGTGTGTCTGTGTAGGCAGTGGTGAGAGCGTGCTCCCCTGGTCTGTTTGTTGTGGTAATGCCCTCGCATGGCACAGTAATCAGCTTTCACAAGTAGGTTTCTTGGAAGGCAAGTTTATCCCATTAACTACGCCTCCCTGCTGGACGGCTTCTGCACTACATCCAAAGTAGTATTGGAAATGTACAATAATTGATTGATAAAAATCAATCCAGTACAGAAGTATTTTGCCTGTGTTTGACATGTTATTGTGTCTTTGTTTCTTTAGTTATTTGTTAATGCCATAATGGTTTGTTCCATTAGTATAGTGAGCCTGGAAAATGTAGCAACGTACAGCACTGTGTGAACGTCAGAGAAAATCAAGGTTCACTTTTGCTTGAGATCTAAAAAAAAAAATAAAATTTTTTAAATCGCAGGTCTTTCTTTCCACTATTGGAAGATGCTTTGGGTCTGAAGAATATGTAACTGTCAAGAAGATTTTACTGGGAAAAGCAAATTTACACTAGAACACAGAAACTGGACATCTGAAATGTGGAGTATGAATTTACTAAGATTACTTGGTTAGTTAGAAGCAACAAATGCAAACAACTTCTAAGACTGTTTGAAAGTTTGGAGGAGTGGAAAAATATTCCTGAAGATTTCTTTGAAAAAACAAAGCAAGTTGTTGAAAGCTGTTGTTGGAAGCTGCAATGAAAGTGGACACACTAACACTGAAAATTAATAATAACTAAATAAAAGCGCTAGTATTTTTGTGTTTTCTTAAACAGGCTGGTGATCAATTTGATGAATTTTGTCAGTGTTGTAGTTACACATTCAGCAATTTATGCTAGTGATGTTATACATTATTAATATTGTTAAAAGGTGGGCAGCCTTTCTATTATCTCTCATCAGCACTAATGTAAAAAGTACTTTTGTCTCAGTGAAAGAGCTGAGAGCTGTTTTTGACCTTGGGAGATGAGCTTGCCAACAACAGTGCAGGCCTCAATGGTCCACTAATAGAAGCACACTCATATGTGCCTGAAAATTCTCTGACATGTTAAGAGAGTGAAGTTTGACTGATTTTCTGCAACTCCCAGAGACCCTCTGCATTGTTATTTGCCCTCTCAAGTGTCATTCCATCTGACATCACTGCTAGTCAGGCCTTGAGCCAGAGCTCTTGACACAGTGCAGCTCATAGTGAGTATTTGTACGGCATACTTCTTGCACAGTTTGCATGGGCCCAGTTCTCGGATCACTACCACTCCTGAAATAATATCATGAGAACTGATACTAATGCTTGTGGCTTTATTGATGTTTTATACAACTTAGCATGACGATTATTGATTCACAGATCCAGGAACAGAGAAATTGTAGATTGAAAATGGATTAGTGAAGAAGGGGATTCTCTCGGGATTTCTCCAGGTTTCCACCATTAACATGCAGCTTGCATTGCATACTGGGACTATCACACCATATTTGAGCTAGCATAATCTATGTTGTCCTTTTGTGTTTAGCAAGTGTATATGTGCCTTGACAACAAAAGCCTGATCACCTTCACTCTTTGCTGTTGGCAGGTAATGATATAAAACATAACTCGTTAGCGTACATGTGACTGTATTTGTTATGGGAACACAATGTCCTGCGGTGGAGTCCGTTAAACATTCATTAGCCTAAGAATAGTGGGTTGGGCCTTGCCATGTGTGTGAGAATGTACAGCTGCTGACTCAATATGGTTACAGGCACAGCCAGGCATTCAGAAAGGTGGAGTGGGCTGGTTCATATCACTTGTTTGCAAAGAGTTGTCAACACTTAGCACACTGCCATAATTTCACTATGAGAGGGTGCATGTTCATTTCATTTAGCTGTGTCATTTTCATTGCCTGTATTAACAAATTGCACAGAAACGCATTGCCGGCGGTCCTGTCTTTGGGTCTGAGGGAGGGCTATTACTGATGTCTGAAGCAGTTTATTTATCAGTTGTATAGTATTGATTTTGTCTCATTTGGACAATGAATGCATTATTATGAATTATTTCGGCTGGTACTGCTGCAGATCGGATACGTATCGGATTTCAATGCGACGCAGTCTGAACAGTCAGATCAGAATTCATGCGGCTTTCACGTCAGTCCAACTCGACATTTGTCATCATTTCACGCTGATGAGACTCATAAACATTTAGGCTAATGTTTCTGTGCCAAAAAAAATAGAAGAGACTCATCGTAACCACTCTGTGTTTGAAGAACTTTGAAACAAAGCGGCCGATCACAGCCAGAGGATCTTGAGGCTGAAGCGTCAGAGAACAGTTTAAAGAATCCAAGAACATGAGCCAAAGAAGTGGCCGTGGCCGAATACCGGGCCCTTTTTACCGCAAACTCGAACACACTGTGGGTGATGAGCCCAGCTGTCAACAACTGGAACTTCATAATCGCTCCTGTAATGCTGGTGAAGACGAAACTGGGAACGACTAGTGTTTACCTCTGGACAAGTCACATGAAGTATTTGTTCTTTTGCACATACGGGTTGGTTTAGGAGCTGATCTGTTCAGACTAATGTTGCATACAGATCACATTTAAAAGATAATGTGAACAGGCAAACTAAAAAATCGGATTTGGTGAGAAAATCAGATTTGGGCCACTTTTACCTGCAGTGCAAACATATCTCTGCAAGGTGAAAAGACTGCCTGAACTGGTGTATGTACTAAATATATTGTTGCTGTCAAAAGAAAATCTTGCCTCTAAAAAGTTAAAAAGTTTACAGGAGATAGAAAAAACATGTTTGACTTGGAATGGAACAAGGTTAATGGAACGAGAATTTTGTTTTGACTTTAGTCAATTTTGGTTGACTTTAGTGATCCATTACATTTTTTTATTTATTAAAGTCATTCATTGACATTTTAACATATTGCAAAGGATGACTGCTGTCAACAGTCAGCATAAAAAAATATATAATTTAAAATTTTACATAAAATATAATGTCATTATATTATATGTATATATGTAGACAGAGCGAGATATAGATGCAGTGGTTTGTGAGGAAGTACATAGTTCTCAGTTAATGCACCAACTGCTCTGTTTTCACTGGAATGAAAGACTAAAGTGGAGGCACTCTCCCCCTCTCTTCTCCTGCAGGAAGGTCATTGCACACTCCTCCCATAACATGCTGCATTTCAGTAAGTGCCACTTGATCAACGTCCTGACAGACTCTTATTTTTATTTATTCATTTTTTTTCTTTTTTTCCTTTTTTTTTCTTCATCTGCCTGTGGTGGGTGTCTAAAAGTGCAGGGACACATATGTTGCCCCTGTGCACAATGCGGCCTTCTCCTGCTCTACTGCTCCTCTATTAGCAACATTACAGTAAGTCGTTGCCACTGAGAGGCGAGTGGTTGGACGAGGCCAGGGCCAATCGAAAGGCTTTATCCAGGCATCCCTCTGATGTAGAGCGAGAGAGCAGTTGTGTGGGGAGGTGGAGGTGGTGGTGGTTCCTCCACCTGAGCTGCTGTCCCCTCTGCTTTTCTGGACTGAGCAGAGCTACAGAGGACTGCCGGACAATGGGCTGCTCCGGCAGCAAAGAGTGCCTTAATGTTCCCTGCGCTGGACCCAGGGTAAAGATATTTCAGCTTCACCTCTGGGACAAGGGTAGGACGAGAAATAAGATCTCTGTAGATGCCTGCACTAAAGCGTGTACAGTCTGTCTCTCGTTTTTAATAATTAATCTTGGGCAATGAGGTTTGTGAGTTTATAAGTGGCTCATCATCTGGCATTTGGCTTTGGCAGACAGTCTTTCATGCAATTCTGTGTACTCTGCTAATTGAGTGGTTATCAGTTCTCCCATAGACACATGTGTCTGTGGGATTTTATTGATCTGCGGGGAAAGGCACAGGTTGAAAGCTTGTGGACATTTTTTTGGATCTCCTCTGTGTTTTTGGGAGGCTGACTGGAGCACTGCAGCTGTGGGTCTGGCTGTTCTCCATTTAAAAAAAAAAAGAAAGCAAAAACCAAGTGGTAGGGGTATAAGGCATTTGCAGACTGATTACAACACTGCATCATTCTTTACGCAGTTGCATGAGGAAACCAATTACACTCTGTTCAGATGCTTCTCATTCTACACTGTGCTTTAGCTAAGTTAGGAGCTTGTCTCCTCCTCAGGATGATGTAGAAGTGTGAGTGCTGGTGAATACTGCAGTTGTTATCCGGTGGCGCAGTAGTTGGCTTTTTTAGTTTCTGATTTAATTCATCTGTAAGCTCTATTCAATCCTGTTTCTTTACTCCTGTGGGAAGCGCATTTTGAAGGAAAAACTGATGGCATCAGTTGGCAAAATAATGTAATATCACAGTTCAACAGCAGCATTGTTACTTTTCACCCCTGGTGATCTTGTGCCATGAATTAGTAGTCATAGAAGGAAAATACTGTATGTGAGTTCCTGATATGAGTTTTTCTTCTCTGTTTGCAGCATGAAGAAGTAGTGAAACGGCGCCAGGGGCTTTCTCTGGAGCTGCTTAACCTACGTGAGGACCTTGGTGAGTACTGAGGCTGTATATCGTTACTGTCATGACAAAGCATCATAGTTACCAAATGGTAATTGCACCGAAGGTGCACTTGTAATGTTGTTGAGGGTTTATTTACCAAAAAGTTACATGACCTCTCATCATCCCTTAAAATTAAACAGCCTTTTTGTCTTTTTTATCTCTGTATTTTGCCTTGTTCAAGAAACACTCCAGTCTAGAAATGCTCCATGTAACTTCAAAATAAGTAGGCGGAGCTAAACTATTATGAACTGAATAGGTGGTTATATGTAAATGTTTTGGTTTTTGTGACATCACAAATACAATGAAGCCAAAATAGCCTCTTTTTTGAGCTTATTTCCCATATATCCACTGGGGAGTGAATAGTGCATTTTGAAACAATGTTTACATACTGCATTATCCTCCGTTGTTCAACAAACATGAGGAAAGTTTAGTTTTTCCAGATTTTTATATATATATATATATATATATATATATATATATATATATATATATATATATATATATATATATATATATATATATATATATATATGTATGTGTGTGTGTGTGTGTGTTGCCCTTTAATGTAACAGTATAATTTTGAACCATATCTGTTAGTCCATCTATTATGAAAAGTTAAGGGCTGGCATTTCCAGATGCTGTTTTAATATGACAGCAGTAATATGCTACATTTCTTTGTGACACTTAGTTTCCAGTATGTGTGGAACGAAAAGGGAAAAATCAACAAAAATACAGCCCTTAGCAAATGGCTTTAATAAACTGATTGCTTGTCACAAATGGAAGTAATCAATGAGCAGAACAGTGGGTGTGCCGTTTCCCCACAATAACACTGTGACTGGCCTGGCTTCCCCTGCTGTCCTGTAATTCGATTTTTTGTCCTCCTCTGTTTAATTTCACCTACCCACCACTACACATGGACCAGCCAGTGAACCATTTGTGATGTTAAGGCAGGGAGGCGGGGAAGCTATTTGTTTTACTGCCCTGTAATATGGCATGGCAAAGTCACTAGAGCTTTGCTTTCCCTTGAGGGTGATTTCAGAGATGCACGTTCTTCCACATGCCTTTTCCTCCAGACGCTGTTGGGGGAGGCATCTGTCCTGGCATGCACAAGCACCCCAAGGCCCTACTTATGTCTGTAGGAAGGGACAGTTACTGTAGGAGTTGGTCTAATTGAGTTGAGTTATAGGAGGAGAGGAGTGGGTTAGGGTTCAGTCTCCAGTACCTCAGGCTTCTTCATGGGGATTATTAGTGACAGAAACACTTATTGTTGTTTAGCTGGTATTGTTTTTCTGACAGAAACACTGTATGTATGATTGATTGTATTCATTCCTTGAAATTTTTTCCTGGTGGTTTGCACGTCAGTACATGCAAATCTGTTTAAGGCATTGTATTTTCTTTTTATTCTGTTTTTATTATGCATTTTTGCCATCATGTCTTGCTGTCTTAATCCTGCACATGATTTTTCTTTACCGTTACAATCACACCGTCTCAGCTTATTAGCACATTCCAGCCATCTAGAAAAGCCTAAGACACCTACCCGTATGACTCCCTTTGCCAACCTCACATGAGCCATGCTAATATGGAGAGTGCTATTTTGTTACCAGTGCAAGCTTCAAATATTGATTTCCACTTGCTATTTAATATAGCTATCATGAGTTTCACTTCTCAGTGATGTCACCAAAATGTGAGCACTAGAGCATGAGATTTTATGTTGGCTTCTCTCCAGAATTGGCAGATAAAATGCTTAGTCTTATTAAATTGCAGTAATGTAGATTTCCTGAAAAAGATCTCTCCAGAAAAATCATAGTCCTGTTTACCACATAAGCTTTGGTCCTCCTCTCAAAGCCTTTTATCAGGGTGAACACTTATTATGGCTGGTGAATTTGCCCTTGTCCACACCACATTTTAAAACTTGCTGTAATTTTATGTAATTAGACCCCATGTGGCTTGCATGCATACATGCAGAGCTGTTTGTACATTCGTTCACTCTATAGAAATTAGTATAATTATCATTATAATTGGTTTAGGTTTAGTAAACTTGGCAAATACACCAAGCCAGCAAGCCATGATGCCCCTGAACCTCAATGAGGATCACTAGTTTGTTGTACTTCGCTAGGGTTGAAATCCCAAAACGTGATTACTATATTCGAGGTTTATTTTTTTCTGTTATTCTTCAAAATATGATCAACCTCTTTTTTGCATAGCTGTTCTTAGCAGGGTTATTATGCTTAACTAAAACTATTACTAAAACTAGCAATGTAAAAAGTTTTCAGTAACTGTACTAAAAATAAAAATGAGTTTTCTAAAACACGAAACCTAAATTAAAACTGTGATGTCCACCATAAAAATAACAAACTAAATAGAATTACGCCGAAAAAAAAAATCTTTAGTGTTTTTTCTTTTTTGCATTAATGAGAGTTTACAAGTGGACCTGTTCTGTATTTGACTTTAGGGAAAGTTCGAGCTGAGCTCAGTCGTGTTGTGCTGATTTTATTGTACACTTATCTTACACCTAATGTCACAGCATTTATCATCACACTTATACTAAATAAAAACTAAAATCTATTACTTTTTAAGATCAAAACTAAAACTGTTAATACCGGTTTAAAACTATATTAATTAAACTGAAATCAAAAACCAAAATTAAAAACTAAATTAAAAACTAATAAGGATTTTAAAACTACAATAACTCTGATTGGTACAGCTGTCAGCCAACTCGCTGGATTTCTCCAGTGTCTGGAATACATTCATATCAGTTCTGCTCATGATAAGTAACACTTTGATAAGTAATGCCATGTTTTCTCCTGTCCCCTTGTTCAGTGGCAAGCTGACTCCTCCTTCCTGTCTGTTGCTTTTCCATTCGCTCACATTATTTGGATTATTTATAGGCTATGCATCTGAGCTCTGCAGCATAAATTTACCCTGTAATAGAATTACACTGCAGATTTATGAAATCCATCCAGCCATTAGTGAGTGTTTGCTCTGGCTGATCTGCTGTCTCTGGTGCTTTTATGTCTATACTGGGAACAGGTTGTAGATAAGACACTATACAGTATGTCTGATCAGTGATCTTTTTCCAGATCTTGCTCAAGACTCCTCTATGATTGTCACTAGCTTGGAAAATATTTGTTTAAGGTATTTGTGTAAGGTGTGACTGTTTGTTTGCCCCAGGTGCTGTCTAATAGACTGCTTTGTGCTACAGCTACAAATTGATTGACCCAAAGTGCCTTCTTTTGACTTCTGATTAGAACCAGACCAGGGTGAGCGACTCATTTTGTCCTGTGAGTCAATATTGATGGCAAGCTAGTTTTGAAAATACATGGTGTTATTTTGAAAGTGTTGAAATAGCCTGCATGTGGCGATCTGATATTATTAGTCTGTATCTGGAGAGAAGACAGGTTTCAATCACCTGTCACATGTCAGTTACAACTAGATATGGACATAAAGAGACCTTTTGATAAAGCTTTTGGATATCACAATGATATAAGTGATAAATTATAGTTAAAATAGTGTGCCTCTGACTGAATGGCAATGTAAATATTAATCTGACCTTTACGCAAATAGCAAAAACATAAAATTACAAAGGCTTCATAAACTGTTATGCAAAAAAAATATATATATATTATTTTATATAATTACTTACAACAGAAGTGCAAGTACATTAAGGCACATTACCTGAACATTTTTCTTTTGTACTGACTACAAAAACAAGTAAATGTATATTTTTGGTCTTTGTGTAGGCCTACAAAACAAATAAATACATATTTACCTTCTTAAAAAGCTCCGGATGATGGTGCAGGTTTGTTGTGATAGTGGTCATTACTGCTTTATATGTTTTACACACAATTCTGGGAGTGAGAATAATCGTTTGAAGTTGTTTTTCTGTGCATGTATGTGTTTTGTAATTAACTGATTGATTAAGTTACTCTCCAGAGCAGAAGACCAGAGGTTAAGTTCAGCACAGTACCTGTTGGGCTTCTCATGCTACATTCTCACCATTATAATCACATCACTTGTAATTTGATTGTTTCTTGTACCAACTTCTGTCACAGTAATGATAAAATACAATCAAATATGCAAACCCTACATTTAGTTGTGTTGCCACGCTTTTCTTGAAGCCAGCCATTCTACACTGGCAAGTGAACTGCTGAAGGACACTGGGCATGCATTTAGATCCAGAAATCTTAGTGGTCCCACAAGCCTCCTAGTTTGAAATGGTTGACTTGTCAGCCTTATACACAACGTACAACACAAAGGGCAGCAGCTGCAGCTGTGATACCAGCAGTCACTTAACTCTGTGCACATTGCAAGAGCAGTGTGTCTCTTCTTCCCCTGGGAGTCGATTAAGAGGCATCTGTTACGAACAATAATAGAAGCTATTCAAAAATAAGGAATATTTGTGGAAGTGTCTGTTTTGACACACAACTCAAGTGCTGTTCCTGCTTGTGAAGCGATCACACTATCATCTGTCACAACTCTTTTCTTAGTTGTAACTCAACTTTTAATCTCATGGATCAGTTGTAGCTTTACTTGTAGAGCTGTCGGTTATTTCATAACCGTGGTGACAACTGTGTATCCAAGCAGAATACTTTTCTTATGAATCATAGTATGGAGTTGGCAGGACCTTATGTCCAGGCAGCAAATGGGTTTTCATTTAAAAAAACAAAAAAAAAACAAAACCTTGTCTTTTGAAGCTCTGGCTTAAAGTCGTGCACCAAACTTACACATGCAGTATTTAAAGGTTAAAAAGCCTATAACAAATATTAAAGTAGGCTTAGAAGAATAAAAGCATGTTATGTGGGTTTAAGGGTTGGGCATTTCATTTTAGCATTACTGTGAAAATTTTTCACAATAAGCAACAATAATGACAAAGTTTATTAGACAGCAATCAAATGGAAAAAGCAGACCTTAAACCTTCCTGTCAGTATTACTGGTTCAGCTAATTGTGCCTGGATATGCAAGATTTTACAACGCACTCTCAGACTAATGATCACTAAGGTAAGAAAGAAGTCATTATAAATTAGTGCAGGATGACCCAAAAGCAGCAGAAACAACAGTTATACAAGGAGCAATAAGCAGTGAACTACACTGCAAGCAATTGTTTAGCAGTAATTTAGCTCAGCGTGTTTCAGGAAAGAACAATTGGATGTATGACCTCTAGAAAACCAAACCCACAGTGAAGTAAGGAGGTGGGAGCATCACGATATGGGGCTGCATTGATGATGTGACATCATCAAAGGAAATTGAGTCTGGTGAAAAAATACATATTTCAAGAAGATGACCTCAAACATACAGCCAAAATAACTCAAAACTGTTTTATAAAAAAGAAAGTAATGGTGCTTGTATGGTCTAGCTTCTTTCCCCTTTTCCCATTGAAAATGTATGGAGGATTTTGAAATTGCAAGTCCATCAGAGGTTATCTTATAAGTTTGTGTAGAGGAATTGGCCAAAATCGAACCAAACAAATACTTCTTACCATAAATGTTGTGAAGCTGATATTGCCAACAGAAGCTTTGAAACAAAGTGTTGGTGTTATTAATATATCTGAATACTTTTTCTCTATTGATTTGTTTTTGAATGTTCATGAATGTCCATGAATACTGTTTTGCTGGATTCTGCCTCAGCATCTCAGTGGGATTTAAGTCAGGACTTTAACTTGGCCACTGAAACCTTCATTCAGTGTCTTTTGGGCCATTCAGTGGTGGACTTGCTTGTGTGCTTCAGATCATTGGCCTGCTGCATAACCCAGTTGCACTTGAGCTTTAGATTATAAACTGATGATATAGAGTAGAATTCATGCTTCCATGATTTATGACAAGACACCCAGATCCTGCAGAAGCAAAGCAGATCATCATACTAGCACCACCATGTTTGACTGTTGTTATGATGTTCTTATGGTGGAATGCAGTGTCAGCTTTATGCCAAATGTAACTGGACCCATATCTTCCAAAAACGTCCACCTTTGGTTCATTAGTCCACAGAATGTTTTCCCAAAACTCTTTGGGGTCGTTTAGGTCAGCAATGGTTTGTGCCTTGCAACTCTGCCATGGATGGCACTTTTGCCCAGTGTCTTTTTTGTTGTTGTTTTTATGGTGGAATTGTGTACATTGACCTTACCTGAGGCAAGTGAGGCCTATAGTTCTTTAGATGCTCATCTGTTTTTTTTTTGTTTTTTTTTCCTGACCTCCTGAATGAGCTGTGGATGCACAAGTTTGCCCCACCTGGAAAAGTTCAACACTCTTCCCCATTTGTGAATAATCGCTTTTACTGTGGTTCACTGGAGTCCCAGTCTTAGCAATGGCTTTGTGACCCTTTCCAGACTGGCAGATTTCAATCACTGTTTCGCATCTGTATTTGAATCTCTTTAGAATGTGGCATCATGTGCTGCTTTTTGAGACCTTCTAGATGCTTCACAATTCCAGACCAGTACTGTTTGTGATGTTTAGATCCAACAGGTCTCACAGTAATCATGCCTGGGTTTGGCTTTTAAAGTTGAACCCAGTAGTCAATTAAATTTGGTTAACTCGTTGATTCAGTAGCTAAGCTGACTGGTACTTTTTAAACATAGGACCACATAGGGCTTAACAGCCTTTTTCTCTCAATAAATAAAATTGTCATTAAAAACAATTTGTGTTTACTACTTTTGATTGGATCAAATGTCATGTACCTTTTGACACTGAATGAAAGATTGATTTGTTTCCCTACAGTGAGCTCTGTACAGTCATGCGAACGTCTAGAGCAGGAGAAGGAGGACCTGCGGGCAGCTTTCGATGGAGTCCTGCAGAAAGTACAGGAGCAGCACCGCTCCGACCTGGCTGACCTAGAGGAGCGCCTGAAGACTTTCTATTCGGCAGAATGGGAGAAGGTCCACCAGACATACCAGGAGGAGGCGGACAAGTGCAGACTTGAGATGGAGCAGCAGGTGAGTAAGAAGCATGGTTTTCTTCACTGTAATTCTGGACATTCTTACTTGAAGTTCTTTTGGATGTCCCAGTGATTTACTCTAAAACTCATCCAGAGAGATATTTTCATTTCATGATCCCTATATTTCTTCACTTATGTTCTTAAATGTTATTTGATCTTTGGTGACTAAGTTTCCATTTGTCTTGAAACATTACTATGCAAGTGATTTATATTTGGGCTTACAAGCTAGCGAGGTTGTGTGTACCCATTCTGTTTGGTTTCTCGAACATTCAAACACTTGGCAGAGTGCTTCAGATACTGAGACTGTTTTTCTGCTTGTGTAGCTGGAGGATTTGAGAGCCAAGCATAAAGCTCTGAAGAAAGAACTGGAAACCAGCCATGAAGAGAAGGTGGAGAGCCTTAAACAGCACTATGAAAAATCTTTTGAAGGTGACTCGAATATGTTTTCTTTCTCCACCCAAGCCTTTAACTAAGTGCTCCATATGCAAAGTTCATATACCCCACCCCCCATTCCTGCAACCCACCCTCCCCGTTCCCGCAACCCACCCAACCTTAAACATAATTATATATACATAATCTTTACACAAATAACTTTGTATTGGTTATGTTTTCTGTCTCCTTCAGAACTCAAACAATCTCATGAGCATGAGATGAACACTCTAGAAAAAACACTAAAAGATGCAGAAACAACATTATCTGTAAGGCAATAACTATATTTAAGTTCAATCTTAAGATAATCTCAAAGCAAAACACTGACACTAATGCATTTCACCTCTGTCAGAATCAAATAGAGGAGCTCACAGCTGAGAACAGCTCGCTCAGTGAGAAGCTGAAAGCAGAGGAGGACTGGAGGAAAGAATTGGCTGAGAAATGTCAGGTTTGTTTTATACCACCCCTCAGCTCTAGACTGCTCCCGTACTGTTTATCTGTGTAATCAGGTAGACAGGAATAGTGCCCACTGATAGCGAAGTTTGAACCCTTCTCTCCATTTAGGGTCTAACGATTTTCAGGGAGTGACGGGTTAATATTAGACAGACCTCTCTAAAAAGTGTTAAGTGAGTTCTGACTCTTAAAGCTTTTGAAAGTGCCAACAATAGGATTTAGATAAGTACCCTGCCATTGAACTGGCAGGCTCACATATATAAAGAGAGACAGTAACAAGAGCAACCCAGTAACTTTGACTCTCATATGCAAGTAACTTGTTCAAAAAAAAAAAGCATTTTCAAAAGAAAACATCTGTATATCAACAATTTGTCAATGCCTCTGCCTCTGTTTAACCTCTGCATGTGTCAAAGAGGCTCACTAACCTTTGGTGTTTCTAGAAGGACTCCCACACACTCTACCTGGAGCAAGAGCTGGAAAGTCTGAAAGTGGTATTGGAAATTAAGAACAAGCAGATCCACCAACAGGACAAGAAATTAATGCAAATGGACAAACTGGTGAGCTCAGCCTTAATTTTGGCCTTTGGATTCTCATCCTTGATATTTCCCTGCTTAATAAAATTAAGAATAGCTGAAAAAATAAATTAAAAGCAGCATTTCATATTATACCATGTTGCAATTCAGATGTGAATTTTTTTGTGATGCAAAAGGCTTGAATCCAGACCTTCACTTTGATTTTGTTTGAATGTGTTATTCCAGATGGAGAAAAATGTGAAGCTTGATGAATGTCTTAAGAAAGTCCAACAAGAAAATGAAGACCTAAAAGCCAGAATGGACAGACATGCTGCCTTATCGAGGTACTCATTTTTCTCTGCTCCCTTTCTGTGTACATTTATTGACCTGTTTATTAGACACACCTCGATGATGCGCGCTCTATGTTGATATTTAGAGGTTGTAGCTCATCTTTTTCCATGCACAGTTTGTACTGGTCTTTCATAGGTCTTTGTCAACGTTCAGCTTCTTTCAACAGGACTACTGATGGCTTGATGTTTGTTTGGCTGACTACTCTTAACTCAGCACTAACATTGAGATGTTTAAAAACCTCAGAAATGCAGCTGTGCCTGATACTTGTACCAGTGCAATTTATGCTAACAACTCACTACCATTTCTGTGTACTGAGAGTACCACCCCCCCCTTTACTCTGTTGGTCAATGGTCAGGACCCCTACAAGCCCACCGCAGAGCAGGTATTATTTGGGTGGTAAAACATTCTCAGCACCAAGGTGTTAGTGTGTGCTGCACTGGCAGACTGGATTAGACACAGCAGTGCTGCTGAGCTTTTAAACACTGTGTCCACTTACTGACCACTACATTAGATACATGTCCGTCCGTCCGTCCGTCCGTCCGTCCGTCCGTCCATCCATCCATCCATCCATTTTCTAAGCCGCTTCTCCGTCAGGGTCGCGGGGGGGTACTGGGTGTCCTACATTTCAAATACATTATTTCATTCTAACATGTATTTCAAATTCTAAAGTATAGTAAACAATAATACATTTTAAATATATTTATTTTTGTATTGGAAGACTGCTGAATTTGTAATGAAACATACTGTTGGTCAATATTCTTTTAAGCACTGATATCCACAATATTATTAGAAAAGCACATTGTCACATAATTTATTACAGTAATGAAAAAACAATCATTGCCCACCCCTAAGTGTACCTGAGAAAGTGGCCAGTGAGTTTAGGTACAAGGTAGGTGTATTTATCTAACAGGCGACTTGATGTACACTGGGCTTCTCTGAGCTTGCTGCACACCATGGAAATTAGTTCACTCACAGATGGTTGCTCCAGGCCATTCAAAAAAGGCTTGACGTGATTATGCAAAGTGCTTGTTGTAGTGTGTTTACCCAAACACTTGTCCTAAGGGTAGCTTTAAGATTGCTTTAATCGGACAGAGAGTGCTGCTTTGATGTCTGTGGAAGTGTGCCCAGGTGCCGGACTGTACTGAAGGTTTTTCTGAATAGTTGTGGCTGGTAATGGAAGATAGGTTTGATCTGCTTACAGGAAAAGATTTTTTGCTGTCCAATGATCTTATATTTGTACTAGTGAAAATCAATTGTGTGCTTTTTTCCCCCTTTAGGCAACTCTCCACAGAGCAGGCCGTCCTGCAGGAATCTCTTCAGAAGGAGACCAAAGTCAACAAGCGTCTATCTATGGAAAATGAGGAGCTACTCTGGAAGCTGCAGAATGGAGACCTGAGCAGCCCCCGCAAAACCTCTCCTTCTTCACCCTCCATCACTCTCCAAAGCCCTCGCAACTCAGGCTTCTTCTCGAGCCCCCCCATTTCACCCAGATAACACTGGCCCTCAGCTTCCTGGAAGCAGCTACTAAGAGACTTCCGCCTCCATGCAGAAAGCTATGAAAGCTATGTTAGCTATGTGGGTCTGGGACCTGTCACCTGAATGACATTAATCCAAAATGGATCTTTTCTCAGGTGAATCTTGTACAGCTGAATGACAATAAAAAAAACTGAAGAAAATATTGCACAGAAGCACTTAACCAATGAGGCCACCTTTTTGTATTTTTGCCTTTCATGTCTGATTTTGGAAGAAGGGGAAAAAAATCTCAGGGCTTGTACATAATTTCTCATTTTTCTCAGTAACCTTTTCTTTTGCTTTAACTTTAGACGTTTCCTTCACTGGATTGTTCTCAGTCTTGCGTTATGCAGGAATACGTGTTAATGGCTGTCTTTTGAATGGAGAGATAAAATGCTTTTTCCAAAATCTGTCTTCAGTTTCTATGCAGAGGACAAGTGTGCCATCAGAATCAAAGAATGAAGGCCTTCAGTGATTTGAGAAGCTTTACCACTAACAGCCTTTAAGCTGTGTACCGTTGTTTATTTTACCATAAGAACAAGAGCGTAGTATCAACTAGCCATGGAAATTTCCCAGAAGAAAAAACCCTTTTATAGTTAGATTTGTCTGTTTTTAATCCCCTTTATTTGAAGAGCAAGATAAAAGTCTGAAATAATACAAATGTATATGAACTCATGGCATAATTCTCGATTGCCACACTTTATGTAATATGAGGATATTTGTCTGAGGAAAGCTGCAGTTAAGCCTGGCTTCAGTGGTCACATGAATTTGAAGTCAGTAAAGTGTTTTGGATTTTTAAACTTTCAGAGCATTAGAAAGCCTCATTACTGCTTCCAGTTAGTGATAAAACTCTGCCACTATAAGAACTGCATTAAAATATGAATACGGGTTTAGAATCTTATTGAGCCCAGAAGAAAGAGATAAAATAATTTATTTTCCCTAACTAGCTTATATGACCATGGGACCAAAAGAAGTGACTGTTCGTGCATGTTCCAATGGCCTCAAGAGCACCCCTCACTGTCTGAAACCTCCTACTGCAGGTCTGACTATTTCAAATATCTTTGTTGGGGTTGTATGAGTAAGTGAAACGAAATAGGAACATGTATGAGATGTTTGGATTTGTTTAACTACGAAATGTGTGTGGGTGTTTAAATTTATTGGTGTGAAACTGAAACTCTTGGAAATATGCAAATAAAGTAATATTAAAAGCAATTAAGTTGATTTGTCACAATGTGAAGTTCTTCCTTCCCTGCATTTCTTGAAAGTGTTTCAAAGTGTAGGAGCCTTCTATGGATATATGTTCATGGTAACTTACAAAATCCGTTAACAATGGCAGCAGTAATACAGAAAAGATTCAGTAAAACTAGTGCGAGAGAAGGAAAAATGGGGAAAAAGTGTCTAAGGCTGAATCAAAATAAGCACTGAGCCTGCACTGCACATTCCACATACGGAGTCCATTAGAGGCTTTGCACACTTTCCACACTGAGCTCCACCATCAGCCCTATTTTGTTTTCACTGCCAGCAATGCAGAGACATGTAACACACTGGCTTCCATGAGGGATTACACATAATGATTATAGCATTTATGAAGCACATAGACACATGAGCACTCTGGACAATACAAAACCTTACTTTATTTTTTTCTTAACATGAAAACATCTGCTTCCCCTTCAAAAAAGTCATTTATTCCTTAGCCTTATGTTGAATAATCCCTGTAAAGTGGTACCAGCGATACAAATCAGCAGTAAGATGTCTGTGTAAAAGCAGTCTGTTATAGATTTAATGCTTTCTTGGGTGTTTAGGAAAAACTAGTCATATGAGTTCACAAGTGTGGCCACAGATGTCTCTCCATGGGTGTTTTTGGCTGTGCATATGTAGTTCCCAAAATCAATAGTCTCCACATCATCCACAGTCATGACACTCTGGGAGATGCGAGTGGTGTGGCCCATGCCTCTGTTTATCAACCTCCAAGAGTCCTGAATACTGACGGGTCTCTGGTCCTGGAATGGAATGTAAAAAAAGGTAAACAGTCTGAGTTACTTACATTGCTAATTGTGAAAGTACAGAGGGATGTACAAATAACTGAGCACCCTTTTATATCCTTCACGTTCTGCTATGTCTCACTTCTTTTTATCTCAGTACCTTGGTTTGTTCTTTAATACATTTCAGTGGATTTTGTCTAGTTTCTGTTTTGCGCAGTTGAACACAGTTTTAATTGAAGAGTTGTAATACAGCTGAAATTATGCACTTCTGAATACAGTAATGCACAGTTGCCATAATACATTAAGTTAAATAATTGTTAAAAAAAAAAACATAATAGATGTGTCCCAAAATCATTTTAAGCACTGTCTAATAGAAGCCAGTTGGTAGATGCTTCAATGTTTTTAGTTTTCTGTTAATTTCCAAATACATGGAAAGTGTCTGTGGTAATCATCCATAAACTAAACATGATAAACTGATCTGCAAAACTGGCCTGTTTGAAAAGTAATGACCAATGACCTCCACTGGACAGCAAATATAATACAACAGCACAAGTCTAGAACTCACTTTTTTATAGACTCGAAGGCTGCACTGTGTTGCTGCTAGGTGTTAGATGTTCTGTTATGGTAAGAATCATGTCCAGTCTCTTTCTCTCCTTTACCAGAAAGCAATATTCTATTTACCTGGCCGGGATATCTCCAGCTGAAGCTGACCTCAACCTCAGGCTCCCCCAGAACAGTGCAGGTGATGTTAAAGATGTCCCCTCCACTCACTTCATTTGAAGAGGCCTCAATAGTTGCAAAAGGTGGACCATTGGGTACTAGAATGTGGAAGTGGGGAGAGGATACACACGGCAGTAAACAAATCACATGGTGCTTGTCGTCCAAATACCTGAGTTTCTTTACTTTAATCTTCATCTACCATTCTATAGCATAATGTTGATTATAATGGACAACATTTTTGGCATGCTTCTCTGTACAAAGGAAAAGAATGGAAAGCACCTCAGGCTCAAATCTCTTATAACCAGGCAGCCAGTGAATTCTGTCAGGAAACGTTTATGGGAAACACATATTTTTGCACTTCAGTCAGTGGTTTCATTCTTTTAGAAATGGAGCTAAATTTTGCAGATGAATCTGTGGTAATATGTGAGCAGTGTATGTAGTCGTGTGGGTGTTGTTTTCACAGACCCCTGCCTGATCGGGCATATATACCTGAAAATCAAAAGTAATTAGAAACGCTTTTTCACTGTGCTGCTACAAACAAAGTAGGGATGGTATGTGACATGCTGATAAAACAGAAATCAGTGATTAGTAAACTCTCTTTGACCTGCATTACCTTAAAAACAGTATAAAACCACAAAATGCTGTTTTACTTTATGAATGTGATATATATAACGTAAATATATTCTCATTCCAAATTTGATGATTGCAACACGTTCTGAAAAACAGGAGCATGTTTACCCCCAGATTTATATCATTTTTCCTTTTAACAACACTCAGTAGTTACTTGGGCACTGAAGAAGCAAACCGATAGTATTTGCCACTCTTTTGTTATACAAGTCTTCAACTGTTCAACCATACAAGCCTTTTATTGGTGTATTTTGCACACGATTAAATGGGAGACAGGTCTAGATTGCAGAAATGCCAGTGCAGCACCTGCACTCTCTGATTATGCTTTGGAAACACATGCAGAATGTGGCTTGTTGTAGTCATGGTTGCCCCTGAAAAGGACATTGTCTAGAAAGCAGCATCCATAATGTGTTTAGAATTAAAAATGCCCTCACAGATGTGCAGGTCACCCAATAACACACCCCCCATGCCATGACAGACCCTGGCTTTTGAACTTCACACTGGTAACAATCTGGATGGTCTTTTTTCTTTGGCCCAGAGAACATAATGCCCATTATTTCCATGTATTTTGGTCTACCAAAATTTTCCCCTGTGCATCAGTCCATTTCAGATGAGATCAAGCCCAGAGATGTCAGTAGTGTTTCTGCATGCTGCTGACTTACATGTTCCACTGTGCAGTCTTAACCTGGCATACAGGCAGGTGTGGCATTCAGTTGTGCTTTTCAGCTTTGTCCTTTATGCACAGAGATTTTTCTGGATTCCCTGAATCTTTTGATGTTATGTATTTTAGGGAGTGAAATATCCCCAAATGCTTGCAATCGCTTGCTTGAGGAACATCATTTTTAAACTGTTGGATTTCTACGGATGAATCTACGGTGAGCCTCAACCGATTTTTGCTCGTTACTCCTTTTCTGGATGTTCCTTTCACACCCAAAAATGACTGCATCACCTGTTTAAGATGTTTTATAAACATTTCACAGTGCTCCTAGTCTTAAATTTCCCCTGTCTCAGCTTTTTCGGAACATGTTGCAGGCATCAATTTTAGAGTGAATTTATGTTCACAAAAAAAAGTCGAGATATTATATAAGTTCAGAGTCAATGGATTCTGGTTAAAGATTAGAGTATCACTAAGACGTAGGAATCAGTCCTTGTCCAGAACCTGGATGAGACTGCGTGACTATAACTACTGCATAACTACTTATGCAGTTTTCATGAAGATTCTGACATTCACCAGTGTTTTCTTATTTGGGATTTGTTCTTAGGTAAAAACAGAATGTACACACACTCAAGAGCACAAAGGTGTGAACAGTTCTGAGGTTTAAGAACACATGAATCTTGCTCTGACTTTTTCTTAAAACATTTCTCAAGAACAAATTGATGAAAAAACTTAGGAAGACATTGGTAAATGGGTCCAAATGAACTTTTTGGCTATGCTATCTGACTGCATAGATGCTGACAGAGATGCAGCAAACGAAAAATGTTGTATTCCTTTAAAATAATGTATAACTATCAGTCTTCTACATGTGCTTCAATAGACATGCCTGCATCTTTATAAGCAGTATCCTTCTGACCTTCAACATAGAGCAGCTGGTACTTAGTGGAGACCTGAGGGGTGGTTTTCGTGGTGCTGTTGGCCTTGCAGTAGAAAGCCCCTGCGTGCTCTGGACTGGGTTTCTGCAAGATGAAACCTTTAGTCGGGTTGTAGGAGATGAGGCTTCCATCAGCAAAGACTTCCTCTGGTGGCACCTCCCTGTGCAGTGAGACTGTGGCCTTAGGAGTCGTCACTCGGCAGGGCACAGTGGCTGACTTATCGGGCCTCAGGTACACAATCTCAAAGTGGATAGCCGAAGGGACAAACAGCTCATCTTTGTCTTTGCAGAGAGACAAAGATATTTGCATGATCTACGCTCTGAGATGAACGACATTAACTGTCAGGGCCTAATATATTAGTACTGCAACATTATCAGGAACAGTATTTAAACCTGGTATTCATTCTAAGACATGCTAGTGTACCTGTAAAGTATATGTAAGTGGCAGAGGTGCGATCAGATTCACATTCTTCACCATCACAGAGCACCACCCAGCAACTGTACTCTCCTGTGTCAGCTGCAGAGGGCGATGTCAGGGTCAACTGACCAAACTTCTCATGCTGCTTAATGCTGATACAAACATAACAAAGGAGTCATCAAACACACGTAAGATAAGGTACTCCAATGGGTTTCAGTCCTAATTAGCATCGCTAATAACTTCATAGTCTTCAGAGAAAAGATGGGTTGAAATTAAAGTCTACAAGGTGTCACTTCATTAGGTTCCCAAAAGAGTTGGACTTTCTTGGTGTTGATGAGGGGTCACCAATGGTAAGTGCAAAGGGTCAGCATGGCTGCAGAGGTCGTGGTTGTATTTTTTCCTTCCAGTTTTCTCCTTATTCTGTTAACTGGATATGTCACAGATATCTGTTCTACCAAAAATATGGATACTTGAATATGAAAACCAGTCAGAATGCACATCCTTAATTAGGAGAGCTCCTGCTTGATTGTAATGAAAACTGCAGCCACGTTTGCCCTTTGTGGATTAGACTGGTGACCCCTAGAGTAGGTGATATTACGCTTTGTTTGTTCTGAGTTTGGATTACAAAATAAGATCTGCTGAAACTCATAGGAATCTCTATCAACACCTGACAGTTTAAGTAGCATTAGATCTTTAGAGAAACCTGAATGAAAGACCCACAGCTCCAATCCTTGCTGAGCAAAATAGTGGAGTACCTGAGGCGAGAGTCATTAAAGGTGTCCAAGTAAGAAGGGTAGGCCCAGCCAATCTTGGTTCCTTTACATCTTAGTTCCAACGTTTTCCCAGGGTTTAAGGTTAGAGTATCACCAAGACGTAGGAACCGGCCCTTGTTCAGAACCTGGGTGAGAATGGTTTGAGATTTTCCTCTGACATCCGGAGGGCGCAACTTGACCTTCTTTCGTCCTGGTCTGAGACGGTTCTCAGGAGCATCTTTCTGTCGCTTGACATGTCGACTTGCACCTGGGTCAGCATGAGAAAGATGTGCCGTGCAAAGCCATTAGTGGAACTTCTAAGCTTTATTGGCAGCTTATAACAATCTGAAAATTACAAGAAATGTAGATTACATGGCAGGCATGTAGGTAACATGGAATCTCAATGAAAATTAGCGTCACAACTTTAGAATTCCCTTATTCTGCCATGTAAATAAGGAATGGAAAAAGCAATGCCATTTCACCAGTAATGTGTGTCTAATTTTCTTCAGTGTTTCAGTAGCAGAGCCAGAGAGTGGAGAAGGAGAACAGTTCAGCAGAACTCTCCCATCTGGAAAGCTAATCCGTTTCGTGTTTCCAACCCACAGCTCTATAAACAGCAGAGCAGGAAATAGGGCTTTTTTGTTCAAATACTAGTGCAAAATGTGCAAAAAAGATCAGATCACTTAACATAAAACTTATCTGTTGCACAAAATGGAGCCATAAGATGTAGACAGTGTTCACATTGGATGTATTGATATGTGCACCTTTGTAAAAGATGTTCATAAAAGTGTTTCTAAAATTAGCTCTCTAGAGTTGGACTTTAAACATATCGAAGAGTTCGATATCTAGATAAAAGTAAGCTACTTTCAATAAATGCTTGAAATAGGCATGTGGTGATGAAATATGTCACTCTACTAAATATGAGAAGAGATTAAAAAGTTTAATCCCAAATAACAAATTTTGTTTTTTCAAAGTAGAGCTCGCTGCTGTCCCCAACCTCACTCCCTGAGTCTGGAATCTTCATCGCTCCCACCAACACCAATATCACTCCTGGCAAACTCCAGAAGCCACACGCCCACAATTACTTTCAAAATTATAGCTGAGGATGTTCGTGGGAGTTGAACAACAAAGCAGAAGAATGAAAAAGGAGATAGGCTCACCATTCTGGAGCTCCAGCAAGAGCAGTGCTAGTGTGAGGAAGACCCAGAGCTTCATGGTGCAGGGACAGTTCTGAGCTTTCTTCAGGTTCTACAGAAGGCATAACATTCTCCAGAACCAAGAACCAACTGACCTGTTTACACTGAAGGAGTCATTCTCTGCAAGAAAAGGGGAATGCCTTCAACCCTCCAACTCCCCCACCAGACCCAAAAATTATGCAAAATGTTCTGGTGCCCTCTGGTGGGGCAAAGGACACTTTGTCCAAAAACAGCAGGATTTATGCAATAAACTTGGACTTACTACTTAGTGGGATACCAATTCAATTTATTTAAAGATAAAATATTCAGAAACAGCCAAGCCTTGGCACCCAGTGATTTCTTTCAGTGGAAAATGAGGTAAAATGCCTCTGGTTTCTCCACTAAACTCTTGATTAATGCACAAATATTCACATAATACTGTTATTACATAACCTCCCTGGCACTGTTCTTCACTCCTTGGGAACCTACAGCATTGCAGGGATTGATGGTTTTCCTCACACTAATTAAGCTCATGAAGTATTTGATAATTTCTTGACTAGATGAAGCTTTGTATTTGACTGATTGATTTGATTTGTATTTGCATTGAGAAGCACTTAACTCTGCAGTGCTGAGGGTGTGAAGGACTGTGGTCTATAAGACTGATTCTCAGCTCTGGTCCTGGGGGCCCCCTGTACATTTTAGTGTTTTCCCTGCTTCCAACCTACCAGCTAATTAACAGCCCATTATTGACTTAAAGTGTGTTAAATCAAGAGAATAATTAAAATGTGCAGGGCAGCAGACCTCTAGGACCAGGATGGAGAAACACTGGCCTATGGCTTGACAAAAAGATCAACAGATGAAAGAGCTCCCACAGCTGGTGGCTTAAGCTATTGCAGCAAGAGATATCAGAATCACTTGTTAAAGCACTCAGAAGAAAATAGTTTGGTGAAAAAACCCACTTACCCCTCATGCAGTTAATCGGTCAAGACATTGTGGTGTTTAAAGTTTGCTTGTTCATTTTTGCGCTGGAGCTACAAGGATAATAGATAACATGTAAAGCCAATTAGCACTGTGCAAACTGCATGACTACTGTGCCTCAGTTTATGTGATTTCTGATCAATTATGACACTTTTGTCTCTAAAAATGGACAAAATTGTTGCTGAGCTAATTATAGTACTAGCAGTTTGAATTTTGTGCATTGTGTGGTTAACAGTAAAGTTACGCTATTGTTTAAGACACAAAGCAAGTCTAAGTTTGAGAAAAATGAGTGATTAGCTACATTAGGTCCTGTGCAAAACTCAAGAAATTTCAGACATTAAACACGTCTTGGGTAATTGACTACATTTGGAACAATGGTAGAATGTGGTATGAATGACTTTTCAATGTGAGCTACATAAATAAATATACTTACCTAGATGCCACATTGGGTTCAGCCACGTACGTCAACAGCGCCGCCACTTTAGGGCGGTCAGCATCACTGCTGGACTGCAGTACCATTACAGAGCGGTACTTTATAAAAGATACTGTCCAAAATGACATCTTAAGTTTATGTAGTTATTTATTTACCGTGATGGTTAAGGCTTTGTAGATAGGTAAGTTAAAGCATTACTTAACCCGTGTAGATATTCATAATAGATTAACATTAGCACCTACACAAACCCGAAGAACTTATTTGCCAGCTTCTTGTTCCAATTTCCCATTCCACCTTAAATGGTATGGAAGGCAAATCCTGCCAAAAAGGAAATGAAAATGAAAACAATAAAATGTAAATGCAAACCTTTTTACCATTTCTTTTTCCAAACATCTGCGCAAATATCCTGCCAAAATTGAAAAATGAAATGAAATACCTTCAATTGCAATTTCATTTTTCACACGAGCATGAGCCGTTTGTGATAAAAGTAAAAATAAATTGAAAATGCCTCTTTGTCATTTCATTTTAGTCGTTATTCTGTTTTTTTCACGAAAACCAATCTAAAATGAAGATGCTAACAGACAAAAGAAAACACAAACTTCATTCTGGCTTTGGCTTTTCTTCATGAAACACAGGATACGTGTCAAAACTAAAATCAAAATGCAAAGTTTACTTTCTCATTTCTTTAAATTAAATTTAATATTTTAAAGTAAAACGAAAATGCAGAATGGATAAATCAACAGCAAAGTGACCGTCCGTGATTCTGTTTTCTGCACTGAAGCGCTTTACATGTCAGATTGAAAAGGAAAATGAAAACCAACATCAGCGCCACCTGCTGGAGATTCACTTTTCATTTTCTAACTGACCAACATGTAAATATATGTTCATTAGCACGAGGCAGGGCTACGTGGTACATTTTAGGACATCCTCAGCTGTCTGCGGTAGAATCGCCATCATCATCAAAGAAACACCTGACTCAGATCTCAGATCAAACAACATGAATCAGATCTGGTGAAACTGAACATCAGAACAAATACGGTCAGACCAAACGGCCTCAGAGAAAAGGCATCAGACCAAACGGCCTCAGAGAAAAGGCATCAGACCAAACGGCCTCAGAGAAAAGGCATCAGACCAAACGGCCTCAGAGAAAAGGCATCAGACCAAACGTTCTCAGAGAAAAGTTATCAGACCAAACACAAGCCTGGTCGAGCACAGACTGGTTCGTATGACTTAGAGAGCTATGGTGTATCTCGATATAAATGCAAGTGTAACATTTTCACAGTTTTTTCTGAGGCCGTTTGGTCTGATACCTTTTCTCTGGGTCTGTTTGGTCAGCAGATCTGAAACATGGCGTGTTTATCCTTAGATGGCTGGGGCTGCCCGAGGCTGTTTAGTCATTATTCTATAACGACTAAAAAAATGACAAACAGGCGTTTTCAAATTATTTTTACTTTTGTCACAAACGGCTTGCGCTCGTGTGAAAAATGAAATTGCAAATGAAGGTATTTCATTTCATTTTCAGTTTTGGCAGGATATTTGCTTAGATGTTTGGAAAAAGAAATGGTAAAAAGAGGTTTGCATTTACATTTTCTTGTCTTCATTTTCATTTGCAGCTTCAGGCATCAGAAAGTGACGGCTGCAACACTGAGGATGGAACGAAAGGCTCGAGCAGAAGCTGGCCAATAGAAAGTCGACTTTCTACCTTGCTCTGTTTCTGGGGACTTTATTTTATGTGAATTAAGATTAGAAGTGATTAAGACATGGATTTCCTGACGCGTGGGGGTTGGGATTGTACCGCAACTCACGCTAACTAATACTTGTCTGCTGGTGCAAAAGGCTAATAGCGGTATTAGTTATTAAAGCAATAAAAGCTGCCGAGAGCAGTCCGTGCAACTTAGATTACTAGGAAGCTGTGGCCGCTTTAATCCTGAGACTCATCATCTTTCAGTACAAGTCAATTTATTCACATACAGACCTTGACCTTTCCAATATGGCGGACGCGCAGACGTATCGCCTCAGATAGAGAACAACAGGTAACGCGGCATCTAAGAATGTGGCTGTATCTGTGCTGAGCTACTGAATTCAACTACAGCCATTCTCCTGTGGTTCAGGGTACATGTTAGATATGTCCTTGGTATGTTTAAACTGCTGAATAACCTGATTTAGTTTAAAAAAGCACATTGAAAGGGAATTTTACCCTACTACTGTTTCTTTGTGTTGTAATATTCTGTAGCACTGCACTGTATCCTTTAGTGTGACATGAGTTTGTATTTTTTTTTTTTCTGTCCATCCCTCCTATGCAGATGCATCAACCACTGAGGATAATGAAATCCATCTGATTTAGAAGCTAATGAAACGGACATATATTTGGCTTTCTAACAGTAACATCAGCTGCCTTCCTTCTCCATTAGCCAGCTAGCAGGAAAAAAAAAACAGCCTAGTTTTTCCTCCCAGCTTCAAGATACATTATCAGAATTGGGGTTTCCCAGTTTTAAAACCAGAACATCTTACTCTACAGTTGTGGAAACACTATAGGAGGCATGTAAGGATGCTTACAACAGATATGGTGATGGTTATATTTTTCATCCTGTTTTGGAGTGACCCATTTTATTAATTTTGAAATATGTATAGAAAAAGATGTTTGAATTTAATAGATCCACTCTGTGACACAGTCGTGTTATTAAGACTAATGTTTATTTCAAAAGGCACTGTACAGGTCTTACAGAAGAAATCAGAAGGATCACTTTTACGAATGACGCAAAGCCAAAAGTATCTGAGCAGAAATCTCTCGGTGACTTTCAGCACAAACTTCCTTTCAAGCCATTTAAATCGTACAACAGTGGTGCAGACTGAACACTCCTGGTTCATAATAAGCAGCGCAACATTTCTTGCGATGGTCAAATGCACTGAATCTGCTTTTTGCAAATGTGCAGATCATTTCTAGATGAATAGAGTAAACAGAGATGAATGTGTACTGACATTATATTTTATTCATGTAGAAATAATGTACACATCTGAAAGAAAACAAAACAAATTCAGTGCATTATTTTTCCAGCGTATCAGCGGTCAATTAAAGGGTCTGTGATGTGGATCATTAGATCACACTATAATACTATAAGCAGTAGTGATGTATAGCAGTAAGACACACAGAGCACATTTGGAGTGCCAGTCTGTAGGGGTTAAAGCACTTTAATTGAAACAAATGAAAAAATGCATAGAGGCCACATTAGAAATACCCACGGATTATGGACAAAACAGACAAAAGCTGGTGCTTTAATACCAACGCAGATATTTTCATCAAATAACTCTTTCATTCTTGTTCTCAAATATTTACACTTGTATATATTGTCTTTATATCTCTACAAATTACAAAGAAAGACAAAAAAAAGGCTATTAATATCACATTCTATTACAAAATACTTACGAACATAACACTTATTCTCTCTGTGCTCTCGAGAAAGACAAACATGCTTGATTCTTTTTATACTGATTTTGTGAGTCTGAAAGACTATTTGTTTGGACTTGACTATGTCTACAGTGACCACGGCAAAACAAGACATGACAGTCTATAACATAAACAGAGCAAGGAATGTAACCTTAGAGTTAGACTACCAAAATAGAGCTGCATACATTCTAATTATACTACATGCCACTTGTGACACCATCAACTCTGCAGGATAGTATAGACATGGGTACACCAAACTGTAATATGATAAAACAAAAAGTCTTATTATAGGCACTTTGAAGTGAGTGTGACTTTCTTCTTTTTTGTTATCCTTAACAAAGCGCTAATGAGAAGAAAACAGTTAAAAATATATACATATATTTTTTAGAAATACTGGTCATGGTCAGTAGATTTAAGAAAAAGTGTAACGTAACTCAGAGTAACTACATTAGTAAATTAAAGGTCAATTTTGACAACACTATTTTAGCACTGGCAAACACTCTCTGAGCTGTCTATTCACTGTCTGAATACTCACATTTTTTTACCTATTCTCTATTTGCCACATTTGTAGTGTAAATGTGACATTTCTCTGTGCTTATTTGATAAAAGAAATGTCAAACAATTGAAATAATGAATCATAATTAATCACTTTATGTTGGGTATTTAATTGTGATAATCACATTTGCCTTAAGCCCTATTCAAGCTGGATTAGTTTTACTTGGGACGGTTATGTAATTTGAGTGCTAACCAAAGAGATCATGATTTTAATCCAGTACCAATCCTCCACTTTGCAAAGTAATAATTCTAAAGCAAATTATCTCAAACTCAGAGCTCCATCAGTCATATTAGTCCTTTTTCAATCAACTTCATGTTAGTATAATAACAAATCCTGGCATCAGCACAATTTTATTGAGCGGGAGTTCGATTTGGTACAGTTCCTTTATCCTCAAATTCAAAACAGAAGTGCAGTAATCTATATTATCCATCCATCCATCCATCCATTTTCTAAGCCGCTTCTCCGTCAGGGTCGCAGGGGGATCTATATTATATATAATGTTATTCTGTCCCCGCGACCCTGACGGAGAAGCGACTTAGAAAATGGATGGATGGATGTTATTCTGTTCTGTTGGGCAGCATTTGTGAGGTCAAATATGTCCACTTTACTGGCCTAATGCTGTTCTGTTTGGATGTTTGGATTCTTTAACCATATTCTTATAATCTTGACTATGAAGTTAACATCTGGACTATGACAATTCGATCCTGGCTTTCTGAAATCATTTAGGGTAATTACTTTGTCCCTTACAAATCGGCTTGTTGAACCCTTTTAAATTAAACTACCACCGCCACCAGTGATTCCAGCTCGAATAGGGCTGTAGGGCTGTACACTACATGCATACTGTACATTTATGTCATAGCTATGTTAGTAGGCAAAATAAGCTTCATCAGAATGTATCTACTACTTTTCAATATTTTTTCATCATGTGAACGCAGGGTTGAACATGAAAATCATTCTGAAAAAATTCTGAATGTAGTTTCCAATTTTCATCACCGATGTCCAGTGAGAGCAACAGCAGCTGCATGTTCCAACTCTTCCACAACTGTATCCTCTTGCTCTCACACCACCATGTTATGTCTTAAGGGGAACTTGAGATTTACAGTTTGCTATGGTTTTTGTTAGTGTGTTCCTTGTTGGTTTATCCATAGATATCCTACAAGCGCTGTCCAGGGTAAACTGCTGAAGGTGTCTTCTGGTTCTAGCATTATTGATGTTACTGGTATTACCGGTATCAGCGTTGCGTTTTGCTTTCCTTAGACTCAATGTACTTCCATCATAAACAAATTCAGGGCTTGTCAGTAATTGGACATTTTTTTTCCACTTTTATCAAGGGAGTCATCAATGGAACTTACCATTTAAAAGCTGTGTTTAAATGAGAGGGCTACAGCTACAGCATCATAGCAACTGCACGCAAACAGCTGGGCTTCAGGGTGGAACTACGAATGATTCAAAGGGTGATTAAAAAAAATGCATATATAGTGAAATTAGTATATACATACAAACCAGTGGTGTTACACTTTAGGCATTTTAACATGTTATTAACATGTGACAACACTACTCAAAACACATTTATAATGGCCACTCCTGCACCGGACCATTGACTCCCATTATATCAAAAGCTGTTCAATCCTGTTATAAATACAAGGATATTACTGCCCATGGTAACAGTATGCTATAGATGTGGCAAACAGAGATTAGGTTGGAGAATAATGGAGTATTCCTTTAAAGGTGTTGCATATAAACATACTACAACTGGAGGCAACAGTCAGTTACTGTGTTAAACTCATTCACTTATTTTGAGCTGAAGTCTTTAAAACTGTCTTCCTCTCTCCTCATTAAAATGCACAGTGCTGACTGAGAACTACATTCATATTTCATACATTGTGCATTATAATAACATTCACGCATCACAGCATTCATGAGGATGTCAATCTTATGAGAAAAGCTACAAAACATTTCTCTGCAGTGTGCCTAAACCAGGCCTGTTAGGGGAGGTGCAGAGCAGAGCCGAACTGTCAGCTGGTCAAGGGGTTAACAAAGCCCAATAGCTGATAAGAGAAACAGTCTTAAGGCATCATTTTTAATTCTTTAAAACTGACTGGTTTTCTCCGGATGGACAAGTTTTTCCACAGCAGTGTCCTTGTTTTGCATCATCTTTTTATCTGGCGCAGCATTAGTGGCCTGCCTTTGCCTCTGGAGCTCACTGCTGTGCCACATACCGTATCCAAAATAAATGAGGAAACCTGTTGAAGTTTGAGAGTAAATCATTTCAGTTTACGTGTCTATGGTTCACTCATATTATCCTTTCTTTCCTACTGTAGAATTTAAAAACACTCCAAGTAAACCATTTAATACTATGACTACTACTACTACTAATAATAATAAAAATAATGCACTTATACCATTTTTATTTTTAAATAGAAACATTATATATTTTATTTAATTTTAATGTATAACAATGTAAAAATGAAGTCTGAAAAAAATGACATTCATTACTGTGCACAAGTCAGAGACCATTCTTCATTTATTTTATTTCTAGTCAAAATATCCATGAACAACTACAGATTTGGTTTTGCACTCCCATTTAAAACCTTTAATCTGGGGCTCATGAATTTGATGAGCTCGGCTGTGATTTCCTGGTTTACAGGCACCACGATGGCTCACACAGAAGCAACATGTCGAAACAGACACAGGCAGGGAAATGAAATGGACCTAAATAAATAAGCTCAGTCGTCACACTGTTTAGTTAGCTATGCTAGCTACTTTGATCTTGCTAGTAGCTAACATGACCTACACTTGCTACTTGAAAATCAAACAACAAACTCTAAAAACTCAACAACAACAGAAAGTAAATTAAAGGTGTAAGCTCACTATGAAACTTCGATCAGGCTTCGACTGTCAGAAAGTGGACAAAATCACACAGCATGGCTGCTTACAGGTTACTGTTGTGGTTGTGATGCTAATACAGTTGAAAATGCCCCTCTTCTCTATGTCAAACACAGAGTGAAGCTGCTTGTCAGTGTCTAATGTTTGACTCTGGCATGAAATGGGGCAGTCATGGGCTGGAGGTTAGGGAACCAGCCTTGTGACCGGAAGGTCGTCGGTTCGATCCCCAAAGCTGAGTGCACATGACTGAGGTGTCCTTGAGCAAGACACCTAACCCCCAACTGCTCCCCAGGCACTGCATATTGGGCTGCCCACCGCTCTGGGCAAGGGTGCTCACTGCCCCCTAGTGTGTGTGTGCTCACTAGAGTGTATGTGGTGTTTCGCTTCACGGGTGGGTTAAATGCGGAGGTGAAATTTCCCCGTTGTGGGACTAATAAGGGTCACTTAAATGTGCAGAGCAAACTAACATGTTTGAATCAAAGTTGTCCGGGCTCCTGTTAAAGATGTGGCAGCTGAAGTTGGCTTCCTATTCACCAAATTGCTTTGTGAATTTTTTGTTCCACCTTAAATGGTAGTGTGGTTGCATCATGACACTTGTACAAGCTGTAGCATTTAAGGTGGAAGTGAGCATTTAATAAAGAAGCTACTGAATAGTAAGCTGACTTCAGCCACGTTTAAAGATGAACGAAGGGTATGAAAAGGGCCAACATTATCTTCACACCCTGGAATGATACATTTTTGCACAGAATTAGCCTTTTTCATTGCTGTTGCTCCGTTATCATTGTTTACTGCTGGGCTCAAATGTGGGCTGATGTATGTAAATCTTGGGTGCATTAATGAGTGAAGACTGTTATGTAACAGTTTAAGATTCTGGAAGTTAGCTGGTTTATCTAATAATGACAGTTTCTGTGGTCTACCAGGTCTTGAATGCTTGTTAGGTTGTTGAAATTAAGAGACAGTGGTCTCTGACTGTTGCACAACAAAAGTCAAACACAAGCATCCAAAGGGATACAATATGGTTTTGAGTATTTTATTCTATTAGATAATGAAACAGGAGGGTATAAAGTTATGTAGTATATATATGTAAGGGTATAAAGTATGGCGTTATATAGTTAATGTTCTACTATGTGTATTAATGAACTGCTACTTCATCAGTTTTACTGGCCATGCTTAAATAAGTTGTTTGGTGTGTGTGTGTGTGTGTGTGTGTGTGTGTGTGTGTGAATGTGTGTGAGAGAAAGAGAGAGAGAGAGAGAGAGAGAGAGAGACAGTGTGTGTGCACTTACCCACAGCCATCCAGACAGAAAAACGGATCCACGTGTCTCCACTCAGCTGCACCATGAGGTAAACATTGACAAATATACTCAGAATGGGCAGAAAGGGTAAGAGCGGGACCTGCAGAGCAAACAAAAACACTTTTAAACAGACTGCAATGAACAGATCACCTCTACACTGATGCAACCATAGCCGGGGTGTCTGGGGAGCAAATTAAGCAGGTTTGTTTTGATGCACCTCATTGCTTTTGATGTTGGCTGTGGCTTAAATAAATGGGGCATGTCTTTTCATTTTTTCCCAACAATGCTTTTTCGTATAAGTACATATATTGCAATATGTAATAATACATATATGTACAATAAATGAAAAATATGTAAATAAATATGCCTTAAAATGTCTAAATAGAGATTTTAATATGTAAATAAAAGTACACATATACATATATGTCATATTTATATGTTACTGAAATGTGTATTCAATGTGTAGATTAAGTATAAATAATGGTTTCATTTATGTATTTATCTTTCTTTTCATCACAACATGCTTTATATAACTACATTCACTGTGCTACACAAGCATTTTCCAAACTGCATCCAACACTATTTAAAGCTGTGCCAAAAAAAGCATGTGCATTTCATAGCGATGGCCCGTGTGTCTCTTCATCCATTTTGCTATCAACTTATTACAGATATTAGTTATTCAATACAGTGTACATCTCCAACATGTTCATGTATATATCTACACACCTATAGTGAATCTATTTTTGCATATCTATAATAGTAATTTATTCTATATACTGTTATAATTTGTTGCACTATGTCTATTTATTGCACACATTGCACAGTCTCTTTTTGCACTATTGCTACTATTTGCACTTCTGGTAGATGCTAACTGCATTTCGTTGCCATGCACTTGTACTGAGTAATGACAATAAAGTTGAATCTATCTATCTATCTACAGATATGTTCTATTGCTACTCAGGTCATTAAAACAAAACATATGACATAAAAAACCAATTTAAACCATTTCCATTTTACTCTAAATGTAGATGATCAGTCGAAATATGACTGCCTTCCTCTGGGACTCTATTAGCTTCTTTAGTTTTGCACTGGGGCTAAGGGGCAAATGTAGTTGATAGAAGCTTATAGGAACCAGTTTAGCCTCCTCCAAAATGCTTAACTCACCACTGACCTGCTTGAAATGATATGAGCTAGACATCTGAAGAGTTTAGTGCCTCTAAAAGCCTCCCTCACAGAAAGTTATCATATAAAATGGCTATGAATATGTTGCCTGGTGCCAGGGTCATTGTTTTTTGACAGTTTTATGATAAAATATTTTCTTGAAATTCATTCAGATCCATGACAGGTACATCCAAGAGAGGTACAAGCAGGGAGTTATAAAGCTAAGTAGTCCCCAAGAAAACTTTAGCTTGTAGGACTTAACTATTATCCTATAAAAATGGACAAAAATACATTGCTCAGATAAAACCAGATTAAGCCAGCTTAAAGCCTTTTATATGCACCTTCACCCATTTTTATAGATAACAGAATGTCAGAAAGTATAAGAAACAATGAGAACATGTCCGCTTGAGATTGCTTAACAAAACAGTCCAGTTTGTAAAACGTGGTGGTGTTGCTGTGTGCTTTGTACAGTGCTAACAGGTTGGGTATGAGCTTTGATCACTTGTTATTTACATTAGCCTCATAGCTTCAGTGCAAAACTAAAGCAGCAAACATCTGACACTAAACATCTTGGCTGATTGACTACATTTGGGGTACTGGGGAAAACTATACATTTTCTTTTCACTTGCACTTTTTCTAGTTTACATACCATGAAGGACACCCTCTTGCTTGTCTGTGGCTGTCTACAGACCAAGATGATGCAAATGAAAAACACAACAAAGGACACTGCTAGTGTTCCCAGGACCCAGGGCACCATGCTGAGAATGGCCTGTCCACAATGTGTAGTGATGGCACTGATCACACATACTGTAACGACTGTAGAAAGAGAAAACACATACACAAGTATTTGTGCGAGGTTCAGTTTCAAGCAATCTGAAACGTGCATATTTTCAAACAAATGGCATTCAGTGTCTCATCTACACACTACTTAAAAGCTTGAAATCATTTCTCATTTTAATATTTATTTATACTCAGTAATAACTCATACAGAGCAATATATAACACAAATCAATAAAGGCATACGATGAACTATACACTAGTTTTTCATTAATAAATAATGCACTGACACTATTACTTTAAGTATAGTAAGTATGTGGTGCTATTATTATTAATAGATATTTTTTGTCAAGTTATCTGTCTTGTGATTTGATCACCACTTGCTAACCTGAGGCATTCAGGGTGTTGATTTAGTTATAAATTTGTTTTCAACATTATACACTTTTCTCAGTCAGTTTAGACTCTGTCTGTTCTCTGCTCTTACAGCCCTGATGCTGTGATCTTCATGTTATGTATGTTTCTTTGTTGTGTATTGTGTGAGTGTACAGTTATACAGTCTGTTCTCTGCTCTTACAGCCCTGATGCTGCGATCTTCATGTTATGTATGTATCTTTGTTGTGTATTGTGTGAGTGTACAGTTATACAGTCTGTTCTCTGCTCTTACAGCCCTGATGCTGCGATCTTCATGTTATGTATGTATCTTTGTTGTGTATTGTGTGAGTGTACAGTTATACAGTCTGTTCTCTGCTCTTACAGCCCTGATGCTGCGATCTTCATGTTATGTATGTATCTTTGTTGTGTATTGTGTGTGAGTGTACAGTTATACAGTCTGTTCTCTGCTCTTACAGCCCTGATGCTGCGATCTTTGCATCACATCCACACACTTATCACACTAAATACTGTCCCCATTGTTTTGAATGAGTGCAATTAAACTGAACAATCGCTCCATTCAGTTGAAAATGTGTTAGCCACTGGTGATGCTTACTTAGCATCAGCTTTAGCAGCCTGTTTATACTTTATGTCAACAAGTTTCTATTTGAGTAGTAGTTTGGTCAGTAGCGCTGGTGGGAGCTGAGGTGACCCTTGTGCTTGCAGCGTAGCAGCATTTTCTGAACCAAACTGTTTTTGCTTTGAGAAAAGCTGTGAGATTAGTCTTCACCAATGGAGGCAGCAAAAAGAGAATGAAATCTCGCTCGGGTAATACATGGTCAGAGCACCAGTGGTCTCACGTCTCAGAGGAAAACTGTTACATTATCTAGAGAAAACAAAGTGTCATGAAATGCTACTTACGTAACTACTAAAGAAAACCAATGAACACGTAATCAATGATGTTTGAATCAGAGGATGTGGCAAAAGACATGATGCTGACCTATAACCCCAACAGCAATGTTGACGGCATTGGAGGAGCCTTTTGTGGGCTGCAGGGAGGGGCTGAGGAGTGACTGCAGTGTCATCTCTCCATCCTTCAGCCTGTTGAGGTGAGACTCAGACTCAGTCAGCTCTGACTCCTCTCCCTCTTTATTCATCCTGCTGTTCTCAGGTACAGAGTCTGGACGGTACCTGAAACAAATGACCAATTATCATCAAACATAAGGTCTGTTATGTCCATGCTATCAGTCACAACATAGTGGAACCTGACATTCATGACAAATAGTCTAGCTGGTTTAGCTGTATAATAAATGACTATACAAATGGGAACTGTTACTTTTGAAACCCCCAAATATAAAAAAAAAGAGAATATAACAATCAGAGTAAAATGGCTCAATAAATCATGAGCACTAGGTGGGAAATGATAAAAGCTTTTGATTATGATGGAGTATTTTCTACAGGCTACAAGGTCAAAATCATTTTATCAACACGTTTGCAGTGCCACCTGAGGGCCTGAAGATCACAGTCAGCCAATATTGGTTTTCAGCCTTGTCCCTTGCATATAAAGTTTTCGCTGGAGTCTTTTTAGATATTATGCACCGCAGATGATGAAATCCACAAGTTCTTTTCTTTGTTATATTGAGTAACATTATTCTTGAATTATCGTGATATAGTTTTCACACAGTGGTGAACTCCTTCACATATTTACTTCTGAAAGATGGGGGGTGCTCGGATGCTTATTTATACCCAATCATGCTTTTTTTATACCCAATCATCGTGAGATTCCACCAGATGTTTTATTTAGCACTGCACAAGTTTGTGTACCCCCTTGTGTACAACTTTACTAGTGTTTTTTGCCCCCTGCCAGCTTTTTTGAGATGTGTTGCTGGTGTTCAATTCAAAATGAGCATATATTTTTCATAGAATTTCTCAGTTTCAACATTTGATATTTTGTCTGTGATATGTTCAATTAAATATAGGGTAGAAATGATTTTCAGTTACATTTTGCATAGTGTCTCCACTGTTTTTTGAAACGGGATTTTATTTGGACATATAACCCTTAAAAGTCCCTGACAATGACTATATTATTTTTTAGCCACAGTTACTGCATTACAAACTTTCAGGTAATACAGTGTTTGATGAAGTACTAAAGCTTCTTCATCATTTGAATTTGATTTAAAATGAGTGTTAGTACATGCGGGCTTGTTTTGCAGAAAGGAAAAAAAAATGTTTTTCACAATGATTTTGTTGTCACCTCATATTAGAATAAAGAAATAAACAAATCAATAAGTAAATCACAAATCTATACTCCAAATGTAACGTATTGTAATTATGTAATAAGAGCTATTGCATAACAAAAGTAATACGTTTTCTAGGGGAAAACATGCTAAAATAATAAACAAAGCTGTTTCATCATGCTAAAATGTGTTTACATGGGGTGCTAATCAGATTTTTCCCTGCAGCACTTATGGTGTGATTATATTAGTGAGCACAGTTTTCATGTTTATGACACCCTGCCTGCAAAACCCTTGTTAGCCTCTCATAGGCCTGCACGCCCTCCTCCCTCCTTCCAACTGCTGAAATAGCTTTTGGTGTATGTGCATTAAAGGTATGTGTTCTTTGGTCAACCCTTCACAGATTCTTAAAATTCCTGGGTTTTATTTTTGTTTTGTTTTTTTTGTTTTTTTTAACAGGGGTCAAAAAAATGACATGGGTCATTTTTTATGACTTTGGTAAACTCTGAGCCCTTTTAAGGTGGGCCTATTGGAAAAAAACAAGGCTGAATAAACAAATCTACGAACTAGAGAAGCTACAGAGACCTGCACTATAGTTGTATTCAGTTGATTATACCATGGGCCTAATCCAATAACATTCGCTGCAACACAGGGGCGTATCTGGAAGGCTGTTATATTTTTTTGCTACAGCTGCTTGCAAGTTTGTTTAGCATGGAAGCCAGTTTTGCAGTACATAGTAAATTTGCAGAGTGAAGCCATAGGCACTGACCTGAGAATAAGAACGCAAGCAGCTACGAGAGAGTAGGCCAGCAAGGTTCCAATAGACATCATGTCCACTAAGGCTTTAAGGTCAAAAATGCAAGCCATGATAGCTGTGAGTTTGACACACAAAAACACAGATTAGACATAATAAAGTATTACAGTGAATTTAAATGGCATTAGTCCTACAAAAGACACTAAATTACACTGCACACAATGTAAAGACCACATTAAAGGAATAGTGTGGTAAGAACTCAAACCTAAAAAAATGGACCTAAATTGATCAACAAAGACATGTTTGGTGTCCAAATCTCACTTTTTAAGGTTTAGAGGCTAATGAAGCTAACTAATAATAGCAGCTATATATCACCAATTGACACCACACAACATGCATGCCTAGATCATTAAACACTTTGAGTTATTAAGCAATCTCAAACAGTTTTGCTTTCTGACACTGCATGGCATACAGCTATCTATAAAATAGACAACATTATGTTACAAAGCTAAAACTACTAGCAGCTGCCTTTAAGAATAGCTCTAGACTTTTGTCAATTTCTATAGAAGTTTAATGATTCAGGGATACAGTCCATATGATGCTAATTGGTGGTTATAAGCATCCAATAATTATTCATCCAATTATTATAAGCATCCAATAATAATTAAGTGCAAAACACATACAGGACACAAAAATGGCTTTAAGAGAATATTTGAAAAGAGCTTAATCAGGAATTCACCCAGATGTGAGACTGTGATATTCATTTGAACAAAACAGGCCTAAGATGGGCTATGCCAAATTGTTGTTATAAATGTCAAACTGAAATGTTATGAATTCCTGGTGAGCATCTTTCAAACCACAAATTATATCAAACGCAACAGAACAACAGAAAAGGTCCATGGATTATGAAAATCCTAATCAAGGATTTTCGTACACACTGGTAGCATGCACACTTACTCGAGCACATATTGCCTTTTTTTTTATAGGTATAGCGCTGAATAAGGACATGGACAGCTGATGGCACACCATTATTATTTCTGGTCAAACCAAAATTTTAGGTTTCTTTAAAATAAAATAAAAAAAATAAAATAAATGAAGAACAATAATAAAAATGAAAAATGATTTAAAAAATATCCCTCATGTATTGCTGACTGAGGCTTTCATAACTAAAATCAAATATCTATAAGCACTGATTGATGCACACTGAGTGCCGGCACTACATTACAAATCTGTGTACATATTTTTCAAGAAGAGGTTATCTAAATAGCGAAATCCATGAAAAAAATGACAAATTTAAAGTCAGGTTATTATCTTTGAAAGGAGTACTCACATTGCAAAAAGTGATGCTTTGGGTTTACTTGATTCATTTCCACACAAATAAAAGAAATATCAGCCCAATTACTGCCAAAGTAACTAATACAACTCATATACCAATAATGTACTCATTTGAATCAGGTAAATTCAATGCATCATACGCATTTTTTCAATGCGGTAGTTATTATAAAGAAAAAAGTACAGCAGTCATCATACTTTCAATGCATTCTCAACAAATGATGTATAATGATTATAGAATCCTACAACAACAAAGCTGACATGAAGACACGATGCAAACGCTTTATTGATTTAAAATTTAAAACAATCAATTCCAGACATGCCCCATGACTCCAGTGCATTGACACAGGTGCCCAAACTTCCACTCAGCAGGCCTGCACTGTACACTAATAAACCCAAACCACTCCAGTATGGACTTCACTCACAACACTCACAGGGGCCTCCCAAACAAAACTCCCTGAGCTCCTCTGCCTGGTGCTTTCTGCTGTACTCTACTCTCTACCCACCATTCAGCTGTGTACCGTCTTTGAACACCCACTGAACTCACCCCTGCTAGCATCAAAGTCTTCAACTTCCCTTGTTTCTCTGAGAATCTCTCTACAGCTGATACTACAGAGACCTCTGCCCAGATCATAACTTCTGTACGGGCATAAAAAACTGATTATGTTTTATAGAAATATGCAGTCAGTGTACAGATTTTTGCTAGGTTAACATAACATTATAGCTGTAATAGTTTTGCATGCATTAGTTTCTTTCACAGTTTCATTAACTTCAGCTATAGTTGTAGAAAGACCAAGTCAAACCATTTACACTGAAGTAATTATTCTAATTTCTCTGTGCTATTTTGCTCTCTAAAACCTCTTAGACCAGTATTTCAAACTCCATGTTTGGTCATCCACAACATCAAATCACACCATGCTAATGTGATGCTAGTTAGTGGCTATTAGTTTTTACTCAATGTGAACATTTTTGAAGAAAACATTTTTCTTTGCCATGAGCACCAAGTAAACTAAAGTAAACAAAACACTGGAGTTACAGGCTTTTGATGTGGCAGCAACTCTATGCATTTGATTCATTTAGCTCAGGTATTATTATTCCTTCATACACTGAATCAAATAAGAAAAAGGCATACGTGCAAAAGAGGGTTCCCCACATCTGCAGCCAAATAGATCATCCAGATTCATACAAACACTACCACCACCAGACCAACAGCATGCATCCTCCACCACGTCAAGCCCAAGCATGCACACACTGTACCGCCACCCAGACTGACACACAACAAGACAGCAGACCGTGCCAGGCCTCTCTCTGTTGGAGCTTACCCGCAGTGGTGCCCGCTGCCATAGTGGCAGCTACTGGTGACTGACGCTTACTCAGTTTGGAAAGAAATCTGAATAGTATGCCATCTCGTGCCATGGCAAACAGAATGCGGGGCAGAGGAAACATGGCGCCCAAAAGGCTAGAGACAAAAAATGGGGTCATGGTTCAAACACAAAGTCTTGACAGATGTGAACATACGACACACCACAGGCAACTGTGAATGAACAAATAAATGCCAAGCTCCGGCATTGTGTTTTAGCTGTATAACTTTCTTTCGATATTTCCGTTCTGTGTCCATTAAGAGTTTGTTTCTGTGTAATTAGGAATATTTCTGACTGTCCAAAGATGGCCTAGAATTCAACATTCACTTTTGCCTGGTGGAACATGCCGCCAGTTTTACACAGCAAGTTTTACCCCCAGCTCTCACCTGCAACTACACCGGAGGTCATTGTGGCAATAAGTGGGGTCTTCGTCTTAGGATTGATTCGGGCTAACACTTTGAAAAGCACCCCATCCTCTGCCATAGCATAGATTACACGTGGCATTGGGAATATGGAGCCCAGCAGACTGCATATAGAGCAGAGACATGCATAGGACCAACACGTTAGTCAGGCAACCCCCTCACACCAGCACACCGCATCACAGCCACAGAGCATTACGATTACATGCTAAAGACCAGATCCCCAAAAGCTCTTATGCGCTATATAGTGGTCATGATTGGTAGGTTACCTTTTAGAGATTTCAAATGTGGGCACTATATAGCATTTAATGAGAACTTAGGGATTTAGCCGTTCAATCATGGCATCTTTATTTTTCCTGGATCATCTCTAGGCCTTGTAATAAAGTTATAGGTATCTTTATATCAACTGTGTTCATAAAAGTGCAAATTACATTGGTACTATCTTAAAACAGTAGAATTTTATTATGAGACAGACATTGTCATGTAAGTAGATTTCAAATACTTTTGGAGAACTGGAGTACCCAATTTTTTTGCCATAGGGCATTCACCCTGCATAGTTAAGTTCCAGTTCTACTACAACACAGACTTTACTGTTGAACGTTCACCTGAGCACACAATCGATCACTGATTTCACTCACCAGGAAAAACGAAAGACACCGGGCATGCTTAGGTTTTGTCCTGAAAGAGTGCCACAACAAAGCTGAGATTGGACACTAGTGCAAGGCCATGTATGCTTGCAGCTCTTTCACACAAACCACCACCATAGAATAGAGCCATTAGAGGTTTTTAGGAATCAATCCACAATAGACCCAATTAAGCACATCACATTAGACAGTGATTTTTTTCTAATTAGATACACCTTCACCTTTGTAAACAGCTCGCTTTCTGATATGCCGTTAAATTACAGCTAACATGTACATTCCTAAAAGCCAATCCGTGAGGACGAGTCGAAGTTAGGGAACAAAAATTACCTGGTTGATAGTGCACACAGTGAGCCCACTGCCACCACATATTTAGCAGGTCCCCAGCCAACATATTCAAAGGCCACAGGCAGTGGGCTCTTCTCATCCAGAAGATAGTAAGGCATCATGAGGGTGAGGGCAGCAGACACACCAAAGTAAGCCAAGAAGCAAATCAGCAGGGAGGAAACTATACCGATGGGAATTGCCCTCTGAGGATTCTTCACCTCCTCACCTGATCAAGAGAACATATGGAACACTCTATTGCTATGTTCCGTCATAAAAATGAATGATTCATACATTACATACATACTAATTGACAATTAGTGACTTTAACTAAAACCAGGACAAGCTCTTTTATTATGTCTATACATTATTATTATTATGTCTGTTTTATTATGTTTATACCTGTTGTTGCAATGCAGTCAAATCCTACAAAGGCATAGAAGCATGTTGCTGCACCAGCTAGTGTTCCTCCAAAGCCATAAGGCAAAAATCCTCCAGCTCCATAATCACTTGTGACATTTCCAGTGTAGGACAGATTCCTGTAATGCACAAGTGTGAGTTTAATGTAATTTCTTCACTTACTGAAACTTTATGCTCTGTATTAGAACTGGGAAAAGGTGTCCTATTCCTTATATAGAATATTTCTCACCTTGTCACAATAGTGACATTTATGAGGGATTCTTCAGATATGTTCCAATTGAGAGAGTCACCTTTGACGAACCCAGATATAATGACGAACATAAGCACGAGCACATTTACAGCTGTGAAAATTTTGTTGACCCACGCTGACTCTTTAACGCCAAAGGAAAGTAGGCCTAAGAAAAACACAAAGAAATAAGAGAGCAGTCAACATAACTGCATGGTGTTCCACAAAGCTCAACTCTAGGTCCCCTTTTATTTTTAGTAAAAAAATGCAATCAATATTATGTACATGCTCTGGATAGCCTAGACAAGCAGAACCAGAGGGCTTCACGCTCTAACTTTTACATATTGTAAACCTCAGCTTCTCATGTCCAACATGGCTCTGTGGCCTTACTACAATTAAAAAGAGAAATGCTCTGTTTACATAGCGTCCAGAGTGTCCTCTTGCAACACCATGCTTAGTCCAGTAAGTCAAATGTCAGTCTTTTGGGAATAGTAGATTGGGGCAGATGCCAACAGACTTTAGATATTAACACAATGCCAGATGCTCCATGCCCCAAAACTCCCTGACATGTTCTGTTCATTGTGTCAATGCAGCTCCTGCTTAGCCACTTAGATATTGCTTAGATATTGCTCTACCTTTGTTTACTGGATTTGAGAAAACATTCACCCACATCAGGGAGATGCCCAAACTTGCCTACTAGACAAAAAAGATATGATATGAGAAACACTTAACTGTCACAGCATTGACACATGGCCAACAAACATTTGAATAAAAGAAAATACCTGAAAGCAGTAAGATAAGGCAAACTGCAAAGAAGTCTGGGTATTCTGCTAGACCAGGCAGGTTCATTCTGAAGTATGTTGTACAGAATTTCTCTATATGGCCCCCAATGAGTTCATCAAAGGTTCCACTCCAAGCTCTGGCAACACTTGAGGTTCCTGCATCAAAATACAGCCAGATTGTGTGTTTACAATGAAAAAAATGAATGCAATATTGTACTTGAAAATCCAAGATCAAGAAGCAATACTTTCAACTAGTAATTTGACAATACAATGATTTTTAACACCTTGAACCTTAGGTTTATTCTTCAGCTATCAGTCATAGGCTATACCAGCCCCTAGAGTTTCAGGGATAACAAAACATTAAACAGACACCCAAATGGTCCCACAGCTTGTTATATTCACCTATTACATAGGAGAGAATGAGGTTCCATCCTGTGATGAAGGCCAAGAGTTCACCTACAGTCACATAGCTGTACAGGTAAGCTGAGCCTGTCTTGGGCACCCGAGCACCGAACTCAGCGTAGCACAGGCCTGCCATTACGGAGGCCAGGGCAGCAATGAGGAAGGACACCACAATGCTGGGGCCTGAGTTGCCTTTAGCAACCTCTCCAGCGAGTACATAGACTCCAGCCCCTAGTGTACTTCCCACTCCTAGGGCGATTAAGTCCACCGTAGAGAGGCAGCGGCACAGCTTGGAGTCCTCCAGACAGTCCACATTCTTCCTTCGCACCAGAGAGCGGCCGAATGACAGCAAGTGGGCCAGCATTCTTTTGCTTAACACTAGAAACTGTAGAAATGTCAATAATTTAAACCGTTAGTGCCCATATCCGAATTGGTCCATATGTTCTCTGAACTTGCCTGATCAGAAATATGAAGAAATGTAGCAATTTTGCAAAATTGAAGAAACATACAGATAAACTGTAAGTTTAATATATCATATTAAATGTACAGCTTTTCAGTAAAAAAGTAAAAATCCCATTTTAATTGTGAATAAAAGTATAAAAGACTTGTGTATTAAAAAAATGTCTAACATTACTATTTGATGGTCACACAAGGTGTAACTATAGAGAATTTCACCACTCTAGATTAATCTGAATCAGAAAAACTTCAGTGGCATTTTCCCAATCATACTCTATTAAGTTGTTAGACATAAGCGAGTTAATTGCATTTGAGTATTCAGAGGTGTGGGAAATATAATGACATGTTACTGTGACAAATTATTCTACAATGTGTTTTTCTGAGTTTATTATGAGTATCATCAATACTTCTGGAAAACTGCATGTACCATATAAAAGATGGCAAGACCCTGAAAACAGTGACAACCAGTGTACAGTAACTGCACAAACTGCACAGTTTCAAATAGCTGAACATCAGCACATAGTGCCTTGTTTATTTTTGGAAATGCAAAAGTCATGTAAACTACTCCTAATTTTCTGTAGTTGCTGTTTTGCTGGTGCATTTAGCCGTTCCTACTTATTCACACACGTACATGTGTGTTTGCCAATCGGCCAACATAATGATAAAAAAAATGCTAATTGAAAATCTAAAAACTCCTTTTTAAAGCTTATCAAGGCTGCACTCAGCCAATGCATGAGCTTAACTCTTGAAGGAATAATAGAGTAACTCCTCTGCACTATATTCAGACATTGGCATGACATTGGTTTAACCCACCCAGCATTCTTCAGTCCGTTTGCATTGAACAGAACGGTGACGGAGAACTGTCAAGCACTGTTTGGGCACATATCTGCACTTTGGGCAGGGCCTTCATACTACGCCCCAGGTAAAAAAAAAAAAAGAAGCAAAAGCTTGAGCAAGTGTTACATAATGTGATGTGTAAAAAAAATCATTTTGACAGCTGTAGGCTGATAAAGGCAAAGTATTGGTTAACTCGCTGAGCGTATGCCAAATAAGTCCCACTTCTATCTCAGAGGTCACTTGTGTCTTAGAGAGTCACTACAGAAACATCTCATTACTGACTCATTAATAACTGTTTTCAAATCAGTTTTTTGTGGTTGTATCCTTTTTGTGTGGTATAAAATGTGGCTATACCCAGTTGGGGACAATGCATTTACATACAGGAATCTCAGTATTGTGTTAAGGGCTGATCAACTACCATAAATAATTGCCACATTAATCATTCCACTGTCAAGACACACCAGAATGTCAAGAAAGCAAGCTTTTCTCAACTTGTATAAATGGCAAAGGGCCAAATACATGTTCTTTCACAGATCCAGGTTGCAGATCCAGTCTTCGGGATTACATCATACCAAGCCCACATGAAACACCTCAGTGTGAGTTCCATATACTCAAAATATGCTCTTTGTCAGAGGCTTAGGAATTCCCTGGTGCATTTGAAAAGAAGATTATAATAATAATAATATAAGCTTGTGTAAAGGCTGTGAAAGGGACAGTTGTGAGCAGTTTCTTGCTCTGTAACTCAGGAAGACTTCCAGGAACCTGCCCTGGGGGCACATTAGTCTACACTGTGTGCTACCTGAATCACCACACTCCACTCCTGTGTTACAGAAAAGACTAGCTTTTGCAGAGTAGTAGAGTTAGTGGAAGCATTAAGTTCCTAGAAATTCATACGGCACTCTCACTATAAAGCGAGTTACAGCTGCATAAATACTGGGAATTGGAAATTGTTACAGTACTATAAATCACAGTCCAATGTGTTTTAACATACTACACATTAAAGAAAAGTGGAGTTAGCAGGCATTCTTTTGTTGAAATTCAAGCTATTCGAATTTCACTCTTAATACAGTTACTGCTGCATAAATCTGACAGACTATTAAAGTTGCACAGACTCTAACTTCATACATAAAAAAACTTCAGAGGCCATGAGAAATTGTCACAGTACTTACCTGTTAAAGGTGTGAATCAAACAGGTAGCTGCAAGTGTAATATTGTGGTCAGCGTTGGCTCTGAAGAAATTCTTACAGCACCCCAACACAGCTCTTAGGGAATCCTGTCACTGACTGGTTTAAAGCGGGAGAGTTGTGGGTCTATCTATAAAGTCCTGTCTCAACTTTAATGCTTCCTTCCTTCAAGCTTAAGCCCTCACTACTGATATGTGAACCCCCAACTCTTCTATTTTTACTTCTCCTTTCATTCTATCCTGGCTGAGTCTTAACTTGCTCTGCCCTGGTGCCTGGAATCCAAAGGACTGGTCTGACAGCTGTACCGCCCAAAAGGAGGAGGAGATAAGAAGAATGGGAGTGGGTTTAGCCTGATAGCATGAGCGAGGCAACGTTGGTCTTTGAAGCACGCAACACTGGGTCACCCAGGGTCCAGAGGAGGCAAAGCAGTGTGGACTGTGTGTGTGTTTGTACGCATCTGTTTGAGTATATGTGTGTATGTGCATGCAAGCATGTGTATGGGTAGAAGGAGGCAGAAATAACCATTTGTGTGCCTTCTTTGAAAAAATACTTTTTCCAGTGCACACATGTCCAGCTGCCAGAGCACTTATTGGGCACTGAAAAATGGTTAAGCAACTGACATTGACAAACATTGAAACACACACATCTGTTTGCCCAATGCAGTGTGAACGAGTGACTAAAAGCATGGCTGCTGATTGGACAGTGATGCGGAGGAGTGATCGCAGGTAAAAGGCCTTTATGGAAGCCTGTTTCTCTAGGCCACTGAGCACACACAGTTCAATGAATCCAAGTTAAGGTCATTTGGAATACATTATACTACAAATCATGAATTTAAATTCCAAGGTAAGAAAAGCTACAGATTAGCATAAATGCTTGATCAGATTTATATATACAAAAGCTTGAACAACCATGGGCTAATGGCATCTTTTCTTGATATCCTATGTGAAATAAGTTTAACATAAATAAGTTAACACATCTTCTGCAGGAAATGAACTTTTGACATTTTGCTCAATCTCAAAAAAAAAAATCAACATAAAATATAAAATGTGCCAACATTTTTGCACAGGCCACAATGGATTTATTTTGTCCCTTCATTTATTTATTTTGCCCCTCAATATGTTAAATTAAGCAAATAAACAGTAATTCTATATTAAATCGGGCAGATGAGTTATTTTCCCTTAAACTGTCATTTGACCAGGAGTGCCCAAACTTTTACAGGACTTTAGGACTGTAAAACTAGCTCGAATAGCTCTACTGAAGATTGCAGTGGTTCTCAAAAAGTAACCTGATATTTACGATGTATCGGCAGTGGTATATTGGACAAATCTAGCCTGAAATATCAAGAACAGCTTCAGAACAGTCATGTGATAACAATAGTAGCCTCATGTAGCCTAATGTTAACAATCTGCTAGTATAATTCTAGACCTCCAGTTCCTTTCATGTAAATAGTCTAATTTTACACACATTTGCACATGTATTTTTTTTCCTGAAAGAGAAACAAATACCAGGCTTATTACATACTGAGGCTTATTATGCAGTAATTACAGGGACTCTACTGCAAACTGGTTGAACAATTCTTAGGTTATAGAAGTATGTCTTAAAATTTCGGGCCCGCCGGTGGTCTCTGGCCTTTTAAGGGGTTAAATGCATAAAAATAACTGTCATAACTGTGATCTCTGTATTGGTATCAATCTATATGCAAGGTTTCAGTAAGAAAAGAAAAAAATGACTTTTCTTTTATTAAGAATCCTGATGCAACAGCCAGGCTGTTAAAGTGCAAACCACTGCCTTCAACTGCTATAGTCTGCCAAATCCATCAGCAGTGTCTGGCATTGAGTTCAGTCCATCACTGCCCAGCTCTGAGCCCATTGTGTGTCCTGAATGCAAGGGTGAAAGCAAATGCCACCCCTGATAGATGTGTGAGTTGGAGCCATGACTGCAAGCATTCATACACACACACCAACCTGGGAGACAGAGGCATGATGCAGTTTTAAAACCTCAGTGAATGTTTTTGACAAATAGATTGACAAAGAAACAAGAGTTGCAAAGAGCTGCTCAAAGGACCTTCAAAATTTACAATTGTGCTAGTAATAATGAAAAAAGACAAAAAGAGCCTACAGATTGTGAGTGTGTACACTGATCATCCTAGTAAACGTAAAACAACATTAATGCGAAAGGGCACATGCAAATTTTAAAGGAAATCAATGACCCAAGACAATCAGTGAATACACTTCAATGACCCATTATTAGGTTTTGGAGGAGCACTGACCAAGTCATGAGTCAGCAAGTCCTGACAAAATAGCCTAACATTTTATGTCCTGTGTAGTGTGTAACGGCCTCTGTTTAGGCACAAATTAACTCCTCAAAAAAAAAAAGACATACAGAATTAATGCCTACTACAACTACTCCTAAATGTGCCATAGAATGGAGAACTATAATTACAGTGGCATGAGTGACTAAGGAGAGTTTGGTACATGGAACCGACAATAAAATAAACCTCAAACACTGTTGTCTCCTCCTTCAAATGCAAACCCTGCATTTGCAAAAGAGGATAATGAAATGGGCCGATTCCAATTCCCATCTTAAACTGTTATGTAACAGTCTTGACTCATTAATATGTATACCCTCAAATTTACACCAGCCCACGTTCTAGCCAAGCTGGTATACTTGCTTTGTTATAATGTGCCAATGACAATGGCACATTATGTGCAGAAATGTACCACTCCAGGCTGTGAAGGGGATGCTGGCACTTTTTATCCCCTTCTCAAAGAACTGCACTGTCAAGAGGCACAGCTGATGTTTATCTTTAAACAAGGCTGAAGTTGGCTTCCTATTCGCCAGCTTCTTAATCAAATGTTTCGTTCCACCTTAAATGTGACAGCTTGTACAGGCGCCAGAATGTAACTGCAGCACCATTTAAGGTTGAATGGAAAATTCGCAAAACAAGCTGGCAAATAGGAAGTCAGCTTCAGCTGCTGCATCTTTAACAGAATCCTGGACAACTTTAAGCTGCTGTATTAGTTTGCTCTGCACATTTCAGACATTTTCTGAAACCTTGGACAATATTGAACAGGCTTTGCTCAGCGTTTGACACTGAAGAGAGGCAGTTCCAAGTTTATTAGATCACAAACCCAACAGCTGCTGCTGTTGTACATTTTTAACATCTGACTGAAACACAATGGTTAGGCCATCACTTCACAGCCAGTGACATATCTAGAACTTTGAGAATGCTTAGACATTTTCTTCTTCCAAAATTAGTCCCACCTACTGGAAATCAAAACAAAACTGATTCCTCTGTCAGTTCCTAATAATGCCGGTAGTTAATGTGATGCAATGGGCTTTAAAATTCAACTGTATGAAGTCAAACCAATGGGAAAGGTTGCTTGGCTGTATCTGTTTAGATACCACTGAGAAAAAAAAATCCCTACTGGATCATTTTCTGTTGGGCATGTCAAGAATTTAACCATTTTGTTTTTCAACTAAAACCTAACAATTCAATAAGAGCTTTACTAACATACCTGCTGAATTTAACTACATAATTCTGTGAAGGCCTAAAAGGCCCTGAAGGTACCCCATTGTCAGAACCCATAGGCTTACATCGACCCTACATAAAATAGGAAGCGTCTTAGACCTTTCTAACTCCCCAGTAAGGCAAAAAATGCCTATTCTATAGTTATCTTTCACTGCTACACATGTATATGTTTCACCAAACTTGCTAAGAATGTGCAATTTCTATTTTGGCGTTGCACAGGCTCAAGTATTGCCAGTGCATTAACCCAACTACCAATGTAATGATCAATCTAGGCCATCAAGTACATTGGTCCTTTGACAACAAATTGACCTTGCTACACAATGCTTCTAACACTGTTTGCATAGGGGACACCTCACACCACTTAGCTGTGCCGTCACCAGGAAATGTCCCAGTCAATTATTAGTGACCAGACTAAAAACAGATGTTCACCAAAAAGCTGACCTACAATATGAGCTACAATAGCTGCTGCAAAGAACACATATGTGCAAGATCCTCAATACATATAAGCAAGCAATTGTATCTTTTATCTACGAAGTCAATATTCTAACTTGAATGTTACTAGCATGATGATGTATGCTCACCATCTGCATGTGAACTAACCGCTATCTGTATTTAACTTAGAAAACAAACAGTTTCCTCTTCAGTGGATGTCAACATCTGCATGTCTGGATTTCATGTTGTAACTACTATTGATAGGTGGTGAAAATTAATCTACCCTCTGTGAATTTCTTTGGGCAAGCAGCAATAATGTTAAAATGCTATCTAAAATGAATCAAATTGACTAATAGATTGCAGGTTTAACAGCACATACAAGGAAACTATCCTTTTTCCCTAGCAGAATAAATGAATCTTCCTATAACAGGGAATTGCAGTTTAAAATTAAACTTGTTGTTTGTGATGTTATGCAGTATTATGCAGCACAGCATTATATCTCTCAGCCTCAGAATTCACAATTGTATATTGATGTCATGCTTATGTTCATTTGTATTCTCTCCCTATAATACTCAGCATGTATTAAGCATTGGGAATCACTGTGGTGTCAGATAGCATTAGTCTAACAATTTTTACCCCCACTAAACTGAAGGTATCTAGATAGCCAGGTAGTTACCTTACTAATCTTAGCTTTTAGCTTGTTGTCACCCTCATCTGATCATTTCTCTTGTTCAAGTCATCCATTCTCTCCATTATAATTAACCACTTAAAATCCCAGGTTTATGGGTTCCGGTTTGGCTATGTAGAGGGGAAGACGCATGGCGAGGAGGCTGCTGCGAATTCGAACTTTTTCAGCTCATTACAGCACTCAAAAATACTCCAGTTCATAAAACCTGACTCAGTAGCTGTTTTCTTCTAACAATGACAACCAAGTCGCAACGCCAGCAGAGGAATAAAGGTCAAGAAGTTGTTCACGAGGAGTCAATGCTAACTGAAGCTAAGCTAACCCCTCAGCCGGATTCCCCGCGGAATGGGAAAATCTACGCGCGGCCCTGATGGCGGAGCTCACAAATACTCTCTCCACATTGATCAGTTCGGCTTTGGAGAAGGCGCTAGCTCCAATCTCAGCTTCACTTTCCTCCATTCGTCAACTGGTCGACTCACAGAACCAACGCATGACAGATTTGGAATCCGCACTATCAAGCTACAGCGACAGGATTGTGAGTATGGAGGAATCACTCTCCCAACTCCAAACAGAGAACAAACGCCTCGTCGACAAGGACGACCTGGAGAACCGCTCCAGACGCTCCAACATGCGCATTATTGGCCTACCTGAGGGAGTGGAGGGCTCTGATGCCAGGGGCTTCGTGGCAGACCTGCTCCCGAAGATACTAGGACAGGAGTGCGTTCCGACACCGCCGGTTCTGGACCGGGCTCACAGGATTGGAAGGTCCAGAGCAATGATTGTCCGGTTCCACTACTTTCAGGATAAAGAGAAAGTGCTCCGGAGGAGTAGAGAACTCAGCTTTTTTTTAGCACCAGTATCATTCAAAAGAGAGCAGGCTTCAAACAGGTGAAATCCAGGCTGTATGAAAGAGGCTTGAAGTTCAGCATGTTTGTGGGTGCTGCTCGACAACAAGAGGCACTTTTTTGACAACCCCCAAGAAGCTCAGGTGTTCCTAGACCGAGTGGAGAGCCCGGCACGAGCGGCGTCCTGAACTGGACTGCTTTAGACGAGTGCCAACTGAACGCTTGCTCAGAGTTTAGACATTTATTCACCACGTCTCAGGTAGTAATTTCACAATGTTCATAAGGATTCTGCTCACTATTTGAGTAACTGGAACTGTTTGTACCTGATTGTTATTTTGTACTCAAACACTGAAAGTACTGGGTCATTGGGTTTATATGAGACCAGAAAAGCTAAATACGCGAGCTATGTTGTTGCTCTGCTTAACGTTTGCGGGTTAGTATTTTGAGGCGAAGTGCTCCGACTTCAATATTCGCACGGAGCCTTCTGTCGATGTGTTTTGGATTTTTTGGTTTAATGTTGGTTAACTGGGAACCGCGAAATTGGGATAACCCGCTGCCGTCTTCGTTTGGGGAAGGGGGCTTAGGGACTTTGGGTTATACCGGTTGCACTTTAGCTGGGAGTTCCACAAGCACGTTCGGTGTGTTTTTTATCATTTTTATATTTTTTCTTTTTATCCAACAATCATTTTATGGGCTGAGAATACCTCACAAAGCTACCTTCTGTTATTTCATTTCTTCTGTTAAATATAATGGCTAACGCATTTAATTGCGGGGGAATTTCTCATGGACTTCCTGTTAATTTCATATCATGGAATGTAAGGGGGCTGAATGGTCCAATAAAAAGGTCTAAAATTATTTCACATCTAAGACAATTAAAAACAGATATTGCTTTTTTACAAGAAACACACCTACGCCCTAAAGATCAAGCCAAACTCCAGGGCTCCTGGATCGGTCAGTCCTTTTTCTCAAACTTCAGCAGTAGGGCTAGGGGTGTGTCCATTCTAATTAATAAGAAAATAGACTTCAAACACTCAAAGGTAATTTCTGACCCCAGAGGCAGATATGTTGTTGTCTCTGGAGTCCTATTTCATACTCCTGTTCTTTTGGTTAATGTATATGCACCTAATTGGGACGACACCATTTTTGCAAACAAATTGCTATCTTCCCTACCGGATATGGACAACCACTCTTTGATATTGGGAGGAGACCTTAATTGTGCTATCGACCCTAATTTGTACCGTTCGGACCCCAAATCCTTGTTACCGTCAATGATGTCTAAGATATTCTCTTCATTTATGGGCAGAAATGGTATAGTAGACCCCTGGATACACTATAATCCCAATGGGAAAAAGTTCTCTTTTTTTTCTACAGTTCATCAAACCTTCTCACATATAGATTACTTTTTCATTGATCAAAAACTTATCGAAGCGGTTGATTCTACGGATTACCTGGCGAGCGTAATTTATGATCACACCCCTCTCTCTTTGAAAATTAAATTCCACCACTTTCAAAAAAACAAATTAAACTGGAGACTCGATCCGCTCTTACTGTCTGATAATGCGTTTAAAGATTTTATATCTTCCTCAATAGACACTTTTTTGAGAAACAACAAAACAGAAGACACCTCATTTTCATTGCTGTGGGAATCTTTGAAAGCATATCTTCGAGGCCAAATTATTTCATATTCAGCTTATGTTTACAAATGTCGCCATATAGAACTTGAAAATTTAACAAATTCCATTATAGATATAGATAATCAGATCCTCTCTAATCCCGATCCTCACTTGCTTAAAAAGAAAACGGAATTGCAGTCCAAATTTGACTTACTATCTACAACCCAAGCAGAGAAAAGACTGTTACAGTCTAAGGGTGCTTATTATGAATACGGAGAGAAGGCCAGTCGGTTACTAGCCCATCAAGTGAAACAGAAAGAGGCCTCTAGATGGATTGATAAAATAAAAAACAAAACTGGGGATATTACAACAGAACCGAGAGAAATTAATAGCACATTTGTCTCATACTACTCCACCCTTTATAAATCAGAGTTCCCTACAGACTATTCCCCCATGGATACATTTCTTGACAGCATTGAAATCCCCAAATTAGGCCCTAATGTAGCTGATGAGTTGGATGCTCCCCTTACATTAGAGGAAATTGTTAAGACCATTTATAGCATGTAAAGCCACAAGGCCCCTGGCCCAGATGGGTATCCTACAGAGTTTTTTAAAAAGTTTAGTAACCAATTGGCACCTATACTTTTAGAAATGTATCAGGAGGCGATTGATAACAAATGTCTTCCCCCCACACTTACTCAAGCACTACGCAAGTGTACATACTAATAATAATAGATCAGGATATTTCTCTTTAACTAGAGGAACACGTCAAGGCTGTTCGTTATCTCCCCTATTGTTTGCAATTGGACTAGAACCTCTCTCCATAGCATTGAAATCATCCCTTGCTTTTCACGGCATTATCAGACAAGATCAGGAATATCGCCTCTCTCTGTACGCAGATGACCTTTTACTGTTTGTCACTGACCCTTTAATCTCTGTTCCCAGAATAATTCATATTCTTGAAGAGTTCGGTAAATTCTCAGGTTATAAACTAAACTATCAGAAAAGTGAATGCTTTCCAATCACCCATCATGACCCTTCTCATAATCTGTCGACTCTCCCTTTCCGCATTTCAAATTCAAATTTTAAGTATTTAGGAATCCACATTACTCGCAAATTTTCTCACTTACATGACATTAATCTAGAAACATTACTTCAGAAAACTAAACTGTATTTCCAGAAATGGAAAAGTCTGCCTCTCACCCTTATGGGCAGAGTAAACGTGGTCAAAATGACAATATTGCCCAAATTTCTATTTGTTTTCCAATGTATCCCTCTATTTATACCCAAAAGCTTTTTTCGATCTTTAAACCAACTAATTTCATCTTTTCTATGGGACGGCAAACCCCCCAGAATAAGTATCAGAACGCTTCAGAAACCTCACTCCCAGGGTGGCTTAGCTCTACCCAACTTTCTTTTCTATTATTGGGCAGCTAACATCCAGAAACTCATATTTTGGCTTCAGACTCCTAGAGCCGATTGGTGTTTGTTAGAAGCGTCATCGTGCAATCAATCTTCACTTCCTGCCTTAATCCACTCCTCTCTTCCTATAGCGCTTGCCAGGAAATCCACAAATCCTATTGTTTATTCAACTCTGCGAATATGGTCCCAATTTCGTTCACACATTAAAGATTTTCACGCCTCCCTGCACGCTCCTATTACGAACAACCATCTTTTTACACCTTCGACCATGGACTCCTCCTTCACTTTTTGGGAAAAGCAAGGGATAACCAAATTTAAAGAACTATTTGATGAGAACACAAAAATTTTTCTTAACTTTCCTGACCTCCGTGAGAAATTTGAGATCCCCCAAAGAAATCTGTTCAGATATTTTCAGATCAGGGATTTTGTGCGTACCCATTGTCCATCATTCCCAACACTACCTATAACCGACCCACACAACATCCTATTTGAATTAACACACGATCAGAAAGGCCAAATCTCGCATTTATACAACTTTATTCTAACTCATGAAGATGACAGCTCTGCTCAGAAACAAAGACTTGAGTGGGAGGCAGAACTAGAGACCAAGTTTAGTGATGACTGGTGGAGGGAGGCTTTACGTCGAGTTCACACATCGGCATCTTGCGCACGTTTTAAACTTATTCAATTTAAAGTCATATATAGAGTTCATTATTGTAAAGCTAGGCTCACAAAGATTTATCCCCACATAGATCAGACCTGTAACTGGTGTGGGGGCATACCCGCTAATCTAACTCACATGTTCTGGGCATGCCACAAACTCCAATCCTATTGGATCTCCATTTTTAAAACATTGTCCAAAATCATGGATCTCAACATAACTCCATCTCCTTCCATCACCATTTTTGGGACTCCGGATTCCAGTTTGCAACTAACCTCTAAACAATCTCAGATTATGGCTTTTGCTTCTCTTATAGCCAGGCGTAGAATATTACTACAATGGAAATCCAACAAGCCCCCTTCTTTTAGCTCCTGGCTCACAGACATGATGATGTTTCTGAAGTTGGAAAAAATTAAATTTACCTTGCGTGGATCAACAAAAAAATTTATTTTTATTGGAAAACTTTTATTGAATATTTTGAATCGCTGTCAGACCTCCCCACACATTGATTATTAGCCATAACAGAATGATATATACTAAGGCCTATAAGGTAGCTTCCAAATAACAGAAATGTTAATACCATTTTATTTACCATCTGTTACATATGTTGGATCCCCTTTTTTTTGTGTTGCTCCATATATACACAGGAAAATGCAAGTTTAAATGCTTATTGTGACTGCATACTCTATCCTCTCTTAAGATGTCTCTTCCAGCTAGTGCAAAGGGTATGGGAAGGGTGGGGGGGATGTTTGTTTGTTTGGTTGTGTACTGTATACTGTATATCGTGAAAAAAACAATAAATAAAAGTTAAAAAAAAAAATCCCAGGTTTATTACAAACTAAGTCTTATTATTCAGTCACTACAGGGACTTTATTGCAAACTGGTTGGGCTATTCTTAGGTTACAGAAGTGTGTCATAAAACTTTGAGCCTGTCAGTAGGCCCTGACCATTTAAGGGGTTAAGCAAGAAACTTGACTTCCTTTAGTTATCAGCTTTCCTTGTATATTCACAAGTTAATGAAAACTATTTTTCTAATATTCTTTCCACCTTCAAAATACATCATCTGAAGAGAGTCTTCCTACTCTTTCAATCGGAAAAGCTTATTCTGGAGACTGCCCCACCTCTGTAGGATGTCACTACTTTTACAACAAATGTAGCGGTAGATACATTTTTCATTATTTAAAGGATTAATTAAAGGATTAAAGCACTCTACTCACTTATAATAGCAGTAAATGAGAAGATGTTTCACCACCTGCCAGTTTATTTTTATTATAAATGTCTTTTTATTACAAATGTGTAAATGTAATATTCATTATAATAATAAAAGTAGACAGAAACATATGTAAATTGTTGTTTGTGGAAATAAAGTATATGCTGCAGATGCATCAGACAGAGATCAGGTTGAAAATTGCTGGAGTTCTCCTTTAAAGATCTGGACTTTGAATGTTCTCTTGCTCTTTCTACATGCATGAAACAAACAGGGAGATTAGTTCCAAGAAATTAGTTCCAAGCAACTGCACTTGTGGATAAAACATATATCAGAGCACAACCTTCCAAATCCAAAGCAGTGATCGCAGCGGTCCAACACGTAAAACAGATTTAAAAAAAGGGAGGCAAAACAAAGAGCCTGAATGAATGATGTTCAAAATTGGGGAAGAAATGCATCACTTTGCAAGTTGTAAACGGTAGCGCACTTACCCTGGGTCCACCTCAATGACTTGGTAAGAAAAATGTATTTCCTATTGTATCCTAATACCAGTCTGCAGCCTGCGGTGATCATCTGTGTGTGTTTAAGATCAGCTTAATGCGCTCTTTATTACACAGGACTGTGCACTGCTGTGGTGGGCAGCATATTTGACGAGAGTCTAACCCATGGGTGCTTAAAACAGCTTTCCATTGTTAACGGCACTGTGAGACATTGTTAGATTGCAAATTCTTAGGTGGGATTTCTTCTCAGATGTTTTCTAGGTTGCATTCAGGTCTGCACTGTAATCATTTTTTAATTTAAAAACTTGAATTAATGTTGGAATAAAGTTAAAAGAACAGTTTTATGTTATTACTGAGAAGCTACTGAAGTCTGAATTATAAGAATGCATAGCAGAAGATAAATTAGAACTAAAAGATTAAAATATCATAAAACAGGGAAATACAGAGACTGTGAATAGCGACTGTCTGAATGTTTCTACAATAATACATAAAGATACATAACAATTTCAGATGAATGAGATGTAAAACTCCAAACAGTATGTAAATGTTAAATATAAAGCACTTAAACAGTATAAACTCTGCAGCCAGTGAGGAGCTGCACTGCTTATCAAAGGGAAAAAAGGCTCAACTGGCAAGCTGCAGTCCTTGACAATGTTTTCTTTCCCAATGCTGATCTAGTATGTACTTAACAGCATGTACTAATGGTCAACTACTTCAACAAGCCGACTGAAAAACTGAAAAATCTACATGCAGCACTGAATGTCATTACACTTATTATCTATATTTATTTGAGGCCTGTCACAATTATTGCATAATGTGAACATAAACTAGGTGTATTTTCATTGGGTTGAGGCAATGAATTGAAACATGGATCTTACAAAAACAACAAATGCTCTGACTCTAATGCTTCTTACTCTAGCTCTAACTGGCGGTATTTAGAGGGCAGCAGTGAGTATTGCTTGTTTATTTGAGCTTGAGCTGTGTCTTTAAAATGAAGCAACATATAGAACTGTGCAAAAGCCAGAGGTCACCAGTTGATTTCACTCCCAGTCAAAACAGCCAAGTTATACATTTTTCCGCATCAGGAAATAAAGCAGAAGCCTATTTAACAGAAAATTATACACAGCATCAAAAGCTAACTACACTGCTCAAACAAATAAAGGGAACACTCAAATAACACATCCTAGCAAAGTAAGAATTTCATTGTACAGTGCAACTGCCTGTTCTGCTGTGCACATGACAATAAAACTCTTGAATCTTGAATCTAGATCTGAATGAATTAAATATTCTCATTGAATACTTTGTTCTGTACAAAGTTGAATGTGCTGACAAAAAAAATCACACAAAAATCATCAATGGAAATCAAATTTATTAACCAATGGAGGCCTGGATTTGGAGTCACACACAAAATTAAAGTGGAAAAACACACTACAGGCTGATCCAACTTTGATGTGATGTCCTTAAAACAAGTCAAAATGAGGCTCAGTATTGTGTGTGGCCGCTACGTGCCTGTATGACCTCCCTACAATGCCTGGGCTTGCTCCTGATGAGGTGCTCTCCTGAGGGATCTCCTCTCAGACCTGGACTAAAGCATCCGCCAACTCCTGGACAGTCTGTGGTGCAACGTGGCGTTGGTGGAAGGAGCGAGACATGATGTCCCAGATGTGCTCAATCGGATTCAGGTCTGGGGAACGGGCGGGCCAGTCCATAGCTTCAATGCCTTCATCTTACAGGAACTGCTGACACACTCCAGCCACATGAGGTCTAGCATCCTCCATTAGGAGGAACCCAGGGCCAACCGCACCAGCATATGGTCTAACGAGGGGTCTGAGGATCTCATCTCGGTACCTAATGGCAGTCAGGCTACCTCTGGCGAGCACATGGAGGGCTGTGCGGCCCTCCAAAGAAATGCCACCCCACACCATTACTGACCCACTGCCAAACCGGTCATGCTGAAGGATGTTGCAGGTAGTAGATCGCTCTCCACGGCGTCTCCAGACTCTGTCACGTCTGTCACATGTGTTCAGTGTGAACCTGCTTTCATCTGTGAAGAGCACAGGGCGCCAGTGGCGAATTTGCCAATCCTGGTGTTCTCTGGCAAGTGCCAAGCGTCCTGCGCAGTGTTGGGCTGTGAGCACAACCCCCATCTGTGGACGTCGGGCCCTCATACCATCCTCATGGAGTTGGTTTCTAACCGTTTGTGCAGGCACATGCACATTTGTGGCCTGCTGGAGGTCATTTTGCAGGGCTCTGGCAGTGCTCCTCCTGTTCCTCCTTGCACAAAGGCGGAGGTAGCGGTCCTGCTGCTGGGTTGTTGCCCTCCTACTGACTCCACGTCTCCTGGTGTACTGGCCTGTCTCCTGGTAGCGCCTCCAGCCTCTGGACACTACGCTGACAGACACAGCAAACCTTCTTGCCATAGCTCGCATTGATGTGCCATCCTGGATGAGCTGCACTACCTGAGCCACTTGTGTGGGTTGTAGAGTCCGTCTCATGCTACCACGAGTGTGAAAGCACCACCAACATTCAAAAATGACCAAAATATCAGCCAGAAAGCAGAAAGGTACTGAGAAGTGGTCTGTGGTCCCCACCTGCAGAACCACTCCTTTATTGAGTGTGTCTTGCTAATTGCCAATAATTTCCACCTGTTGTCTTTTCCATTTGCACAACAGCTGTGAAATTGATTGTCAATCAGTGTTGCTTTGTAAGTGGACAGTTTGATTTCACAGAAGTTTGATTTACTTGGAGTTATATTGTGTTGTTTAAGTGTTCCCTTTATTTTTTTGAGCAGTGTATAATATTTCAGCAATTAGTGTGTCCACCTTTTGTCTTCATTACAGCTTTCACTCTTTTCAGGAGGCTTGCTTTCAGATCTTTTAAGACAGTTCAGTCTTACAAGTTGGTTGATTTTAAGATTGGTTGGATGAGTTAGCAGTGGGGTGGCCACATTAAATATTAGTATTATTTAGCATTGAAGACTTCCTATATTTCCTGTTAATTTTTATCTGATGTTGGAAAATGAAATAACTTGTACCAAATGGCTGTTTCATCTGGTAATTAAATCAGTGAAAGTTATCTAATTACCACACAAAACAGTGCAAAAATCCAGAAAGTTACAGTAGTAACAGTGGTCTTTGCACAGTACTGTAACCAATCAGTCAATTTGACCACTTTAGGCTTGTACTTGTAATCATCACTCAAACATTCATGATCATGACAGGCCTAATTCATTTTGAGCAAAATGAGAATGTCTCTAATCACTCAGTTGTTACAACTACACTGTTCTGGTTGCACAAAGTACACAACCATTTGAAACCATTGTAATGTCTGTGACTTTACATGTTAATCATGAGAAGAAGAAAATGTATGTGTACATTTGAGGCTTAGAATCATCAGAGATTAAAAAAATAGAATAACTGATATAAGTCTATTTTTGATGCCTTTGATGTTTCTGAATGAATGAACTAAGAGGAGATAAGGAAATACTTGGCTGCTAAGCTGAATGACTTCTGTCTAGTTTACTTGAACAGCTTTATTGGTCTGATTATCGTAAAGGCTGATAACCTAATGTCATAATGTGTCTGGAATTCCTCATGTGTGGAACATACAGATATCTTTCACTACCTCTATTCAGTTATGATGAATCTAGATTTGTTACAGCAGAAAGCTATTAGTAGCATATGTTTAAGGGCATTGCCAACTCATTAAATCCAAATCAACATAAATGTGTCACCATAAGCTGAACATGTGGTATACGGGGGAGTGTAAATTAATAGAAATGTATTATATTTGAAAAGGAATGCTGCTCATTTTACTGATGATTGACTCAGAGAACAGGGGCCTACAAGGCACAGAATTGAGTATCCTATAACCAACAGAAGCAAAATGTACAAAAGACCAATTAATATTAACATGTTTCTTATAACACAGCATGATCTATATTATTGGATGTTTATAAATGAATCGTATTAGTATGATGCAGCCGTGCAACATAATGTGCTGTATAACCATACCAATAAAAGGTATTTAAAGAAATTAATATCCAGCACAACATTCAGTAGCCCCCAAAAACTACACAGACATTTTGAACCACTGTATTGTTCAAAATGTGAAACTGTAAAAATAAACAAATAAAAATAATGAATTTGTCGGTGACAGAACCACCCTCCTAAAGACCTCACTGACTGTGCCTGTTTCCTTAGCACTGCCTGAAATGCGCTGCCTGAACTGTGCACCAATTCCTAAGAAACCTCATCACAGCCTTTATAAACAGCATTCCAGCACGGACTAAACCTACCCTGAAGAAGTGAAACAGCCCAGCTCCATGTTAGCACGTAGTCTTTTCGGTGGTCTAACGTGAAAAACGCCATTAATGTGTAACGCTAGGCTCAAAACACAGCTAACTGTGATCTGCCATCTCATAAACTGTCTTGCTCTAGTCGGCATTATGAGGGAAGGCACATTTAACAGTAGGCTAACCTGTCAGCCTAGCTAAAGTAAATCTCTTATGGTCACAGAAGCTTTCTAAGTGACATTTACTCTGAAATAAGGCCCAAATGTCTAATAAGAAAACTACATAGCAACTTCAGTTGATTCCCTCCTTCTGTTGTAGTCGTGATGCTTAAACCGGTGTGATTTAGGACCCTGCACGGCGCCTCAGAGCGGCTGGTGATTCACCGCTGATGACAGAAGGAACCATGTCCCAGTCAGCTAGCATTCATAGCACTTCAACGATTTCTCCCTTATATGTTCTGTTTATCTAGTCCAAAATGATATGAGAGAGTATAATAGCAAAAAATGCCCTTTTAGCAGGTAACAGCACTGGCAGCTTCTTCTGAAAGCTTGAGATATATTTTATCTGCCTAGGGATTTGAGAGCGAATGATGGAGCACATCAGACTGCCAAAGGTAAAAACAATACCAGAAAATTGCTCTTATTTGCCAGGAACATGATTTAAAGTTCATATTGGTCTGTTTCTACTTAGCGTTTTTAAAGAGTGCTGTTAGCTTTCTGCGTCTGTGTCACTGTGTTTGTCCAATTTTGAAGCCTGCACTGATAGTTGTATAGTGTGAATGATGTGAGGATGTGCTGTGTCGCAGGAGAGCACAGTATATCTTGCTCCAGTCCACCACACTACACCTCTTAAAAGCCTTACATTTATAATCACGAGCTACTGCTCAAGGTAAACGGTCAGTTTTCTAAAGTGCCTTTTTATAAATACCTTTTAATACTACAGAGGGGAAGAGGTGCATTTACTCATGAATAAATTCACACGACCAATAGTTCTATTAGCTACACGTTTGCTGTGCACAAGATGGTTCTTCAAGGGTTCTTTAGTAAAAGCAATCGTTCTATTTCGAACTATGAGCTCTATATAGAACTATTTCTTGCTTAAACGGTTCTTTGCATGGTGAAATGGTTCTCTAGAGAGCAATGGCAAGCTTGTAACACAGAAGAACCCTTTTTTGGTACCATTTTCAAAAATCAATCTGAAGAACAGTTTCACCATGCAAAGAATGATTTAAGCATAATAGGATTGCAAATAGAACTCTTGGCCTTTACTAAAGAACCCTTGAAGAACCCTCTTTTTATGTGTGTAATTTAGTCCTCTGAGGTCATATAAGCTTCAGAAACATCCATGTTTTGTACATGTTTAGAGGCGTTTAATTGAATTCTTACCCAGCTTATCCAGTGCTGACTGTGTCATGTTGCAGGTTGAAAGAGTCCAGTTACTGGACAGGGGCTCTTCTCGACGGGCACAAGTGGGCACTTTGTACTTGACAGCCTCTCATACTATCTTTGTGGATAACGAGACTGAGGTTTGCAGTGAAATATGGGTAAGTTGGTTCATTCTAAGCTTTATTGGCATTGTTTAGTTGAAGTCGTTTTTTGAAATAAGTGCATGTGCACAGGCTTCATAAGTCAGAAAAACTTAAGAAGACATAAATGACATATTAAATTCTCTTTAACCATGTTATGATCTTCATTTCAGTTCAACAGTACGTTTGTGACATACTAGGCCGGGGGTCAGTAACGTACAGCTCCAGAGCAGAATTAGATTATTAAGTAAAAATAAAACAGTATAATAAATCTCTGATGGTCATTCTCAGTTTTACCACAGTTCTAACGAAAAATGTTAATATAAAGGATACAGAATTTTAAACATTGGAGTTAACGTATAACTGCTAATTCACCCTTTAACTCTGAAGACTGGCATGCAGACTGCTGGTCGACATAGCAATGCAGACAACAATCTTGCATAGCTAGTAGCTTAATAGTAAGACGAAATTGATAATTAAGAGACAAATGGACTTATTTGTATTTACAAGCACTCCAACTGGTTTCCTGATACGTGCAACAAGAAACTGTCAAACACTAAAAAGTCACCAAGCTAAAGTCAGCTTCTTGTTAGAATTTTCCTGTTCCTCCTTAAATGGTGCAGCAGTTACATTCTGGCACCTCAGGCACCATTTAAGGTGGAATAGGAAAATTCAAACAAGAAAATGCAAGAAATGCGGCTATAGCTGGGCTAAAGATGAAAGTAGAGCAAAGTAAGTCTGTCTTAATTTATATTATATTTTTTAGCCTATACTAGTACATTAGCACATACTGGGACATATTTACAGCCACGATGGTAAAATGGTCATAAAATGTTGAAAATAAAAGGTTTGATTTTTGTTGAGGGCGGCACGGTGGCGTGGTGGGTAGCGCTGTCGCCTCACAGCAAGGAGGGCCTGGGTTCGATTCCCCGGCCGGGTGACCGGGGCCCTCTCTGTGTGGAGTTTGCATGTTCTCCCCGTGTCTGCGTGGGTTTCCTCCGGGTTCTCCGGTTTCCTCCCACAGTCCAAAGACATGCAGTCAGGCCAATTGGGTGTGCTAAATTGTCCCTAGGTATGAGTGTGTGAGTGACTGTCTGTGTCTGTGTGTCTGCCCTGCGATGGACTGGCGACCTGTCCAGGGTGTATCCTGCCTTCCGCCCGAAGACTGCTGGGATAGGCTCCAGCTCCCCCCCGCGACCCTGACGGAGAAGCGGCTTAGAAAATGGATGGATGGATGGATGGATGGATGGATGATTTTTGTTGAAAGGTCAAAATAACCCTTAACATTTGGGTTGCCGACCCCTGTACTTGGCCTTGTACCTGAGTATGTCTCACTGTTTGGCACTGTGACAAAAGAAAGTTACAGATGGTTTCATTTTTCATCACAGGTGCTGCATAGTTTAGTGTGTAATGTTGAGAAGCAAAGCGTTACTGCCTTCGGATATCCACTTCTCATTCAGTGCAAGAATTTCCAGGTCATTCAACTCATCATTCCACAAGAGAACGACTGCAACGATGTTCTTATGTCACTCTTGCGTCTCTCCAGGGCAAGTAAGTATAATAGTTAACAAATTTCAAATAGGGAGTGCGTCTACTTGCTCTGACTAATCTGTTCTTTATCGGATTTCAGCAGTTATCTGATGATTCAAAGGTCATGTAAACAGCATACTTTCTTAGACCGAATTAAGGCCTATAAATGTGATGGAGAAATCCCATAAATAGAGCTGGACTTTTAGCTCAGTAATCAGGTTTTTCAGTGAATATCTACCTTTACTCTGATTTCTTTCTTTTCTCTTAATGTACGCATATGCAGAAACAGTGCTTTCCGGGATTAGCAGGCAGCATTTAACACAGCAACCGCAAGATGGCAACGAAATACTTTCGAAGTGGTGCTGAGACCAACTACATGCTTGATGAAGTGAAAATTTTGAATATACTTTATCTTCTAGATGATGTATGTTTATATTTTCTGCTGAAGTGATATTTTTTTAAAGCCACAGCATGGCATTAGTGTTTTACATTAGGTTTACGTTACATCTGCTTCTGTGAGTTTATTGGTGGGTTAGAAAGCAGAAATCAAATTATGGCCTGATTCATGCAGGCCCAGAGTTTTCCGGTCATCAGTAATTTGAACAAAGTTTATATTGTTTACAAGCACAATGTGGTCAAATTGACTGAATAGCTACTTTACTTGTTAGCTAAATTTACTTAGTAGTTACCACTGGCTGAATCAGTACTACAGTTACACAGAATTATAAGAAGAGTGGTTCTAAGCAAAACAGGAAAGAGTCAAAACCTAAGCAAAAATACTCATACGGCTAGCTTACACGCTTACAAATCCAAAATCAGGGTCGAGACAGTCCAGGGTCGTAGAGCCAACACGGATTGGTCGGGGGAGGCAGACATGACAGACAGAATAAAATCAGAATAACAATGCAAACAGTACAACCAGAACAGTTCAAACAAAGACCAGCAAAGACAAGGGGCAAACACAGGGCTTAAATACAACAGGGATGATGAGGGACAGGTGGAAACAACCAGAGGCGGAGTCACAAAACAAGGGGCTGGACTAGGATCAAAACACATGCAAATGGGCTAAACCAAAACACACGCACATGGACCGGACTAGGAGGGGCCAATCGTGACACTTAGAAAAGCATATTGTGAAATACTGTGATTAAATTTCTCATGATACTGAGATATACTGTCATATCGCCAAGCTCTGTATCAAATAATTGTGATCATTTCAATAATTGTTAGTAGGCAATTATACTGTGTACAGTAACTGTGACAGCCCTAACCACAAGTAATAGAAGAATACGCCTTGTATGCTTACTGATTATAGCGATACTGAGACAAGGTAACAACAACGCAGTTCTTCTATATAGTCTGTAAATAGCTCCAGCAATAGCACCAACCAATTAGCCACTTTATTAAATCACACCTCTGCTCCAGCACTTTTATATCACTTTTTTTTTCTGTACGTTGGATGATTAACACTACTGCACTACTGGTGCTGAATCCATGTGAAACAATCTCAGAAAGACAAGTTCTGATGACATTGTTTTATCAGTAACAGCAAAAGTATCGCCAGAGAGCCTCAGGGTCATTCCACCCCCACTGTTTGTTTATGACCTTTACTTTTACAGAACAAAACATGTGTCATGTTTTCTGTTTATCTTTTTTTCAGAACGATATGAGGAACTGTATTGTTTTTCTTTCAAGCCTAACATTGACAAGGCCGAGCGAGACCAGGCTTGGGACTTTATAGACCTGAGGGCTGAATACAGTCGAATGGGAGTACCAAATAAGCTTTGGCATGTCAGCCCCATCAACCGAGAATACAGGGTCAGTCAATAACTCAAATACTTTTGCCCATGCACCAATGTATCTCAGCTGTTACATACAGATGTTTGTCTTCATTTCAGAATTTGAAAATAGGGCAGACTGTATTACTGTGAAAGTTCACAATTTTGTTCATATGGTATGTACGTATAACACACTGAAAAAGTGAAACAGTGAATTAGCTTGATTCAAATGTCTATATTCTCTATAAATATTCCACATTCATAAAATTTATTATTACCATTATGTATTAGATGAATGAGTGCACCATTGAATTAACAGAAGATTGCACAGAAGCATCAATAATTAAATGTAACAACTTTTTTCAGTATTAGCTTAGTCCACCTTTACCTTTACTATAGCTTTTATACTTTTCCTGAGCATTTAGTTATTCACAGAAATTAGCAGGGACATTTTTTCACACTTCCAAAATCCAGCCCTAGAAGTAGGTTGCATTTTATGCTTTTCACAATAGACGTAATATCAAACTCCATCCATCCATCCATCCATCCATCCATCCATCCATCCATCCATCCATCCATCCATCATCTTCCGCTTCTCCGGGGTTCGCGGGGGCAGCATCTTAAGCAATGAGGCCCAGACCTCCCTTTCCCCAGCCACTTCCACTAGCTCTCCAGAGGGGATTCTGAGGCGCTCCCAGGCCAGCTGGGCAATATATCATACCAGCGTGTCCTGGGTCTTCCCCGGGATCTCCTCCCTGGTGGACTTGCCTGTGACACCTCATGAGGGAGGCGTCCAGGAGGCATCCTAACCAGATGCCCGAACCACCTCAGCTGGCTTTCTCATAGCCCCTCGACTCAGTGCCTGTATGTTGGGGTTTTCTCCGGTGGACGAGAGGGTAGCTTCCCTACACCTTCAGGTTGGGGAACGGGTCCTGACTGCTGTCTGTGCTTATGCACCGAACAGCAGTTCAGAGTACCCAGCCTTCTTAGAGTCCTTGGGAAGGGTGCTTGAAAGTGCTCCTCCTGGAGACTCTATTGTCCTACTGGGGGACTTCAACGCTCACATGGGCAATGACAGTGAGACCTGGAGGGGTGTGATTGGGAGGAATGGCCTCTCTGATCTGAACCCGAGTGGTGTTCAGTTTTTGGACTTCTGTGCAAACCACAGTTTGTCCATAACGAACACCATGTTTGAACACAAGGATGTCCATAAGTGCACATGGCACCAGGACACCCTAGGCCGCAGTTCAATGATTGACTTTGTAGTCGTGTCATCGGACTTGCGGCCATGTGTTTTGGACACTCAGGTAAAGAGAGGAGCTCAGCTGTCAACTGATCACCACCTGGTGGTGAGTTGGATCAGGTGGTGGGTGAAGATGCTGGTCAGACTGTGAGGGGTATAGTGAGGGGTTGCTGGGAACGTCTGGCAGAAGAACCTTGATTTATTGATCTTCAACTCACACCTCTGTCAGAACTTTGACCAGATATCGGGGAGGTGAGGGACATTGACTAAGAATGGGCCATGTTCCGCTCCTCCATTGTTGAAATGGCTGACTGTAGCTGTGGCCGCAAGGTAGTAGGTGCCTGTCGGGGCGGTAATCCTCGAACCCGGTGGTGGACACCCCAGGTGAGAGATGCCGTCAAGCTGAAGAAGGCAGAGTCTGGAGACACGGGAATAGGCTCATCCATTACTGAGGCCGAAGTCATTAAGGTAGTTAAAAAGCTCCTTGGTGGCAAGGCTCCAGGGGTGGATGTGATACGTCCCGAGTTCCTCAAGGCTCTGGATGTTGTGGGGCTGTCTTGGCTGACACGTCTTTTCAACATTGCGTGGACATCGGGGGCGGTGCCACTGGATTGGCAGACTGGGGTGGTGGTGCCTCTTTTTAAAAAAGGGGACCAGAGGCTGTGTTCCAACTACAGGGGAATCACTCTCCTCAGCCTCCCTGGTAAGGTCTATGCAGGTGTACTGGAGAAGAGAGTCCGGCTTATAGTCGAACCTCGGATCCAGGAGGAGCAGTGCGTTCTCACTAATTCTCACTAATGGCTTTTTGCACACCTTTGACTTACAGTATTGACTTGTTTTCTCACAGTAGACAGATAGATAGAAACACCTGCAGATTTTTTTCAGATCTGATGCAAGAGTGAAGCTTAATGTTCTTGTCTCTCTGAAAGAGGAAGCATTAAAGCTGTTTATCTGATCGGGACAGTTTTGGTGGTATAGCAGGTCTTGCACTGTTGTTAGGTGTCCCATTTTCTCAGTGTTGCCTTTTGAAATCTCTTTTTCTTTTGGCTTTCGCAAGCAGATTTTCTGATATTTAATCCTCTGAAATATTTTCTACTTAATGGTCACTTTACATTGGATATCAAAGAAATGAAGTACTTTGTTACTCACTGTTCTGATAGGTAATGATGATGAGATTATTAGAACATTCAGGATCTTACAGCTTTTCCTGAGTATTAAAAAAATACATAAAAATGAATGTTCTTAACAATGTAGTGAAATTTAAGTCAGCAACCAAGGGTCTCTCATTATCTGTGTTTCAAGGAAACCACTGACAATGATCAGTACAAGGTGACTAGATGCATCCTGTCTTTTTTTCTGTAGCATATAGCTCAGTTACACTGTTTTTAAAGATCAGTATTTACCATACTTTGCAAACAATCTGTTATTTATAGATTAAAGACATTTAACACAAAAAATGGAACAAATCTTGATCACGGAATAGAAAATTGTATCAAAGATGAAAATATGTGTGTGTTACACACCCTGGTTCCTGAGTTTCATTTGAATGAAATTATATTAGTGTATTGCTTTTTCAGTGTATGCCCGAAATTCAGTGCAATCACTAATCCATTTTTGTTTCCATGTGTAACTTCTCCTTCTTTGAGACAGGTGTGTGATACGTATCCCACAGACTTGTTTGTGCCTAAATCAGCCACCCTCCCTGTCATCGTCGGGAGCTCCAAGTTTCGCAGCAGAGGCCGATTTCCCACGCTGTCATACTACTGCAAAGAAACCCAAGTGAGTGCTACTGAATTTTCAGTGCATTCCTTTCGAGGAACATGAGGTTCTGTGGGTCCGTTTAATGAGGCTTCTGAGATTCGGCCCAGTTCTTCACTGTCTTCTGGGCTTCATGTATTTTGTCTTCTGTCATCAGATAATATAATGACATATGATACATTTGTTATGTAACATCCAACAGTCTTTGACACTAATATGACACCATTTTTTTGTTCCTTGTGGTTTTCCCTCCAGTACTCCACTGGGTATTAAGTGTGTCCTGCCACTACTGCACTTACTGAAAATGTGTTCAGTGTTACGCTGTGCTATATCTTCTTTGCCAGAAGCCTCCATAATATATTGCACAGCATAAGCTTCCAGTATTATAACCGTGATAAGTGGATTGCTTAGAAGATAGGTCAGGTTCCTGCTCTGTGTGGGTTGGTCTCTTCAGAACAGGCCATTCCTTTTTATTGAGGTCAAATATTCCCCACAGACTCCTCATGTTTGTGTTGGTTCCAAGAGCATAAAGCAAAAAATGTGACCTCTACATACAAACTAGGGTGGTGTGACCCAGATGGCTTGGTCATGTCATAGCCTCTACACTTATCTATGTTCAGTTAATCCCATATGTGATTGAAACGAGTGTCTAAAAAAAATGTATCACCAGCACAACCAAGGTCAAGTTCTCATGAAATGGAGCCCAGTTTGTAAATAGGACTGTAGGCTCTCAGTTTGATTTATCATCTGTGGGTAGAAGAACATAAATTACTGAAAGTTTCATGGTGATAGTTTTCATTTCCATCTTTGTAAGACGATAAATGAGCACTGAAACTGAGCATGGAAACAGCTGCCATCAGAGAAGTGCAAATGTAGGCACATAGAACTAGAGATTTTATAACCTGTTATTCAACACCACTGTTTGAATCATTGTCATAACGTTTGATTGTGTAGATATGGACAGATGAGCCAAAAGTTGATTATCTTGTAACAGCAGTGCATTACGAGGTCCGCAATGCATTAGACAGTAAGCAAAGAGTTGTTTCTCATAGTAGATGTGTTGGATGCAAGAGACAAGGGAAGGAGTGAAGACGGGAGTGATTTTGATGTGTCACAGCACACGAGTGTTAGAACTGGACCTTGGAGCAATGGAAGAAGGTTGCCTGGTCTGATGAGTCCCATTTTCTTCTACATCACATGGACGGCCGGGTATGCATGTGCCATTTACCCCTTTGTGGCAATGGTATCACCATTGGCTTGCCACGCTGCACACATTGATCAGGAATGGTTTGAGGAACATGAAGAAGAGTTCAGGATGTTGCACTGGCCTCCAAATTCCCCAGATCTCAATCCAATCGAGCATCCGTGGGATGTGTTGGAACAGTAAGTCTGATTTACTGTGGCCGAACCTTGCAACTTACAGGAGCAGATCTGCTGCTATTGTCTTGGTGCCAGGTACCACAGGGCACCTTCAGAGGTCTTGTGGAGTCCATGCCTTAGCAGGTCAGAGCTGTTTTGGCAGCACGCAGAGGACCAACAGCATATTAGGCATTGTATTTTGGCTCATCAGTGTGTACACAAGCTATTGTGTATTTAACAGTGTGGTATATTCAATCCAGAGCCTTTTGTGCCAAACGTTTGTTTCCATTCTAGGCAGCCATATGTCGCAGCAGCCAGCCTCTGTCCGGCTTCAGCGCCCGCTGCTTAGAAGATGAGCAGATGCTAGAGGCTATCATGAAGTCCAACCCTGGCAGCCGGTTCATGTACGTTGTGGACACCAGACCCAAGGTGAGTTAATCATCACTATATTTTGTGGCCTTTTACTGGCATAGTTTGGGTCCTTTTGTCCTCTTTGAAGGAAAAGTCATTACAAATCAATACAAAAGTATTCAGACTAATCACCTCTGTCCTATAGTGAAACATTTCCATCCTGATGGAAGTTGTGTCCTCATAGATGAAAATTCCCACCATGCTCTGAGAATGAAGGTTTGATGAGTATGAAAATGATATAACTCGTGTTGTGGCCTATGCAGTCAACAGATAACAACCCACTTCAACACTTATGGTGGATTTTGGACTTACTCTCCACTAGCAGTCAAAACACTAGTTAAAGGAATATCTTTTGAGATTGGTGTTCCCTCCAAAGACATGTAGAATCTTGTAAAAAAAACATATTGAAGCTGTTCTGTTGGCTTCCAGTGACCAGAAACCTTACTAAGACACTGTTTAGTTAGTTAATTTTTTTTAACACAATTTTGTCTTGCAGTTTATTTTTGGCAGTACTTGTGTTGCTATGATATATTTTATTCATGTAGAAATTATGTATTTGGAAGTAGAAAATTCAGTGTACCACTTTTTCCAGTGCCTACACAAGCTATCCAAAAATTCCTAAACATGTGCATGTTTTCAGCTAAATGCAATGGCAAACCGGGCTACAGGAAAGGGCTATGAAAGTGAGGATAACTACACCAACATCAAGTTTCAGTTCATCGGCATTGAAAACATCCATGTGATGAGGAACAGTCAACAGAAGCTTATAGAAGGTACTTTGTCGCCTGTGTACTTTACTTTTTAATGTCAGGTTCACTTATAACTGCTTGTGTCCGATGCACTTAGAACATATACAAGTTTTAAATGCCCACAAAGGTACTAAAAAGGATGCTGGATAAAGTGGAGCCAATGTGAACGACAGCTTCCCATCATTTTCTCTGAGATCCTCCTATAATGTGACTTGGACTAAGATCAGAATACCAGGATACTGGACCACCTAGTGTTCTCATTAATAAAGACAGTTGGACCGTAGGAGGGTTTCACAGTAAAGCAGGGGGATGTAGTAAGACGTTTTTGAATCCATCTGGCTTTCATTGCCCGACTATTTTGGTTTTGCTGAGTTGACGATTGGAGACCCTTTTCCCCCTTATGAGGAAAAGAGGGGCGTGAGAATGATTTGATTCAGTGTTGGAAAAATAACGTTAGTACTAGCTGTGATAGCATTTTGACCTTGAACGCACTAGGGAGTCCACTGGGTGAATACCACTGAGTAGCTGTCCAGCAGAGACTACATGGCAGCTCTAGCTCTCGTTACAGTAAAGCCAGTTGGAACCTTTTTCAGCTCTAATTCTTTCCAGAATGGCACTTTCCTTCATCACAGGTTTGTATTAGCCCTGAGATCAGAGTTTGACTGAACCTGCTCACCTGTTAATCCCAGCTTGATGCACTCTCATCATGAAGGCAACCATAGGGAGCCATTAGCTCACCATAGAATATTTCTGTTTGTTTAAAAAGGAAGTGCAACGTAAGAATATCTGTTACAGGGAGGCGCACATGCTGAAGCAGTCAGTGCACAGCAATGAACTTTCAAATGAAGTGTCACCACGCTCTTGTTCATGCTCTTAAAGGAGAAATTCATCAGCACTGCATGTTTAGTAGTATTGGGTACTACTAAACATGCAGTGCTGATGATTTTCTTCTTGTAAAAATTCCCCAAAAGGAACTTACACTAATCAGGCAGAAGCCAAAGTTCCAAAATAAAATGCAGATTTTAGCACAGAAGCCCTACTTCATCTAAACGTTCTGCTCCTCCAGAGTACAATAAATACATCCATAACATCAATGCAAATGCAAAGAACAACTCAGCCAATTTGCATTGTAGTCCATGTAGATACTGAATAATAAGCTTTGGTATGTAATAAGGGGTTTTAAGGGGTTACAGTACATATCTTCCAATACTGATATGATAGTTATCATCATGTATTCCATTTACTACATATTTATTTTTATAACTGTATTTTGAACTGTTTTCAAGTGTTTTACACCTAGAAAATGACATGCATTGTAGCTAAAGTTTTTGTTATATATCATCACCGTGAAAACTAAAACCAAATATTGTTGTGTGACACCAGTGTCGGTATAGATGAAGTATCCCCCAGAACTGTTTTAAGTAAACCAAGCAAAGGGAGAATGAAAAAGACAAAAAAGTTTAGTAGTTATTGTTTACACAAATATATGATGGGAGAGAGGACAACTTAATGATGCTTCGTGCTGATAAATTTGGAGACCAGGTCTTCGCTAATATTTTTCTTCTGGAAATAGAAACAATTTAAAACATTTTTTCAATCCTTATTTTTCAGTGCCTAAAATAACAACGGTCTCATGTAAAGTGAGGTCAATTTTCATGCTTTTCATACTAAATATTTTAAATATAATCCAGCGATAAGAGCTGGGCATTTTTGGTTTTCATCATTATACTGTCCCAAATATCAGAGATCCTGTGGCAGTGAGTAATTACTATCCAATTTACTGTAATGTAGGCTGTTAGATTATCTATTTTGTCTGCTCTATTCCCAAGGATGTGTTTAACTGTATGGTGGCTCATTTCACAGTGTCTGATCTTCGGTCTCCTTCCATGGGGGAATTCCTCTTGGGACTGGAAAATTCAGACTGGTTGAAACACATCCAAACCATACTGACTGCTGGAAAGTTCATCTCAAAGGTTCAGCTGAATCAGAACTTTAGTAACCTATGCATGCTTGACTTAATATGACTTCTCTGTACTAATTGTTTGAGTGTGCATGCAGGCTGTGGCAGAGGAAGGGGTCAGTGTCTTGGTGCACTGCTCTGATGGTTGGGATCGGACAGCTCAAGTGTGCTCTGTGGCCTGCATACTTCTTGATCCTTACTACAGGACTCTCAAAGGATTTATGGTAAACACACAGTTATAAATACACAGTTTGTACCTTCCTGTCTCTGAAATAGTGACTTTATAGGAGAAGGGACAAATGTTTTACACATTTTTCAGACTAATATTGTTGAGTTGTCTTCTCACAGTAGAATGATGGACAGAAACATCTGTGGATTTTTTCAGATCTGAAGCAAAAGTGGAGCTTGATGTTCTCCTCTCTGTCAAAGATGAGGCCTTTAAGCGCTGTTTATCTGATCATTACAGTTTTGGCAGTCCAAGGTCTTACATGGTTCTTAGATGTCCCATTTTTTTAAATCTTTTGATAATTTTAACTGTTTTTCTATTTACTTTCCTTTGACTTGCCCCTTCCTTATGTAGGTGTGTTATCTGATTTCTCAGAAATATCTCCTTCAGCCATTTCAAATCTGCAGGGCAGCTAAGGGGTGCTTGGGTAATTGCTTTTGTGAATGTTAGTGTCTCTTAATGTCAGGAAGCAGCTTTTGTTGGGAGGACACAGCTGTAACTGGTTGGTTTAAGATTGGATGGATGGAAGAGTCAAAGTGCCAGTAGCGTGCACCAAAGTAAAGAGTGGATCAATTAAATACTGATAGATTTGACATGTGTTGCACTTAATGGCAGTTTTGACTCAAAATTAAGTAAACAAAAGTAGGGATGCATTAATACAGATACAGGTTACGCAGTAGTGGAGGCTTTGTTTACACCGATAAGTGTCACTGACTGCATGACTGTTGGACACAAAGCTGCTGGTCACTTTAAACATTCTGCACCAGTATATTCTCACCAGATCTACACTGTGTGATTTTTAGCCCATTTAAAAACAAAACCACTTCCCCAGTATGTGTGGAGACAAGTAGTCTATCGAAACGAAAAATTGAAAACATTCGACCTTTCCTAGCAAAGTCTGTGCTGACTTTATTCTGTTTGACTAAGTAGATAAGCAAGGTATATATGTTAATAATGTCTTACCGTGTACTTACCTGTATTGTCTTACTGTGTACATCACCATCTGGTTTAGGTTCAGTGCTCAGTGTAAGCAGCGCTGCTCAGTTTCTCTGCTCAGTACTGTGAGTGCAATGTGTTATTTTGAATAAAACAGCTTTATTTGAAATTGTTCATAGACAAAACTGCACTGTCTGTAGATGCTGTGTTTCATATAGCATGGATGGAGCATTTTCGTGCATGATGGACTATGCAAATGTGCATAGTGAGTCAACAAAGAACAAGATTTCTATAATCACTCTGTGTATGTCTGGATTTAGAGGATATTCAGCTACAGCTCTGCCAGACAATCAAAAGACACAAGTGAGCTCCTCAGATTAACCTCAGATGTGTTTTCTGCTGTCACTGTGCTACAGAGACCGACAGATCGAGGTTAAAAACTGAAATGTATTTTACTTACAGCTGTGCAGATGTGCTTTTCTGACATGGAACAAAACTCTCTCTTCTCCACTGCAGCTCAATCCACTCATTTACACAAACTTAATTTACATTTACATTAGTTCATTCTAAGTAAGGTACTCAATATAGTATCGGATTCAGTATCGGTGAGTACCAAAAAATGTGTACTCGTACTCGGTCTGAAAAAAGTGGTATCGATGCATCCCCAAAGTAAGGGATGGTCACTGACTTTCGCACAGTACTGTACATTCATGTAACTTAATTTTACTCCACAATTTTGTCACATTTCTATTGGTCCATTTATCATGATATAGTAACACAGTGTGATAAGCAATTAGTAATGCTAACATTTGCTGGATGTGGTAGAACTGGCCATTTTAAGCATGCATTGGTATGTAAATATTGATGGACATGATGACTTGATAGCCTACTTTACTTACCCTAAAAGTTTTATTTCAAATATCAAAATGTAAGTAAAGATGCAGGATGGGCTTGGCAAGGATAACTGCCAAGCTGTGCTCACAGGCCTTGTTCCTTTGATCATAAGGATTTACTCTGTCTGGCTAGGCTCCTGCCAGAGAGAGCTCTACCTCTCTGGGAGATCAGACAGGGAAGAGCAAGGCCCAGTTTTGTAGAATAATATATTGCTTCTGGGAAAAATGAACCCCATCAGGGTGAACAGGGTAAAGAAGCCTGGCGGCATAGATTAGCTGTGTCTCGGAATCCCATCTCAAAGAAAATTTCATTTCCTGTTGCACGGGGATGGAAAAACTAGGTTGCCAGAATAATGGATTATGTCAAAATAAGTAGAAGACAGGCATCCCTGCACAACCCAATTGCTTTAAATGATTGAAATCATATTATTATACATAATACCTTTTTATTCCATGTGCAGGTGCTGATTGAAAAAGACTGGGTTTCATTTGGACATAAGTTTTCCCACAGGTGAGTATTCATGGCTTATGGATAAATAATACAGCGACACTATATTACAATTACACACTCATTTTGAAACATTCAATAAATGTATTGTTAATGAATAGTGCATTTGAGGTAATGAGCTAAATCACACTCAGTAATGCTTTATGTATACTTTAAGATGTTTAAGATACATTCACATCTATTCATGGAATAAACATGCAAATTAGAATAAAGAGTTTCATTCCAAAATTCTATATACAATCACATTGAACAACACTGGTTAAATTACATGTTTAGTTCATTTTCTAAGTGAAAATGAGTAAATATGGATTATTCTACAAATGTCCTCTACAGAGAACACACATTTGCAAATTGTAACACAATTTAATGTCATTTTATTTATTTGCAGAGTTTAACATATTGGAAAAAAACATAAAATGTAATATGTAACAAGTTTTTTACAGAATGCATTTTTTACAATATGTTAAATTCAGCAAGTAAACAGTTATGCATTACAGTGTGCAGAAATTTGTTTTCTATAGAGGATGTATTCACTTATTCTCACTTAGAAAAACAGCACAGAGACTTTTGCATATGACTGTATCCATTTGTGGCATTTTTGGATATAACAGGTTTTTGAAATGAATAGCAGCTGAGATATAATGGAAAACACTTTAATGTCTCTAATAATGGTGATATTAGTCACAATATAACATTGGTGTAAAGCCCACTTACAATAACATGTCATGAAAAAAAGGATTTTGAAAGTGTTCTATAATGTGTTATGAAATTAAACCCATCATATATAATTGTTCCTGTTTATTACTGTATAATGCACATCACATATCTAAAATGCTGGCTGACGCTCTTATCCAGAGCAACTTACAATTTGATCATTTTACACAAGTAGGCGAAGGTAGTGTTTGGAATCTTGCCCAAGGACTCTTATTGGTATGGTGTAGGGGGCTTACTTACTTACAGGTGAGGAATTGAACCCTAGTCTACAGCGTAGAAGGCAGAGGTGTTAACCACTACACTACACCAACCACCAATTATCTATGATATGAATGTCCTATGAAACTCATGCACAGATTCATGTAATGTATAAGGATGTGAAATGTTATCCATTTGCACCGTTTTGTATCAGTCATGAAATCTTTTTAAACAGTATAAAGGTAGCAATAAAAACACAATATAGACATCATGTGCTTAGAACTGTTTGTTCCCTGTGTAACGTGGAGGAGCGATGATGAGGCAGACACACATGCTGGGAGAAGCGAGATTTATTAGGGGCAAATCCAGATTCAGGGCTGAAACGGTCCAGGGTCAGAGAGCCAACACGGATAGATTGTGGAACAGACATGACAAAAAGGACCACAGACTAAACACACAACAGAGGCCAGAAGATCAAACACTATACAATAAAATACACTACAAAGAATACACTACAAAGACCAGCAAACAACTAGGAACAAACACAGGGCTTAAATATAGAGACAACGAGGGTTAATAAGACAAAGTTGATAAACACAGGTGGTACAATTAAGGGCAGGGTCTGGAAACAAGGGGGCAGGACCGGGAAAAAACATGGAAGCGAAACAAAAGCACATGGAGGACTGGGAGGTGCCAGTCGTGACACCCTGAAAAGAAGGAACCAGTGTTTTAATGTATTCATGTTCATATCATGAAGTTTGTAGTAAATATCACTGAGCATGTTTTTAATTCATTACATAATATGCTTGTTCAAAATGTGGGCCTTCAAAATGAGTATCTGTCATAGAGTGTTACTGTACTGTTTATGAATATGCAGTGTACTTGTAGTTACTGTAAAGTGTAACCCATTAGACGTATGATGCCCACCATTGTAAAAATAAATGTAAAGAAGTTTCCAGTCTTGATTGTTTGTTTTTGAGGGAACCTATCTGTGTGATCGTATGGCATTTCCCTATAGATACAGTCATCTAGATGAAGACCCCAAGGAGGTGTCACCGGTTATAGACCAGTTTCTTGAGTGTGTGTGGCAGCTTATGGAGCAGTTTCCCTGTGCCTTCGAATACAATGAGAGATTCCTTATCAGCATCCACAATCACATTCATTCGTGTCAATATGGCAACTTTGTTTGCAACAGTGAAAAAGAGAGGAAAGATCTGGGGTAAATATTTTTATGTATTCATTAAAATAAAACGGACTTGTCTGTGTTCTACAGTACTCACATCTTAATCTCTGTTGTACTCATGCACTTTAAATTGTGCTCATCATCACTGATTAAAGGACAGCTTGCTTTGTTTTTTTCTCCAGCATTAGAGAGAAGACTCACTCCTTGTGGCCTCACATGTGGAAGAACAAATCAGACTTTGTGAATCCGCTGTTCAGACCGGACCATAGTCAGACTCAGGGAGTTCTACGGCCCCTTACTACCCCCTACTGTTTCAAGTATGTTGAAGCATGTTAATAAAACTCAGATGTGTAACTTTTTGAGTAAACAGCTACCAACTCACAATGGGCAGTTTTGATAATAGTTAGCAAAGCATGGAAGTCAAACGCCCCTTAAAATGTTTAGCGCATACTGAGAAAACGTTATTACACATATGTGTATATATATATATATATATATATATATATATATATATATATATATATATATATATATATATGTATATATGTATGTATATATATATAATGTATATATTATACATGTGTGTAGCATCTGAATCACAAAACAGTTTATAATAAATTAGTTTGTTCAGATTTAAACAAAGTCATTCAGTAGTTTGATGTGATTTCTTTAAGAGGGTGTTGATAGGAAACAGGGGTCACTTTGTCTGCAACACAAATATAGCCACATTTTATTTACTATCCGACAGTAGTAAGACTAGTTTCTTTTCAGTTATGAGTATATATAGTGTGTCATTCATTTTCTCGTATTTTATTTTTGTCCCTTGACCTCAACTAAGGTTCGTGTGGCTAAATATACCAAAAATGGTCATAATTCACTTTTACGTGACCATTGCCTTAGAATTAATCGGGTTATATACATTCAAGACTGCTATATGTAAATGACCTCTGTTCTGATTGGCTGTCCTGTATTGTTCTTCAATTAAAAAGCAATCAGAGCTGAAATTCTCCTTAAAACTTCAATATGAACGGACAGGGCTAAGACTACTGTAGGCAGAATAATTTTCACATATGGATTGTATGGACTGGATAGTGAATGGGATGTTTTAAAGGTTAACAGAGTTCACATATTACTTCAAACTCAACAACTTGGGCCCTTTAACTGAAAACACTTGTA